>NC_044400.1:52843810-53157238 GCF_006542625.1 Nomascus leucogenys
ACCTTTATATATTTTGTGTGTTATTTCATCCCCTGTCCTCACCTACCACCTCTATGCTGATAAGCCAGCTCTTGTCTTCCTCTATATTTCTCTGGAGCTCCAGAACATTCACCTTTCTGATCTGTATGGCCCACAAATACACAGAGCCACCATTTTCGTCACTACTGCTGGTTCCTGCCTACCTTTCTTATTTGAACAAAATACATTATTTTCAATCTAACTTATATGACTTGAGCATCTTCTTTCTTGTTCTTTATCTCTTAGTCACCATAATTATGTATAAGAAGGTTAAAGCCACCATGCCAGGACAGATTCATTTCAAGGGATATTATTTATTTTGATTTTCATTCTGAATCATCTGAACAAAAGGATTAACATGAATCCATTAATAAAAGCTTTTTGTCTTCCATCCAAATATCCTCCAGCACATCATCTTTACTGCAGCCATAGAATATTTTTAAAATCTAAATCTGGTCATTTTGCTTAAAACTATTTGATATAACTGTGTTTAAATAAAATACCAAATCCTTAGTATTCACACATTGTCTTTTGATAATTAGCCAGTATCTAACAAGTTTATCACTTGAGCTCTCTTGCCTGTCCTAAATTCTACTATCACAAATCTCATGTCTAGAAAAATTATATCATTAATGATTTTTATATACTATATCATTGATGATCTTATATATTATATCATTGATGATTTTTATATAGTATATCATTGATGATCTTATATACTATATCATTGATGATTTTTATATACTATATAATTGATGATTTTCATATATTCTATATTATTGATTATTTTTATATGATTTTAACTCATTTGTATACAAAAATCATCAATGTTATAGTTTTTCCAGACATAACATTTGTTACAGAAGACTTTAGGACTGCCAAGAGAGTTCAAGTAATGAACTGTGTTATTACGCACAAGCAAATTTTTTTTTTTTTTTTTTTTTTGAGACGGAGTCTGGCTCTGTCGCCCAGGCTGGAGTGCTGTGGTGTGATCTGGGCTCACTGCAAGCTCCGCCTCCCGGGTTCACGCCATTCTCCTGCCTCAGCCTCCTGAGTAGCTGGGACTACAGGCGCCTGCCACCACGCCTGGCTAGTTTTTTTGTATTTTTAGTAGAGACGGGGTTTCACCATGTTAACCAGGATGGTCTCGAATTCCTGACCTCGTGATCTGCCTGCCTCGGCCTCCACAAGCAAATTTTTAAAAGATAATGTGTGAATACTAAGGAACTTGTATTTTATTTAAATCCAGTAAATCATTAAGTCATGAGTTCAGTAGAGCTCAGTTTCCATTTTCACCTTTCAATATATGTAGGGCCTTAGTTAATTCATTGCAATTCCATAGCATTAAAATTTATGTTCTATTTACTTTATTTTATCTTTTTAGTTTCCACAAGAAACTCATTTTTTTATAATAAATCCAACTTAAAATTCCTCTAGTCTTTTCTTGAAGGTTGAATCTAAGTTCCAGGGACTTATTTTTCTTCATGGGATGGGACAGAGCGGATAACACAGGGCTAATTCTGGTCATCTATCCATGTTGACATCAATAGGCTTGATAGTCCATTTTGTTATTTGTTTGGCAAATCTACACTTATTCTGGCTACGAGTCTCCTTTATGCATATGCCTCTTTGATGGTTCTCAAGGTCTTGTTTATACCTCTCAAGCACAGAAAATTTAAACTGGGACTTAATGAGACTCTGTAAGATGAAATCAGCCCTATAAAATTGCCTCATACAAGGTGCCGCTCCTTCTAATCTGCTCTTCTTTGTTAAAGTGGCTCAAAGTTCTTGACAAAATTGTTGATCCATCGCAGGAGCCCACCTGAGAAGCAGAACATAGGTATCATTCTAATATCCACATACTTATTATATGTTTTTGTAGTATGTGTACCTCTCTTTAGAATGAACTTTGGCATCTTGGTACACATAGCTCCTTATCATAGAGCATAATCAGCTTTTAACTCATTTGATTCCATTGAGCTTAATTTCTGAATTCCTTTACCTCTCTTATGACCCAGATCAGAAGATCTAGGAAGATAAATTTAGATAAGCTTATGACTGATCCTTCTGAGCATCTTGGTGTGAGGATAAACTGGGCCTGAAATTGTGCCTGCACTCTACTTGCCAAGTCCTGTATCCTGGTTAGGGACAGCCCAGGGGAAGGAGCACCCTTCTGCAATTTAGTAGTCGTATTTTCTTGTAGAACTCTCTTAAACCCACAGTCATGTCCTGGTAATATTGAACAAGTTCTAGTTCCCAAATGTGTCCTACACTCTAGTGCCTGGTTGCCTTATATATATAATTTCTCTACCTCATCTTCTTTAGCTTAATAATTTCCACACAGCCTTAGACTTCATCTCAAGGACCAGATCATTAAGGAAGCCTCTAGCTTTTTTCTCTCTTTTTTGTCCAATAACTAATCCTCTTACGATTATTCTCCATTTAGGGTTGTTGTAGGTATTACGTGAGTTAACACGTACAGCCTGCTTAGCCACATGTTTTGGGTACATATTCAGCACTAACAAATACAGCACCTCATCTCTTTTCAGTGCTCAGTCATATACTGGTTAAATAATGATTAATTTGATAAAGAATCTGAAAAGTTATAAATATCCACTCTAAATCTCAGTTAAAATCTTTTGACAACTTTGACAGCCTGGCTCTTATTTTGTCCTCCACCACATGGTGTCTAAGTTTTACTCTTTCTTCTGCAAATCCCTTGAAATGAATCTGTCCTGGCATGCTGGCTCACGCCTGTAATCCTAGCAGTTTGGGAGGCTGAGGTGAGTGGATCACGTGAGATCAGTGGTTTGAGACCAGCCTAGCCAACATGGCGAAACCCCATCTCTACTAAAAATACAAAAATTAGCCGGGCATGGTGGTGCATGCCTGTAATCCCTACTACTCGGGAGGCTGAGGCAGGAGAATCACTTGAGCCCTGGAGGCAGAGGTTGCAGTGAGCCAAGATCACGCCACTGCACTCCAGCCTGGGCAGCAGAGTGAGACTCTGTCAAAAAAAAAAGAAAAGAAATTAATCTGTCTTTGCTGTAAATAAAAAAAAAATACTTTTTTCACTTTCTTTACTACAGCACTAAATATTATTGGCACTGCAATATTTAAATGTAGAGATAATGCTACTATATTCTTCTTAGATGGGTAGCAAGTCAGTTTGTTTCTTTTTTGGAACAGGTACATATATCTATTGATTTTTTTAAAAATGTCATACCACCTAGGAAAGGAAAGAATTTAATTGGCAGCATGGAAGATTTTGTTTTGTAAGCCCCAAACTTTAATACATGTATTCCATATCATGTGTGTGTGTGAATGTATGTGCACACATATACTTCTGCACGTGTATACTCAGAGGAGAAAAATAGTATATTCTATGGTACAGGGGATTCAACTGTAACTCCCAACAATTCATGTTCTGTTTAATCCTCTTCTTTTGAGAGTGTGCAAGTCCTATAAATATAATGAGAAAGCACTTCTGTGATTATGTTACCTTATATAGCAAATGAGATTTTACAGATGTAATTGGAGTCACTAATTTATTGACTTTGAGTTATGCAAATAAGGAATTATCCTGAGTGGACTAAACCTAATCAGTGAGCCCTTAAAATGAGGAACCCTTTCCTTTGATGGAGCCAGATACTATGGACCACATGGCTAGGATGTGAGGATGGTCTCTAGAAACACGTTTGGTTCTGAAACTAAAGACATCCTTGGCCAACAACCAGCAAGCAAGTAAGGAACTCAGTCCTACACCCTCAAGGAAAATAACTTTGCCAACAGTTATTCTGAATGTGCTTGGAAGAGAAAGCTAAGACTCAGATAGTACTGAGGCTCCAGCTGATACCTTGATTTCAGCCTGTGAGACCCTGAGCAGTGGAGCCAGCAAACCTGTGCCGAGACTCCTGATCCGAGGAAAGTATGAGTGCTATGAACTCCATATTTATGTCTCCCCCAGATTTGTATGTTGAAACTCTAACCCCCAATGGGATAGCATTAGGAGGTAGAGCCTTTGGGAGATAATTAGGTTTAGGTGAAGTCCCCAAGATGGGGTCTCCATGATGGAATCAGTGTCCTTATAAGGAGATGAAGAGACTCAATCTCCCTCTTTCTCTCTCTCTGCCACGTGAGGATATACCAAGAAGGCAGCAATCTGCAAACAAGGAGTAAGGCCCTCAGCAGGACCCAAGTTGGCCAGCACCTTGATTTTTGACTTTTCAGCCTCCAAAACTGTGAGAAGTAATTTCCTATTGTTTAAGCCACCCAGTCTATGGGATTCCTGTTATAGCAGCCCAAACTGACTAAGAGAGTGATATCATACATTTGAGCTGTTTTAAGCCTCTAAATTTGTGATACTTTGTCACACAACAGTAGATAACTAATATAGTTGTTTTGAATACAAGGATAAGCCCCTGTTTTCTGATTGAGACTTATAAGCACCTCACCTGTTGTTTGTGGCTGTGTAAAGAGCACTAAGCCTTCTCCATAAAGTGCTTCATAGAAAAACACCTGTGAAGCACCGCAGAGGAGGCCAGGTGCAGCCATCAGCATCGGTATTTAGGAGAGAAAGACTATGACATTCACCTTGGACAAGGCTCCACACCAACAGGGTGGATACGTTTTATTTTAACAGAACCAGTTCACTCTCTTTCTCCAAGAAGACTATATCCTTCTTTGCTAATGACAGCATACTGAGAGAGAAAGAAAGTAATCATGTAAAGTTGCTCTACTCCAAGAAGAATTAAATGGAGCACCTGTAATTATCTCCTTTCTCCATGCAAAAATACCTTCAAGTGACACTATGGAGAGCTCATTTAGGCCAACTGCAGAGTGACAGTTTTCTCCTTCTGCAGGAAAAGGATAATCAGCTTCATTAATCCATTCAGACCTCCAGGGTATCATTTATTAAATTGCTCCCAATGTGCCTTATTCACTCCCAGGAAATAATTTACATACTAGGGAAATTTGATTCACTATCAAGCATATCCCATTTTAAACAATTCTCATTTTCATTCGTTGGTAGAAGGTAATAACTTATGCAAAATATGTGCAGGCATAGATTATACCATGCTGGGAAATTATTTAAGTATTACTGTCAGGATGCCAATATTCCATAAAAATATCTGCAACATGCAATTCAATGAATTTAATGAAGATTGTTTTTCATGTTTTTCTTGCCCTTTTCCTTCCCCTCCAAACAATTAAAAGTAATCTTACATAAAATTTTAGGACCTGAAAGCATAGACTTATTGACAAACAAGAATGAAAATCATAGAAGTGGCTTCTCTATTTCATTATTCTCTCGGCCTTTCAACTGAAATCACAGTTGAGGCTATTTTTTTTTTGTTGTTGTTATATAAGCCACCATCTAAACATTTACTTATATTTTTGAGACACTTTGCTTCCTTCCAGACTGAAACACTAGCCATCTGATTCATGCAGGAAACTTTTTGGTTTTAAGTTACATTAATAAAATCATGTTTCAACTGGTTAAGCTCTGTTTTCTAGAATAAGAACGCTCTAATGATGACGAATATGTATACGTAGCACTTACCCTGTGTCCAGGTATTGTTCCAACTGCTTTACACATCTTCATTCTAATATTCCCTTAAACAAACCTGTGAGGCAGTTATTAGTGTTAACACAATTGAAAAATAAGGAAATTGAGTCACAGCAATTAGACAAAACAGAAATTACTCATGAATTTTTTATGATGAACAGTCTCTATCAGACTGCTTGATTTAAAAAATACAAATACTTCACTCTTGCAGGGATAGCTACTAAACTTCAAGTGGAGTAAATGATAATAGTGAATAAGACAACACATAAAAATCTCTTCAGTTCTCAAATGTTACCTGCTGCCTTGAGTTGTTAATGAATGGCCTCAAATGAGAAAAATCAGACCTAGCTCCTGCCCTCCCACTAACTAGCTGTGCTTCTTAATACTCCTGTTATCTTACTAGAAAATAAGTTAATGATGCTCGCAAGCATCCTTTAAGCAATGAAACTCTAACTTTTTTTTCCCAAGATTTATCTGTAAATGGTATATGACTTGACTAAAAACTGAAAAATAAAGTTATAACCAGGAATACGTTAAGACGTAAATTCCTCAAAACTCACCCCCTCCGCTGAAACAACATTGCATAATTATAGTTGGGGGATATATTTTCTAAAGAACAAAAATGGAGTAAATCCTCTAATATATTGAATTTGCTTCTCAACAAATCTGCCAATATCCAACTCCAAATGTGATGGCAAAATATTTCTTTATCCAGGTAGCACATGACAGCTTATACAATCAATATGCTGGCCAGCAGCAGATTGAGTGTCTTGTCCCCTAACACATTATTTTTCACTGACACAGCAAAATCTTAAGATCAAATAAATAGAAATTGAGCCTTCCACCCCTCTTTCTAGGCTCAGAGCAGAGTTTGCAGAATGCTGTGAAGTTCACATCACTTCCCCTGCTGCAATCGGTCATGTATTTAAATCTTAAAAGATGTAAATTGTAGGCTTATAAGAGTGAGAGCCCCGTGTCCATGTAAGCAGAAAATATTTTAAATTATTCTCTGACAGTGCAAAAATATAGCTACTGAGATTTTAGCTGATGGACAGTTGGGAACTTGGAATGTAAATCAGAAAGTCAGCCAAGAAACAGGGTTTTTCTTGCTGGTGTGGAGGTTATTATTACTATCCTTTTCTCTCCCTGAGCACTAAGCTTTTAATTTTGGCATTTGCAAGACAATGTCAGGGAAGCCTCTGCACAGTTTCACAGCCTAGAGTATTTTCAATGAAATAACACATCGATTAAATGAATGTGACTGAAACGTTTGCTGTTCCAGATGTAAATAAATTACTCTCTGGTATTTATTTAACTGCATTCACCAAAAGATTATGTTGGGACATGGGGTTATCAGACTTCTTGAGGAGTGTGGATAGAATATTTGTAACCTAGACTTTTCACCCATGAATCTAAGTTTCTGGAAGGCATTAGTGGAATGCTGAGGAATATCTGAGCCAAGAATCTGAGCTCATAAAATACTCAGTTCAGAAAAGAGCCACCAAGATGAGACTGCTACCAGCTGAGACACATGACAAGGAGACCATGATTTTGTAGGAATTTGTTTCTCCACAGAAAGCCTATTTGTGATACTTTAAAGCTGTGTGTAGATGTTAGTGCTTAATGATGCTGAAAGACTGAGGAAAGGTACAGAATAGAACAATTTTTTAGAGTACATGCTCTGCAATCAGATAGTACTAGAGCCCAATTTTGCTTCTTTTTCTAACTTGTGTTGTGATATTTGGCAAATAGCCAAATATTTTTAAGTGCTTGGCTTTAAAATTGGGGAATATACCTTATTTTTTTCTACAAATTATGCAAGAGAATTCACAAAAATACATTGCATGTTTCTTGGCACCAAAACGTCAAAAAATAAATTTTATTATGGTGAGCTAGTTCCAAAAGGCTTAGAAGAAGTTGAACAAATGCTTTACCTGACCTTCAGAGGAACTGAAACTATTATGTTCTATAATGTTTGGGTAGAATTTAGACAGGGGACCCATCTTTCAGGCACTTAGTGAATGTTGACAGAAAGAAATGGCTTCCACTTAAAAAGAATTGGAAAGACTATAGATTTTATTTTACCTTCTTTTGGAAAGAGTTTTTAAAGGTAATATTACAGAACTGAATATAACTTGGTCTTAAAAAATAAAGTAGTTGGGGATTCTCATTTAAAAAATTTGCATTTGTAATGACTAATTTCGATCAGGCAAATAATTACTGGCAATCCTCTGTAATTTTTTTAATCCATATTTAAAGGTTTCTAACCTTTATCATTTCATATTTCTTTTGTGTTTTAGCCAATACTAGGCTGAAGAGTTGGTAAGCACGTCATTAAAACTTGTTGAAATTAAAGAAATGGTTGAATCATAGAAGAAGAGATTTTGAATATATCTTAAGGAGAAGTGTGTTTTTTTTAACAGCCAAGAAAGGTGATGTAGATATGATTCCAGACATTTGAAGGAAACTCCAATTTTTTTAAATATTTGGACTACTCCTCTATTCAGTTATAATTGTATGAGTATTTGCTAAGGAGAAAAACTAAGCAATTATTGATGGAGAACTAAAATACTAATTGTAACTAATGTCATTATTTAAAGGTTCTGATAAAAGCATTTTATTATTTCAAAGAATCAAAGGCTATAATGGTTTATAGTATTACAAATTTTAGAATAAATTTTAAAAAATCTTGATGTTTTAGAATGTATAAACCCAAGTAGTTTTGTTCAAAGTACTAAGTAGATTAGTTCTGTGAAAGCTGTCTATACTGCACTTTTCTCTAAAGCAAATTATATTTTGCTATTTATTTCTATGACAAAAAAATCCCCTGAAAAATATCTCAGGAGAGAGAGATATAAAATGAAAAATGGATTTGGTTGCTGCTTAGGGGTGTAATCATCCTATGAAGGTGTGAGAATACTTTTAGGATTTTTGTAAAACTTCTTTATTGAGTCTGGGTTTTATGCTTACATGCTTGAGAAACAGTCATGTTGGTCATCATTTGCTGCCTCTGCTATTTCTCTTTCCTTTGCTGACCCAGAGGACCCAGAATGTTTTAGGATGCTTTCATATACTTTCTCCCATCATATATACATATAGCTCTCTTTAAACTCCTCAAAACACTGCAAACCTTTACCAAAGCTTTGCTTAACCAGCCTCAGTACTAAAAACAAATACATGTCATGAGCAAGCAGCAAGTAATTCACAATTTCTTTTTCTTTTACTTTTTTTTTTTTCTTTGAGACAAGAGTATCGCCCTGTCACCCAAGCTGGAGTGCAGTGGCTTGATCTCAGCTCACTGCAACCTCTGCCTCCTGGGTTCAAGTGATTCTCCTGCCTCAGCCTCCCGAGTAGCTGGGACTACAGGCACGCACCACTACACCCAACTAATTTTTTGTATTTTTAGTAGAGATGGGGTTTCACCATGTTGGCCAGGCTGGTCTCAAACTCCTGGCCTCAGGTGATCTGCCTGCCTCGGCCTCTCAAGTAATTCACAATTTTTAAACATAATATGAAAGTTTTATGGTCCTAGAAGACGCCCACATAGCAAAGGAAATGTTCAACGTGTGTGCAATGGCCTGTGTGCAAAAGAGATAAACCTACTGTGCAAGCCCCAATTTAAGACCTGCTTATTTCCATCTGGAAATGAGTGCCACATATGTGGGTTTTTTTCAGAGAGTAACCTTTGTCCCACCTAATCATCATGAAGTTTTCTAAAATCCTGCATTATTCAAATTTAAATGACACTTGTGGTTGACAATGAACACTAGTGAAGTAGTGAAAATCTGAATTAATTTTAAAAATTGATGTAAATATTCTAATTCTTTCCATGTGTAGGCTAAGAACAATCTAATTTACATGACTTAACATAATACATACCATCTTAGTTTGAAATTTTTGCATTTAGATATAAATGACTATTTTCTTTGTAAAAAGTGGTTGGACATGATATTTTGCTTTATAAAACTTATGAGACAGAGTCAATTCTGCTATCTTCTCCAAAAGAAAGTCGTTCTCAAGAACTGACATCTACCATCCCCCAAATTGTAAAATGCCCACAATCTCCAGACATTCACCATGCAGCTATTAAAACAAATGAATTAATAGCTACTAAGACATTTTTCAAAATCACTCAACTGAGTTACCCATTACACTAATAATTCATAGCACAGTTAATTATTCAGTAAATCACAGGATGAAAATTATACATGTCATAAGGTGACTATCAAAAAGGTGACTATCATATGCATTTATGTATATAGCTACAAATACGTAGAAAAAGAGCTAAAAGAATGTTTCTAATGATTATTTTATTAGGTCATATAATTAGCTGTTTTTATTAGTTATTTTTGTTTTTTTATTTTCTCTAATGTTGTTACTTTTATAATAAAGAGTTGGAACTTAGAACTTAAAATAAGAAACACTCTAAGAAAAAAATTAGACAAAGCCACTACTCATAACTGTGATGTTCAGGTTTGGGAATTTTTTATTGTTAGAATTGATGGTAGAAAAGGTATAACATCGCCTAAGAAAGCTTTCAAATATAATTGTCTTAGACTGTGCTGCTACAACAGAATACCTAGGACTAGGTAATTTATAAAAAATAAAAATTTATTTCTCAAAGTTTTGAAGGCTGGGAAGTCAAGGATCAAGGCACTGATAGGGTTGGTGTCTGGTAAGGGTCTCCTTTCCACTTTCAAGTTGAATCCTCCAGAGAGAAGGAATACTGTTTTTCACATGGCAGAAAAGTGGAGGAGGTGGTGGGGCACAAACTTGTCCATTTATAAAGAGCACACTCCCACTATAATGGTGTCAATCCATTGAAGAGGAGAGAACCCTCATGTACTATTCACATCTTCTTTTCTTTTTTTTTTTTTTGAGTCGGAGTCTCATTCTGTTGCTCAGGCTGGAGTGCAGTGGCATGACCTTGGCTCACTGCAAGCTCTGCCTCCCAGGTTCAAGCAATCTTCCCACCTCAGCCTCCCATTTGGCTGGGATTACACATTTGTGCCCCCATATCTGGCTAATTTTTGTATTTTTAATAGATATGGGGTTTCACCTTGTTGGCCAGGCTGGTCTTGAACTCCTGACCTCAAGTGATCCTGCCTACCTCAGCTAATCACATCTTAACAGACCTACCTCTTAACACTGTTACAATGGCAATTAAGTCTCCAATACATGATTTTTGGGTGACACATCCAAGCCACAGCAATGATCAACTTCTTTACCATCCATGACATAATGATATATTGAGAGATCATAGAACCGATTTTGACTTCAAAATGGAAATACGGGCTGTATAATTTAGATGGCTCTAGAAGTATTTGTCTTGTGTATACAAAATGTACTTTGTCTTGTTAGTTTTGTTAACAATTGTATCTACAAGGAGATTATGCAGTAAGTTTTATATACTATCTTGGAGTATTTTGGAAATTATAAAATTACAGTGTTTGTATATTATGATTTTTTACAGTCTAGATATTTTCTCTTTTCTCAATTTTACTAAATGGCCCTGATAAAAGCTATAGGAAGTTAAACTGGATGGATGGATGTTATTCATATTAGTAATGGTTTGAATAGAGTTATTTTTTAAAGCAAAGACTTATGAAAATAAGGAGCAAGTATTATATCTTCACTTTGGAGAATATTTTCTGAAGGAAAAATTCATGATTTTGACTATGCAACTGTCATAGCTGTTTATGAAAATGCATTCTCCTTGTAGATTCAATTGTTAACAAAATTAACAAGACAAATACATTTTGTGCTTCACCAGTCTTTCCAAATTATCTGTTCAAATTAAAGATGATAATTGAATGAAAGGGCGAATGACTACAAGCTAAAAATAAAATGTCAACCAGCAAAAAACAATGGCGTCTACAGCAAGAAGCTACATACAAGTTCACAATCTGGAACTTGTTATGCCCAATAACTCTGCCTTTTTCAAAACCTTGCTTTCTTATAACTTCAAACATTTTAGTATCTCTTCTTCTGTTCTAGTTAATTTATGTGAGGAACCATATTGTGGCAGATCCTTCACCAGATTAAAACTTCCAAACTTCTGACAATATGAGATTTTCAAAGTGATCATTACTATTTTGCTTTTTACTTCCATACTTACATAGAACCCCAACAAATGTTGAACCCACATATTTACTCTCCTAAAATTGCTACTGAAAAAGCATGCATTGAACTGGCTGGATTCATCTTTAAATGCAAAAAGATAAACGTAAAATGGGTAATACTACCAAGTAGTCCAACTTTTTCTCCATTAAATTTGTTTTATTTTGATCTCACATAATTATTTTGTATATTCAAGTGTCTCCTCCAACCACCTATACCTTCTCCAATCTTCACCTATAGTGTGTAACCTTGACTCAAAACTCATTTTGAAATTGGATCTCAATCAATATTACCTCTCTCAATATTCTATTACCAACCGAATAGTCATACTTATATGTGGTCCTGTATTCTGCATCTAATTTTACCATGTAAAATTGTCCTGTGTGATTAGTTACTACCAAAGGCCATTTCTTTTATATTTGCTATGGTGCTCATCCTCTCTTAATTACTTATGAACTATATTCCAGCTGTTATTGGAGCACACAAACATAGAGTGTTTGGTCATGTACTTCTTTTTGTCATCTGCCTCATTTCCCTTCTTTCAGTTACTGCGAGAACATATTTCACATGAAAAAATACTGAGATTTTCTCCCCTGCCAATGACATTTTAAATTATCTAATACAATTTTCAACATATGCTTTACAATTCTTGTCAAGGTCACAGAGAGCATTTTCATGGCTAAAATCAATAGAAGTTGCTTTGTCTTCATTTTAAGCAACCACTAAGCAGTGTTTAATACAATTGAGCTCTTTGAAAAAATTACTGGTATTCCTCATTGGATATTGCTTCTCTATATTCTTCAACAGTTGCTGGTTCTGAATAGAATTTAAACTCTGGGCTATATTAGGGAACATCCCTGAGTCCCTTTTGGTTTTTGTTGTTCTTTTCTATCTACATTCTTTCCCTAGGTCATTCCACCTATATGTAACTTCCCCCTACGTACTTTTGACTCTCTGTCTATCTATCTATCATCTATCTATCTATCTATCATCTATCTATCTATCATCTATCTATCTATCTATCTATCTATCTATCTATCTATCTATCTATCTATCATCTATCTAATCTATCAATCATCTATTTATCTATCTCTAATGCCTCCTGATGTTCCAACTGTATATAAAACTTATTGCATAATTGCTATACTTGAATGTTTAAGTCATAATAAAATTTACGTGCCCACAATTTTTTACTGTATCTTCAACCTAATCCTTAACCAATCTTACCCATTTCACCGAAGTGTTCTAGCTAAATTTTAGAATCCATCCTTCTTTAACTCTAATGGTTCTACCCTAATGCAAAAAAAGACTTATATGTCTTCTGGATAACTACATTTATTGTCTAAATCAGTGTTTTGTTATAGTAGTTACTAAGCAAATATTTTCAAATAAAAGAAACTCCATAGGTCTTTAAAACTGCTTCTTTTTTTAGAAATAAGAGAAATTAAGAAATCAAGAATTTTTACTATTTTGTGGATATAAACTTAGTTGTAAGAAATAAATACAAAATTTTAAGAATTTTTTTTTATAACAAGGAGTCAAGAGGTATAGAATCCAAGGTTTGTATGTCAACCCAGTTTTCGTAGAAAGAATTCAGGCTTTCTCTATCATTGCTACAGGATGACCACTATAGTCTCCAGTATTATACACTTAGGTAACAATGACCAAGCAAGAAGCAAAAAGTTGGTGCAGTGTTATTTTTCCTTGTAATATTGTAATGAGAAAAGCCCATTAGTTTGTGGTGTTCAGGTGACAACTGCTTAATATAACTACACTTTGACCAACTGATGCTTATGAAAGTCCTCCCCCTTGCTTCTCTCTGTTCCCTGCCACCTCTCCTAATATCTCAGATACTCTGAGTGTGTTATGTAATTAAGTGACCTTTTTGACATGCTGTGACAAATTTAGGAAAACAAATTTTCTTTTCGGTAACACCTATGACTGCCGATTAGATTTCATATCCAACCAGTTTGGTGAACACATACAAAATGTAGCCTCTCTTTAATTAAAAAATAATTTTCACCTTTAACCTTGCTGTTTCTTCAATTTTCTCATCATCACCAACCTCTGGCTCATGAAGCCCATCTTCCCCATTGATGAGAGCATTTATAAACTTTACTCTCCTATACTTGGTGCTAGTCATGTCATTAGTGCAGCTATCTAGTAAATTTATGTGGGGAAGACAAAGGAGCAGGTGACTGGTTTCTTTGGAGTAGATAGAAACAACTATTCTCACTTTTTCCCCTTTATAACCAGGAAGAACTACAAAGGTCCTCATTAGCTTCTCCTTATTTCTCATTGGCTGTATCATATGTTCACTCTATGCCAATAGATGGCAAATGAAACAAGATGGCTATGATTGACTTAGTCTGATCATGATTAACTTTTTCAAGGCTTATCAAAGAATTGGAAGAAAAAAGGAGGAAGTGCTGTGAATTAAATAACTAACAATGTCTTATACAATGGCCATGTAAAAAAGATTGGCAAATTTAGCAAATAAAAGTAAAGATTGTCCAGTTAAATTTGAACATCAGATTAACAAAAAAGTAATTTTTAGAATAAGTATAGAATTATTTAGTACAACTATATAAATATATACTTCTACTAAAAATGATTATTATTCAGTGTTGATCTGTGTCATGGTTTGGCTGTGTTCCCACCCAAATCTCATCTTGATTTGTAGTTCCTATAATCCCCATATGTCATGGGAGGGACCTGGTGGGAGGTAATTAAATCATGGGAGGAGTTACGACCATGCTGCTGTTGTTGCGATATTGAGTAAATTCTCATGAGATCTGATGGTTTTATAAGGTGCTTTCCCCCTTTGCTCAGCACTTCTCTCTCTTGCTCCTGCTGCCATGTGAAGAACATGTTTGCTTCCCCTTCCAACATGATTGTAAGTTTCCTGACGACTCCTCAGTCATGCAGAAATGTGAGTCAATTAAATCTCTTTCCTTTATGAATTGCCCAGTCTTGGGTACCTCTTTATAGCAGTGTGAGAACGGAATAATACAATCTGAAACCCACATTCAACTGAACTTCCTGTACATTACCTGGCAAACCTATGTTTAACCAAACTGTAAAGAAGCAAATGTTTGTTATTCTTCCATCCCAAATGGTGTTTCAGGGCACTCTTATTCCATAAAATATTCATCACCAAGGTACACCAAAGTCTTTTCACTGACACAGAAGTTCAACCCTCCCATTTCGGTCTTTTTGCAAGCATCCCCTCTGCTTCTATCATTCTGTATTCAGGGATTTTCTTTTGATCCTGAGCAGTAAGGTATGAAGAAGAAAGCTTAGAAAGAGAAGAGCTAGAACTAATTTAAACTTGGTTGACTTTCTATCTATGTGACCGTGCCTATGCCACTGCTTAAAATGCTATGAGTATATCTGAGATTAAAGTAGCTTAAGATATTTTTAGAAGATGCCATAATAATATATTATTATATGCAATAAATAAGTACTAAGGAGTCTTTTATTCTGAAGCTTGCTAATCAGACAACTTCATTTTGCTGAGACATTAACTGTTCTCCAGTCTCAAAATATATGTTGGAAATTCTTAAAAAACAATATTGTTAATATTGTCAAACAGAGAATTTTAGACTTCATGGTAGCTTCCAGATGACCATGTTGTCAGTCAACTCATCAACTCTTAAAACACACAAAATTTAGACAATTACCTGCTCTACTTCTGTTCAATATATGCTACTACCTGCTTTCCAAGGAATAGTACAACCATTTAACAGTTCCAAACAGTATCATGTGACCAAATTTACCTTCCTGTTGGATCCCCAATAAAGATGCAAGGAAGAACAGTCACAAAGTTTGCAGATGTTTCTAACTTCATCCTGTAATATTTTGGAATAGAGAGAGTTTTCCACAGGCTGAGTACCACTTGAGCTAATATTAATGAATCTTAGAATATAATATTATCTTAGAAAATAATAGTATCTAAATGTGTTCTAACACAAGTGTAAATGAGTATTCTCTTATATCAAGGAGGTCTAACAGATGGCTATCAAAGACACTGCTATTTAGCCGAGTTTCTGTTACCACATCAATGTAGTAGAAGAGCATGATCAACCTCTAAGTTTTACCCCATCTGGAAGCAGTTTATCTCCAAGCTCTATAGTTTTAAAATAATTTTTTTAAGTCACTATAAAGAGAGACAGAATGAGAGAGAGAAAGAGAGACAATTTCCCTTCTGAACCATGTAAAAATGTGACCTTAAAGTCAGATGGTTTTGGGTTTAAAAATAAAAATTTGAGACAATGGACAGTTAACAGGGAAATACAGCTATTCATCTAGTAATATAGAAAATATATTTACATTTTTTGGCTTTAAGATTTTTTGCTTTTTGTTTTCATTACATATCATATGTCTAAAGGCTATATTAAAACTTTGCATGGTTTTATCTTGTATGCATAACTAAGGGAAAGCCTACAGTAGCCACTAAAAAAGGGTAATACTGAAATTATTTTGCTATTGTAGTGATCTGCTTCATATTGTAAGTATAGACATAACTTGGTATATCTAGTAAATATACTATTATAACCCACATGGCCATATTGCTATTAAAAATTTGAAATTTTTATTTTTCACACAAAATTCAAGTGAGCATATTTGTAGTTTAACTCATAAGACACCAAAAAAAAAAAAAAACCCAAAAGTGCATGTTTCAATTTTGAAAGATCTTTAAAATAAATTATGATGGTGCATGGGGCAACATTCAGTCATCAGAGAATATTTCTTATAAAATACAATGAGTTAATTTATAGAAGAGATTAAAAAAGACACTTATCTATTTTCCTTCTAAAATATTATTTCCAAGTATAATCTTTGAAAATTGAATACTTAGAGTAAATGTTCACATTTATAAGAAACATTTAAATTTAGTGTCAGTCTGCCTTTACATTTCTATTCAAACCAACAAAATGAGTTGAGGTCATTTCAAAAAGTGTGAAAACTCAAAGTGTTAATTTACTGTCTTATTTATTCTTTTAATTCAAGATTACTATAAATGACCCTTTGCCTTTGTTAAAATTGGTTACTTAAATAAGCATTGCAATTAAATTCTAACCACTGAATGTTAATTACTTGTAGATTAGGAATATATTTATTTTGATCACTAAGGAAATTGATTTTGTATGTCTTTTCAAACACAGTGAGATCTCAGCATTTATCTCATTTGGATCAGATGAGAGTCGAAGTACATTCCTCAAGTAAATTTCTTTTTATATTTTTTTCTTAGCTTTGAATATTATGGGTTTTTTTTGGTGTGTTGTTTTATTTTATTTATTTATTTATTATTGTTATTATTATTACTTTTTGCGGTAGAGTCTCACTCTGTTGCCCAGGATGGAGTTCAGTGACATGATCTCAGTTCACCAAGACCTTGGCCTCCCGAGTTAAAGCGATTCTCCTCCCTCAGCCTCCCAAGTAGCTGGGACTACAGGTGCGCACCACTGTGCCTGGCTAATTTTTGTATTTTTAGTAGAGAGGGGTTCACTGTGTTGTCCAGGCTGCTCTCGAACCCCTGACCTTGTTATCCTCCTGCCTCAGCCTCCCAAAGTGCTGGGATTACAAGTGTGAGCCACTGCACTGGCCTTATGTTATATTTGTGGGCCAGATGTTTTAATGTATTTTCATATATATGGCTGTTATGGTACTCTAAGTATAAATTAAAACATAATTATATTTCTTCTCATGTCTTTACAACATCTCTCTGACAATGCTTTACCCTTGGATATAACAATGATATTAAAGAGATGCTTCACTTATGGTTTAATAGAATTTTTTGAAAATACCTCTAGAATTATCTTTAATGAGTTGTTACTTTCATGCAGCAGTTACAGATGGAATATTTATTTGATGCAAATTTTAAAATAATCAAAATATAATTTCTTGGAGCTAATTATTCCCAGAAAATGCTTTAGTATGGGTTTTGAAAGTTGTATTAAATAGTGAACAAAAACAATTTATTTTCGCCAGTTATAAATTGTTCACTTTATAAAAGATTTATATTCAGGGAGTTCTAGAAAATTTTTATAAAAGCATGGAAGAAAATAACAAAGGGTAGGATGGAAAATGATTCAAGGAAATGGAGAAGAAAACAATTTAATTCACTTGGGGAATGATATTTAAATTTAGAAATATTTTCACTGATAATTTTCTACTTTTAAATTCTGTAGACCAGCATCTATTAGCTAAAATGTATTTAGTTTTCTCCACAAATACGATCTACTATATTTGGTATTTTTTTTGCAAGTAACTAAAAAATCCAGAGTCAAGATAGCTAGGTGATACTGGTATTTATTATCTCACATAGTAAAAAGTTCTGCTGGTGAATTTATATCCAAATAATGTCACTAGGAACTCATGTTCTTTCCATCTTTTTATCCTCCCAACCTCAGCAGGTCTGTTAGTTCACCTCCTGGCTTCCAGATTGCTGCAGTAACTCCAAGCATTACGACCATGTACACTATTGTTCGGAGGCCAAAAAAAGAAACACTCTTTCTTTTTGTGTCAAAAAGCTCATTAATAACTAAAATACATTTCCTAGAAGCACAGAAAATTTACCCAATGCCTCATGGGTCACAAATGCATTGCATTAGTTATCTAATTTAATCATTGGAAAGGAAGATTCAAATTATCATTATTGTTTTAAGTTAATTAAGATTGACTTTTAATGGCTGGGTCTGGGGACAATGTTTTTTCTGAGGAATGTAAACAATTATGAACACAGAAAAATCAAGGGGCAATTAACAAGGGGGAACGGGAAATTGCCTTTTGGATAAGTAACACCCATCTACAGCCGTGCAGTTGTTTATCATGCAATTAATAAAAAATAACAACAAAAATAAAGTAACTCAAAAGTATATTTTTTTAACTCCAGCTGTTACATGAGATAATCATTTCACCAGGGCATATCCTAATAATCAAATCACATTTCCAGCTTTAGTTCATGTTGTATTTTTGAAGCATGATGACTATAAACTTATGTTCAAATGAAAACATTTTTTCTTCCTAAACAGAGCTATTCAAAGAGATCAGTTTTTTTGAGATGTGTAGGTCAAAAGTATTTCTAATTTTAGGAGAACTTCTTAAAGAATTACTTGAAGAATTCTGAAAGAAAAGAAAAAGGAAGAAGAGAAAAGAAAAAGGAAGGAAATAAAAGAAAAGGAAAAGGAAGAAAAGAAAAGGAAGGAAAGGAAAAGAGAAAAGAAGAAAGAAAAGAAAAAGAAAGAAAGAAAAGAGAAAGAAAAAGAGAAAAAAAGAGAGAGAGAAAGGAAGGAAGAAAGAAGAAAGAAAGAAAGAAGGAAAGAAAGAAAAGAAAGAAAGAAAGAAAGAAGAAAAAGAAGAAAGAAAGAAAGAGAAAGAAAGAAAGAAAAAAGGAGGAAGGAAGGAGGAAAGGAGGGAAGGAAAGAAGGGAGGAAGGAAGGAAGGAAGGAAAAAAGAGAAAGAGAAGGAACTAGAATCTTTTTCTTTCTATAGCAGAGAACTTCCTTACTTAGTCTGTTTTCATTTCATCTTTTCATTTCATGTTATTTCATTCCACTCCTTTTGTTTCCATGCCCTCTGTAACTCTCCTTTTTAAATGCATTTGTGCCCATGACATATACAAGGTGCTATGCTAGACCTGTTACAGGGGAAGGAGCACTGTATGGGTAAAGTTCTTAGAGGATAGAAGCCAGTGCCATAGTTCATGCCTGTAATCCCAGTGCTTTGAGAGGCTGAGGTAGAAGGATTGCTTGAGGCCAGGAGTTTGAAACCATCCTGGGCAACATAGAGAGACCCCAATCTCTACAATCTTTTTTTTTTCATTAGCCAGGCATGATGGCATATGCGTATCGTCCTAGCTAGTTGGGAGGATCACCTGAGCCCAGGAGTTCAAGGCTTCAATGAGCTGTGATTGTGTCACTGCACTTCCTGAAAAAAAAAGTTAAAAGTTCTTCGAGGATAATATGATCCTCAAGAATCTTACTGTCTCCAGGACAGAGGTAGATACACAAGGAACCATACAAAATTCAAGGCAGAATGTCGTAAAAGTGAGGAGAGAGAAACTTTATGAGTAGAAAATAGGTAAAGATTGAATTAATAGAGAAATATTTGGTTTGGACAGTAGTCTACCTAATATGTTTGATCTTTAGCACCAGAACAATACTTAGCTAATAAAAAAAGATAATGATGATAAATAATGATAACTTTAGGTAGAGATGAGAATTATTTCAGTAATTTATTCAATTTATGTGCTAAATATTGTGCATGTATTACCTCATTTAATCCCACAATTACTTGAATTAGTTGCTATTTTTCATATTTTACAGGGGAGTAAATTTATAGTTCAATTATAGAACACCTTGCCAAGAATTATAGGGCAAGAATTATTGGCATCTCCAGAAATTATTCTAAAGCTGATATTCTTATCAATTAGACTTTTCTGAAACCCATGGTTGATAGTCAATTCCTAATTTGCAATTAAAATTAACTATGAATTTTGTGATAGGCAAAAATTCTTGATTTGGAAGGAAACAAAAAAATATATTATGCCTATTTCTGTTTTTACATAGGGACTGCATGTTATTTAAATCTGTTGGAAAGTGTTATATAGCTTGACACAAAGGAACTTTACTTCCAAGAACACTATAGTTGTTTATCTTCTCAACTGCCTGGTGTGGAATATGTTTCTTTAGTAATTTCCTGCCATAGTAAAAGTGATTTTTTATTGTTAAAGGTCACTGACTTGAAGAAACCTTGATTTTTATTTACAGAAGGAAGTCTAAGACTACTCAAAGCCTAACAATAGCTAAATGCAAAACACAGTTCTGAGGATTATTTATAGCAGAGTGAATAAAGCTCTTAAACTTGAAAGCATGATTTACATGTTTCAACAATTAATTTACAATGTAAGGTTGAAAAGTACACACATTCCATGCATATTTGAGACATCTTGGGGCTATGGTACGAAACTAGATTGGACACCAAAATGTGTTAATGTAAGAAGTAATGATAGTAAAGCAGTTTTGAACAGTAACTCTTGAAAAACGTGGCCCAGGCTGTTATTATAAAGGGCAAAGTTTAAAACAGAGTTCTTTGAATGTATCCTGAAAATAACTTTGCTGATCTCAAACCATAGGCCTTTTTCAAGGTTCAGATTTGGTATGGAAATTGTTAATGTGAAATAATCATCATTATAATAATTAACTGATTACTTAATATGAGCAAGTCACCAGATAAATATGATGTATAATTATTTCCTTTACTTCTCACAATAGTCTTATAAAATAACTAGGAATGTTTTCCTCATTTTGAGATATTTTAAAAAGTAAAACTTAGAATTAATTTTGTCAAAATAAGACATTGTAATTTGTGGAACAGGAGTCAGAGCCCAAGTCTGAAGAACCAGAAGACCTTAGAACCTATCCATCTTTAGTTTCTTTCTTTATGAAAAATGGGATTTCTCAAATTCTCTTCAGATTTACTCAGGAGTTCTTGTTTTCTGTGAGAGATGTAAACCAAAATTAGAATTCTAAGACCCAGCCGACTGCATGGACTTCTCCTCTTGGCCAAAGGCATTCCAAAGAAATCTGAAAACTCATTCAGGCCATGGTGAGAAGTGGGAGTTGGACACGTTTCCTCATACTCCCTTCCTTTGGAATTCAGGAAAAACTGACCAGAATTAACATAAAAACAAAGATCTTAAGACTGACAAACAGACTCTTCATAGCAATAAGATACTAAATTCCATCATAACTCTAGTAGAGCATCACACGATAGCAGGCCCTGAAGGATATGAAAGTATTTACCTCAAAATATATTTATTTGAAATATTTTATTTTTTTTGTCCTTTTTTATTTGTATCTTTTATTTTAAGTTCATGGGTACATGTGCAGGATGTGCACATTTGTTACATGGGTAAACATGCGCCATGGTGGTTTACTGCACAGATTAACCCATCACCCAGTATTAAGCCCAGCATTCATTAGCTATTCTTCGAGATGCTCCCTCAAGAGACACACAGGTGCCCAGTGTCTGTTCTTCCCTCCCGTGTGTCCATGTGTTCTCATCATTCAGCTTACTTATAAGTGAGGACACGTGGTGTTTGTCTTTTCTGTTCCTGCATTAGTTTGCTGAGAATAATGGTTTCCAGCTCTATCCATGTCACTGAAAATTGCAAAGAACACAATCTCATTCCTTTTTATGGATTCATAATATTCCATTTTGTATATGTACCACCTTTTCTTTATCCAGTCTATCACTGATGAGCATTCAGATTGATTCCATGACTTTGCTATTGGAAATAGGGCTACAATGAACATGCATGTACGTGTGTCTTTATGATAGAATGATTTATATTTCTTTGGGTGTATACTTAGTAATGAGATTGCTGGGTCAAATGGTATTAGGTCTTTGAGGAATTACCACTATCTTCCACAATGGTTGAACTAATTTATACTTCTACCAACAGTGTAAAAGTGTTCCATTTTCTACACAACCACTCCAGCATCTGCTGTCTTTTGGCTTTTTTATAATAACCATTCTGACTGGTATGAGATGGTATCTCATTATGGTTTTGATTTGCATTTCTCTAATCAGTGATGTTCAGATTTTTTTTCTTATGTTTGTTGGCCACATATATTTCTTCTTCTTCTTTTTTTTTTTTTTTTTTTTTGAGATGGAGTCTTGCTCTGTCACCAGGCTGGACTGCAGTGGCACAATCTCGGTTCACTGCAACCTCCGCCTCCCAGGTTCAAATGATTCTCCTGCCTCAGCCTCCCCAGTAGGCTGGGACTACAGGTGTGCACCACCACGCCCAGCCAAGGTTTGTATTTTTAGTAGAGATGGGGTTTCACCATGTTGGCCAGGATGGTCTTGATCTCTTGACCTCATGATCTGCCCGCCTCGGCCTCCCAAAGTGTTGGGATTACAGGCATGAGCCACCACACCCAGCCAGTCTTCTTTTTAGAAGTGTCTCTTCATATCCTTTCACCACTTTTTAACAGAGTTGTTTTTGCTTGTAAGTTTAAGTTTCGTGTAGAATCTGGATATTAGACCTTTGTCAGATGGATGGATTGCAAAAATTTTCTCCCATTCTGTAGGTTGTCTGTTCACTCTGATGATAGTTTCTTTTGCTTTGCAGAAGCTCTTTAGTTTAATTAGATCCCATTTGTCAATTTTGGCTTTTGTTGCAATTGCTTTCGGCATTTCAATCATAAAATCTTTGCCCATGCCTAGTATTGTCTAGATCTATTTCTAGGGTTTTTACAGTTTTGGGTTTTACATTTAAGTCTTTAATCCATCTTGAGTTAGTTTTTGAATATAGGGTAAGGAAGGAATCCAGTTTCAATTTCCTGCATCTAGCTGGCCAGTTCTCCCAGCACAATTTATTAAATAGGGAATCCTTTCCCCATTGCTTGTTTTCGTCAGGTTTGTCAAAGATCAGATAGTTGTTGGTGTGCAGCCTCATTTCTGAGTTCTCTATTCTGCTCCATTGGTCTATGTGACTATTCTTGTACCAGTACCTGCTGTTTTGGTTACTGTATCCTTGTAGTATAATTTGAAGTCAGGTAGCATGATGCCTCCAACTTTGTTCTTTTTGCTTAGGATTGTATTGTCTATTCATATTCTATTTTGGTTCCATATGAATTTTAAAATAGTTTTTTTCTAATTATGTGAATAATGTCTGTGGTAGTTTATTGGGAATAGAATTGAATCTATAAATTACTTTGGGCTGTACGGCCATTTTCATGATAGTGATGCTTTCTATTCATGAGCATGGAATATTTTTCCATTTGTTAGTATCCTCTCTGATTGCTTTGAGCAGTGGTTTGTAGTCCTCCTTGAAGAAGTTCTTCACTTATCTTGTTAGTTGTATTCTTAGGTATTTTATTCTTTTTGTAGCAACTGTGAATGGAAGTTCATTCATGATTTGGCTCTTGGCATGCCTGTTGGTGTATAGGAATGCTAGTAATTTTTTGCACATTGATTTCATATTCTGAGACTAACGAAATTGCATATCAGCTTAAGAATCTTTTGGGCCGAGACAATGGGGTTTTCTAGATATAGAATCATGTCATCTGCAAACAAAGATAATTTTACTTCCTCACTTCCTATTTGGATACCCTTTACCTTTTTCTCTTGCCTGATTGCCTTAGTCAGAACTTCCAATACTATGTTGAATAAGAGTGGTGAGAGAGGGAATCCTTGTCTTGTGCTGGTTTTCGATGGGAATGCTTCCAGCTTTTGCTCATTCATTATGATACTGGCTGTGGGTTTGTCATATACAGCTCTTATTATTTTGAGGTATGTTCCTTCAATACCTAGTTTATTGAGAGTTTTAAATGTAAAGGGATGCCAAATTTTATCAAAGACCTTTTCTCTGTCTATTGAAATAATAATGTGGTTTTGTCTTTAGTTCTGTTTATGTGATAAATCACATTTATTGATTTGCATATGTTGAACGAACCTTGCTTCCCAGGGATAAAGCCCACTTGATTGTTATGAATAAGCTTTCTGATATGCTGCTGCATTCGGTTTGCCAGTATTTTATTGAGGATTTCTGCATTGATATTCATCAAGAATATCGGCCTGAAGTTTTTTTGTTGTTTTTGTATCTCTGCCAGGTTTTGGTATCAGAATGATGCTGGCATCATAGAATGAGTAAGCAGGGAATCTCTCCTTTTCAATTTATTGGAATTGTTTCAGTAGAAATGGTACAGCTCTTCTTTGTACCCCTGATAGAATTCTGCTATGAATCTGTCTAGTCCAGGGCTTTTTTTTGGTTGGTAGGCTATTTATTACTGCCTCAATTTCAGAACACAGTATTAGTCTATTCAGAGAAACAATTTCTTTCTGGTTCAATCTTGGGAGACTGTGGTGTGTCCAGGAGTTTATCCATTTATTCTAGATGTTCTAGTTTATATGCATAGAGGTGTTTATAGTATTATCTGATGGTTGTTTGTATTTCTATAGGGTCAGTGGTAATATTCCCCTTATTATTGCTGATTGTGTTTATTTTATTCTTCTCTCTTTTTTTCTTCATTAGTCTAACTAGCTGTCTGTCTGTTTTACCTTTTTTTTTTTTTCAAAAAATTTGCTTCTGGATTCACTGATTTTTTGGAAGGGTTTTTCAGGTCTCTATCTCCTTCAGTTTGGCTCTGATCTTGGTTATTTCTTGTCTTCTGCTACGTTTGGAGTTTGATTGTTCTTGCTTCTCTAGTTCTTTTAGTTGAATGTTCACCTGAGATCTTTCTAGCTTTTTGATGTAGGCATTTATTTCCTTCTTAACACTGCTTTAGCTGCATCACAGAGATTCTGATACATTGTCTCTTTGTTCTCATTAGTTTCAAAGAACTTCTTAATTTCTGCCTTAATTTCATTATTTTCCCAAGAGTCATTCAGGAGCAGGTGGTCCAATTTACATGTAATTGTATGGTTTTGAGTGAATTTCTTAATCTTGAGTTCTATTTTATTATTTTTTTTGTTATACTTTAAGTTCTGGGATATATGAGCAGAACATGCAGGTTTGTTACATAGGTATACATGTGCCATGGTGGTTTGCTGCACCCATCAACCCGTCATCCACATTAGGTAGAGACTTAGACTCCCACACAGTAATAGTAATAGGGAGACACTATGTGTTTTTGTAGTGGCTGGTAACAGTTTTTCTTTTCCATATTTAATTCTTCCTTCAGGAGCTCTTGCAAGGCAGGCACGTCTGGTGGTGACAAATTCCCTCAGCATTTGCTTGTCTGAAAACGATCTTATTTCTCCTTCAGTTATGGAGCTTAGTTTGGCCAGATAGGAAATTCTGAGTTGGAAGTTATTTTCTTTAAGAATGTTCAATATTGGCCCCCAATCTCTTATGGCTTTTAGAATTTTTGCTGAGAGGTTCACTGTTAGTCTGATGGGTTTCCCTTTGTAGATGACCTGGCCTTTCTCTCTGGCTGCCCTTAACATTTTTTTCTCTCATTTTGATATTGGAGAATCTGATGATTATGTATGTCTTGGGGTTGATCTTCTCATGGAGTATCTTACTGGGGTTCTCTGGATTTTCTGAATTTGAATGTTGGCCTGTCTTGCTGGGATGGGGAAGTTCTCCTAGATGATATCCTGAAGTATGTTCCCCATCTTGGTTCCATTATGCTCATTTGTTTCAGATATTCCCATCTGTCATACATTCAGTCTCTTTACATAATCCCATAATTCTTGGAGGTTTTGTTCATTCCTTTTCATTATTTTTCTCTATTCTTACTTCAGAAAGATAGGCTTCAAGCTCTGAGATTATTTCCTTCACGTGGTTTATTATGCTATTAATACTTGTGATTGCATTGTGCATTTCTCATGTTGCGTTTTTCAACTCCATCAGATTGGTTATGTTCTTCTCTAAACTGACTATTCTGGCTATTAGCTCCTATATTGTTTTATCATGATTCTTAGCTTCTTTGCATTGGGTTACAACATTCTCCCTTAGCTCAGTGAAGCTCGTTATTACCCACCTTCTGAAGTCTATTTATATCAATTTAGCCATCTCTGCCTCAGCCCAGTTCTGTGCCCTTACTGGAGAGGTGTTTTGGTCATTTGGAGGGTAAGAAACATTCTGGCTTTTTGAGTTTTCAGAGTTTTTGCGTTGATTTGTTCTCATCTTTGTGGGCTTATCTACCTTTGATCTTTGAGGTTTCTGAACTTTGAGTGGAGTTTTTGGGGAGTCTTTTGTTGTACTTGTTGTTGTTTTCTGTTTGTTTGTTTTTCTTTTAACAGTCAGACCATTCTACTGTAGGTCTGCTGTGGTTTGCTGGAGTCTGCTCCAGTCCCCAGTCACCTTGGACTCTCCTGCACCTGGTGGTATCACCAGTGAAGTCCACAAAACGACAAAGAGGGCAGCCAGCTCCCCAACTCTGGAATATCCATCCTGGGGGGCACCAACCTGCCACCAGCCCACAGGCACCTGCAGGAGGTGGCTGGAACCCCAGCTGGGATATCTCACCTACTCAGAAAGGATGGGATCAGGGACCCACCCAAAGCAGCAATCTGGCTGCTTCTTGGTAGAGCAGGCATGTTGCACTGGGAGGGATCCTTTTTTTCCCATCTGTCTATAGTCTCCACAGCTGCCAGGCTGGAATGGCTGAGTCTATGGACTCTCGGAGATGGTGGCTGCCCTCCCTTCAGGAGCTCCCTCCCAGGGAGAGATCAGAGCTTTGTCCCAGAACCAAGGTCCCGTGTGGTGAGGAGGAGTGGTTTGGGGCCCTGGTTAAAGAAACAGTCTGGCCATGATCTAGCAAGGCAGCTGTGCTGCTGTGGTGCCCCCTCCTGGTGTGGACCATCTGCACTCTCCACAGCCAGCAGCCTGGAACAGCTGAGTACCCTGAACTACAGAGATGGTGGCCACCCTTCCCCCAAGGAAGTTGGTCCCGTCTCAGGTGGACTTCAGCCTGCTGCCACTGGCTGGCTGAGATTCCAAGCCAGTGGGTTACTACCCACGAGGTATCATGGAAATGGGGCAGAATGATGCTGCTTGGTTCCCTAGATTCGGCCCCCTTCCTAGGAATATACACAAATGGATTTTCTGCCTTGGCAGGGATCTGGGGGCCAGAATATGTAAAACTCCCTGCATGCCTGGGTGGCTGCCCTGCTGAGATTCCACACAGCTCCATGTATCAGGACCCAGGTCCTAGATGTGTGAGCTCACAAGAGGATCTTGTGATACTTGGGTTGCAAAGATCCATGGGAGAAGTGTGGCTGGCTTCCCAGGCAGGGTCACATAATCATTCACCACCTCCCCTGGCTGTGGGTGGGGGTTCCCTTGGTTCCACGCCAATCCTAGGTGGACCATCATCCCCCCACCGCTGCTTCTCCTTGATCCTCATAGGTCAAGCTGCTTGCCTATTTAGTCCCAATGCAAGAACCTGGATACTTTAGTTGAAGGTGCTGAATTCACTCTTACATATTTTAGAATTACCCTGCACAGCTATCTCTTCTACAGGAAATGTTTTGCATTTTGTTGAGTTTTTTTTACTCACTAGTTTTTCTAGATTCTGGAATCTTTTAAAGGTTTGAATAGGAAATATTTGCCCTTGAGTGCTTCTAATGCTGGCCACTTGTGAGACTTCATCTACATAATAAGATCCGTGATGTTCACAATGCTTAATTCAGACACTCAATTCTATTATTTTCAGGTTTTTAGATAATAACTCTTAACTGAATCACCAATCGGGACATCTTTGAATTTACCTATGACCTGGAAGCCACCTGGCTTCAAGTTGTCCAGCCTTTCTGGACCAAACAAATATATAACTCACATGCATTGTCTTATGTCTCCCTAAAACATAAAACCAAGCTGTAACCTGACTACGGTGGGCACGTGTTCTCAGGACCTCCTGAGGCTGTTTCACAGGTCATATTTCCCATATTTTGCTCAGCACAAGTCTCTTAAAATATTTTACAGAGTTTGACTTTTTTCATCAACAGAGAAGAGAAGGCACATGGTGACAGGGCCAGCAAACCTAGCATCGCCCCCACTTGTCTACATATCTAATGTAATTTCAATATGAAAGACTCTTTTTCCCCATAATTGTCATTACCTCTAGTTTGCTGATGCCCAGTATTTGTTTTTGCAAAAAATATTGTTTGATAATTAGAAATAATATTTCAAATAAAAACACAGATAATTCAATTTATCAAGTACCAGCTATTTGAAAGCCATTATGTGTGCCAATCAACATTTTATTTTCCAAACAATTGAGTATTAGTATCTCTTTTTTTGATAGAAAAGGCAAAATGAGACTCATATAGATCATTTTGCTCAAGACGACATGACCTAATTCAACATCATTTTTTAAATAGTTTTGGTGACTCACCACATGCTGAGCTTTGGGCTAGTTTGTGAGATTTCAGTGATGCAAAAGAGCACAGGTTTCCTGCCACCTTGAGAGGCATAGGTAATCCGTGGAAAGCTTATTCTACCTCTTTTACCCTGGCCATGTTTTTTCTCCTTCATCAATATTACTCAAAACTTCACATACAGGCATAAAGGAAGGGTGTAGGTGTTTTTCTTCATATATAAATACATCCAAATGTAGTTGAAGAGCATGTGGATCTATAAAATGCAATCTGGTTCAGGAAAGAACAGTAGTGTTTGATTCTTCACAGTATTAGTCTAAAAACTATCAGGCATATTCCTACTTTAAAAGTAGCAGAACTGCTTGTTTTGGTTTTGCTTTTAAACAGTTTCAAAGAAATTGAAATGGAAAGTATTCAATTTATCTCACATGGTAACAAGTAAGATTGTTATATATTATTACATTTTAAATGAGATTGAAGTAACTGTGAGACACCAACCTTGACAAAATATAAGGTTGGTTTTGACATAAGGGTGCACTGATAATGTGTTATTCTATCAGGAAAGCTTACAATTTCTGTTTATCACCAAATGGGCACTTCATTAAATTAAATGACGCTATAGAAAAATGAAGTCGATCAAATGAAATTTTCATAATAGCATCTTGGTCTAACATTTTGAACATAAGTTTTATATTTCATGTGTGTAAATGATCCAGAAACTGTAAAAGGACAAATAAAAAGTTTATCTTCATTATGTGAATGTTTACTTTACATAATATTCATTCTTTATGCAGTTAAACTTAAGTTTACATTTTGATATTGAGAAATATTGTCAAAGAAGTGTTTATTTTCTGCTTAAACCAAAGACCTGCCTGTAAAGATTAGGTTCCTCTTTATTTGTATGACCAGGAACTCTTCCATATCTGAGCTCTATTTTATTAAAATGTAAGCACAGCCTACTTTTATTAAAAGTTTCTTTTTCTTTACACTACATTTAACCAAAAAGAAGTTTTAAAAACCCTTATGTAATTTGGTTTTTGGAAACTCTTTCTCTCCGTCCTGCACAGATGTGCTGTATATTACAAATTTTCTTTCTATGATGAATGAAATGTTCTATATTTCTGTGACATTCAATATGGTAGTGACTAATCACATGTGGCTTTTTAGCCCTTTAAATGTGGCTAGTGCAGCTGAAGAAATGAATGTTTAAATTTGAATTAATTTAAATTTAAAATTAAATAACTATATATAACTAGTGGCTACTGTATTAGATATACAGATGTAGATTATAATAAATACATCATACATATATACATATGCACACACATGTACCATGGATTATATATTATCTTTTATTTTAGTTGCTTAGTTGAGTGCAAAGGTGGTTTTTCAATTTCATTTAAATTTTATATTACTAGTGAAGTTGAACATTTTCATATGTTTTAATTAGTACTATTCTATCTTTTGTCTACTGATCATTATATCTTTTGTACCCATTAATCCATTAATATTAATAATAATAGAAACATCTTCAAAGGAGAGAGAAAGCAACAGTAATTGACAGCCTGTATATGGACACAGCTAAAGTATGCTCTTCATTAGGACAATTCATTGATTAAAAGAAGGGAAGGCCTGCTACTATTGGGAGAAAGTAAACCAGCTTATCCTAGAGAATAAAGATGTCATGTTGTAGAATGAAGAGAAAATAATGGTGTTAGTAATTTCTTCTTACCTTTTTACAACTTAAGATACACTCTTCTAAATTTGTAAGTATACAAGACAGTATTATTAGCCACAGGCACAAGGCTGCTCAGTAGATTTCTATTCTTGTTGCGTAATTGAAACCTTGCAACCTTTGGCTAATATCTTCCCATTGTTCCTTCCCTTCAGCCTTGACATTCACCATTCTATTCTCTACTTCTATGAGTTGAATTATTTTACATTCCTCTTGTAAGTAGGATCATGTAACATTTGTCCTTCGATGTCTGGCTTACTTATTTTAGAATAATATCTTCCAGATTCATTCATGTTGTCACAAATGGTGAAATTGTCCTCCTTTTATAGGGCTGAATAATATTATATTGCCTGTATGTGCCACATTTATCTATTCATCCATTGATGTATATTTATTTTAGGTTGCTTTCATATCTTGGCTATCGTAAATAATGCTGGAATGAACTTGTTAGTGCAGATATCTCTTTGAGTTCCTGATTTTCCCTTTATTTTTTTGAAACAGCGTTTTGCTTTGGTGCCCAGGCTGGAGTATGTTGGCACAACCATGGCTCACTACCGCCTTGACCTCCCAGGTTCAAGCAATCCTCTCATCTCAGCCTCCCGAGTAGCTGGAACCACAACTGTGTGCCACCACACCCACCTAATTTTTAATTTGTTTGTAGAGATGGGATCTTACTATATTGCCAGGGCTGATCTCAAACTCCTGGGCTGAAGCAATCCTCCCACCTCAGCCTCCCAAAGTGCCAGGATTACAAATGTGAGTGACTGTGCCTGACTTGATTTCAATTTTCTTTTTCATATATATACTAAAGTGGATTAGTGGATCATACGGTAGTTCTATTTTTAAATTTTTGAGGATGCTTCATACTCTTTTCTCAGTGGCTATACCAATTCACATTCCCCTGAGGGTATACAAGATTCTCTTCCCTTCGTATCCTTTCCAAAACTTGTCATCTTTCATCGTTTTTATAATAGCCAACTCAGCTATTAAATCTCATTGTGGTGATAGCTTATTGTGTTTTTGATTTGAATTTCCCTGACATGTCCACTGTTAAATCTCATTGTAGTGATAGCTCTTTTTTTTTTTTTTTTTTTTTTTGAGACGGGGAGTCTTGCTTTGTTGCCCAGGCTGGAGTGCAGTGGCGTGATCTCGGCTCACTGCAAGCTCCGCCTCCCTGTTTCATGCCATTCTCCTGCCTCAGCCTCCCGAGTAGCTGGGACTACAGGTGCCTGCCACCAGGCCCGGCTAAATTTTTTTGTATTATTAGTAGAGACGGCGTTTCACCGTGTTAGCCAGGATGGTCTCGATCTCCTGACCTCGTGATCCACCAGCCTCGGCCTCCCAAAGTGCTGGGATTACAAGCGTTAGCCACTGCGCCCGGCCTCATTATGTTTCTGATTTGAATTTCTCTGACAGCTAGTGATGTCGATCACCTTTTTGTATAAATTGACCATCTGTATGTCTTCTTTAAAAAAATGTCTGTTAAGATCTTTTGCTCATTTTTAAATCAGTTTGTTTTGTTTTGTTTTTGCTATTGAGTTGCAGGAGTTGCTTATATATTTTGGATATTAACCCTCTATCATATATACAGTTTTCCAATATCTTCTCCCATTCCATTTATTGCCATTTTATTTTTTTAGTTGTTTCCACTGTTGTACAGGAAATATTTAGTCTAATATGTCGTCATGTGTCTAATTTTGCATCACAGCCTGTGCTTTGGGTGTCATATCTAAGAAGTAATTGTCAAAAGCAATGTCAAGAAGCTTTTGCCCTATGTTTTTCCCATGTTTTCTTTTACTGTTTCAGACATTACATTTATTCATTTTGAATTAATTTTTGGATACAGTTTAAGTATCCAATTTCATTATTTTGCATGTGAATATCCAGTTTTCTTAACATAATTTATTGAATAATCTTTTTTCCTTGTTTATTCATGACACTCTTGTCAAAGATCAATTGACTATTTATGTGTGGGTTATTTCTGTTCCTCTATTTTTGTCTGTTGATCCATGTGCTGTTTTTTTAATGACAGTACCATTATTATTATTCGCCACAGGCACAATGCTGCTCAGTAGATTTCTAGGATCTATTCATTATTCTAGGAACTACTCTTTTGATTATAACTTTGCTCTTTACTTTCTCTGTAGCCTCCAAGATAAATAGCAATGATCTCTAACTCCTGTTATTAACACTTACATAGCATTCTACCACATTGTTCCACAATTAATCTGTATGTCCAATGACATATGACAAACATCTGGTGTGTCACTGATATGGTTTGGCTGTGTCCCCACCAAAATCTTACCTCAAATTTTAATAATCCCCACAAGTCAAGGGAGGGGTCAGGTGGAGATAATTGAATCATGGGAGCAGTTTCCCGCACACTGTTCTCACGGCAGTGAATAAGTCTTATGGGATCTGATGCTTTTATAATTGGGAGTTCCCCTGCACAAGCCCTCTTGCCTGTCACCATGTAAGATGTGCCTTTGCTTGTCCTTTGCCATCTCCCATGGTTCTGAGGCCTCCCCAGCCATGTGGAACTGTGAGTCCACTAAGCCTGTTTTCTCTATAAATTACCCAGTCTCGGGTATGCCTTTATGAGCAGTGTGAGAGCAAACGAATACAATCACTTCTGAGATGGATTTGGACTGTGAATCCTATCTTGAGCTGCCTGCTTCTCTATCTCTCTGTGTCTCTCTAAATCAGTCAGAGAAGAACTGAGACCTATGAAGAACCACATTCCTGAGTTTGAAAATTGGACCTACCTTATTTTTTTGCACTTCACTTTATTGTACTTTACAGATATTGCATTTTTTTTACAAATTGAAGGTTTGTGGCAACCCTGCATTAAGCCAGTCTATTGACGTTATTTTTCCAACAGCATGTGCTCACTTTGTGCCTCTGTGTCACATTTTGGTAGTTCTATAATATTTTCCATTTTTCATTATTTTTGCATCTGTTATGATGATCTATGATCAAGGATCTTGGATGTTACTATTGTAACTGTTTCGGGGTACCATGATCCACACCCATAAAAGATGGTGAACTTAATTGGTAAATATTGTGTGTGTTCAGACTGCTCTACCAACTTGTGGGTCTCCTGTCTCCTCCCCTCTCCTCCCTATTCCTTGAGACAAAATAATAAAACAATTAGACCAGTCAATAACCCTACAATGGCCTTTATGTGTTCAAGTGAAAGGAAGAATCACACATCTCTCACTTCAATAAAAAGTTAAAAATGATTAAGATTAGTGAGGAAAGCATGTTTAGAGCCTAGATAGGCTGAAATCTAGGCCTCTTGTGCCAAACAGTGAATGCAACGTTGCGAATACAAATAATAGATTCTTTAAGGAAATTAAAAGTGCTACTCCATTGAACTCATGAATGATAAGGAAGTGAAACTGCCTTATTTCTGATATGGAGAAAGTTCTTGTGAAAAGATCAAACCAGCGACAGCATTCCTTTAAGCCAGAGCTTAATTCAGGAAAAGGTTCTAACTTTCTTCAATTCTATGAAGGCTGAGAGAGGTAAGGAAGCTGCAGAAGAAAAGTTTGATGTTAGCAGAGTTTAGTACATGAGGTTTAAGGAAATAAGCATCTCTATAACATCGAACTGCTTTACCTGGAAAATGTTACTGCTCATTGGCAATGCACCCGTTTATCCAACAGCTCTAATAAAGATGTGTAGGTGATTAATGCTGTTTTTATTCCGGCTGACACAACACCCACTCTACAGTCCATGGATCAAGTGGTAATTTTGACTTCCAAGTCTTATTATTTGAGAAATACATTTCACAAGGCTGCCATAGATAATGATTCCTATAATAAATCTGAGCCATATAATTTGATAAACCTTCTGAAAAGGATTCACCATTCTAGATGCCATAAAGAACATTCATGATTCATGGGAGAAAGTCAACATATTAATATTAAGGGAGATTAAAAGAAGTTGATTCCAACCGTCATAGACTTTGAAGGATTCCAAACTTCACTAGAGGTAGGAACTGCAGATATAGTGGAAATAGCAAAAGAATTCATGTAAACGTGGAGCCTGAATATCCATTACATGACTCATGTGAGTCAAATATACAGAATATATAACTTTAACAGATGAGGAATTATTTCTTATGGATGAGCAAAGCAAGTGACTTCTCGAGATAGAATCTACTCCACATGAAGATGCCATGAATATTGTTAAAATGACAACAAATTATTTAGAATAATATGTAAACTTTGTTGATAAATCAACAGCAGAGTTTGATACAATTGACTACAATTTTAGAAGAAGTTGTACTGACAGTAAAATGGTATCAAACAGCATTACATGCTACAGATAAATCTTTTGGGAAAGGAAGAGTTAATAGATGCCAAACTTTCACATTTGTTGAGTTTAAGAAATTAAACTACCACAGCCACCCCAACCTTCAGCAACCACCATCCTGATAAGTGAGAAGCCATAAACATCAAGGCATGATCTTTCAAGAGCAAAAAGCTTAGGACAGGCTGAAGACTTCGATGATTGCTAACATTTTTAACAATAAGATATTTTACATTCAAGGTATATACTTTTTTTTAGACGTAATGCCATTGACAATAAACTACATTTGTTTGACTTGCTGTATTTAGATTATCATATGCTTAATTGATACTGCTTTATTGTAGTGGTCTGGAAGTAAATTCATAATTATCTGGGTTATTCCCGTATACTTCAACTTGAGTGTAGTCTTGATTTCACTGTAAACCAGGCTGATGGCTTGACTGCAACACCTTAAGAGACCATGAGGAGTAATCACCCACCTAAATACTTCCTGTATTTCTGATATAGAGACATTGTGAGATTACATGTTCTTTTAAATCACTACATTTTGGAGTAGTTCGTTGTGCAGCAAGAGACAAATAGTCATAACTGTGTTAATTTATGTAAATTTACTTGCTTATGGAATGATTTTATTAATTCTAATATCTTTCATAAGTTCTAAGACCTTTCGTTAATTATTGCTTTGTGTTTTTTAGGTAGGCAAATATATGGTCTGTCAAAACTGTCTGAAAAAGAAACCTTTTCTCTTTCAATAGATACTATCTTTATATTGTTTTTATGTAATATTGTGCGAGTGAAAACCAAGGAATATATTTAAATAATGGTGATACCCATTGCAATATATTTGTCTATTCCTAATTTCTCCAATATACCAACATTATATGAAGTATAAACTATTGGTTTGATAAAATTGTGTTTCAGTATGTGAAACATAACACTCAATTTAATAAAAAAGTTAGGAATAGAGATGAAACTTTATCAAATATATTTTAGCATGTATTGAGATAACAGCCGTGTTTTTACATTCTTTTACTTGTTAAATTAAGAGATCTATAAGCCATCTTATACATTTGAGAAAAACAACTATTTAAAAACACAAATAATTGAAGGTTTTCTGTTTAAGCCAGTGAAAGATTCTTTTAATTTGGGAGTTATTATTGTTGAAGTTATCAAATTATATAAATATTTTTACTTTAAAACATCCTCAAACAATATAGTGTTTAGCAAGTAGTATTATTTTTGGTTGTTTTTATTGTCTTTAAAAATAAGTTCCATGCTCCCTGAAATTAAAAACCATGGTTTCTATTTATTTCATGCAAATATTTTTGTTAAAGCACCAGTTACAGCTTTATACCTATGAAAACCTTTAATAAATGCTTGAGGAACAGAGAAGGTATTTGAGGCTTGAGGAAGAGAGAAGGTATTTGTTACCAGATGAGCTCAAATGTAGCATCTTCAATTGCATGAATTTGAAAATATTTTCCAAATTGAAAATTCAGTTACCCTTTGAAGATTTTAGATTGCATCATTATGCTCTTAGGTTATGATCTAGAAATTTTTCATTTCTGCACCTAAGAATATATCACTGTGTATAAATCATGGATTCAAAATCAAGGTATTTCTAAGCTGTTTTACATATAATTTTAATACAGAGACCAAGAGCAGCAGTAAAAAGATACTCATTTTACTCTCACAAAAGAGAAAAATGGAATTCCTATAAACTATTAAATAAATGTGTCTGTCTTTCTCCAAGGTATAGTCTACTGAATTAATAATAATAAAAGGGGTGATTTTATTTAATAGGGTAAGAATTAAATCAGCTCACTAACTCATGCATTTTAGAAAAAAAAGGGTTTTCCATCTTCCCTGTTCATTAATTTCCTCATTATATATTCTTTTTATACTTCCACTAGCGATACACTTGTTTTCAGCCTTTGGCAATGACTAGAGTGCTTGTGTTTATAGTCCATGAATTGCTTTTCTGCATTTCTGCTCTGTTACATAACTCATGTGAGACAAATATTCAGTCATCTGAGATTAAAAATTACGTTTCCCCAAATTCTGCCTATCCACACCGTATTTGAGTGCACTGAATAAGTGGTGATTCCCATAGAAACAGACGTATAACAAAATATAACTCTACCAACCGACTTAAGATGACCAGAGTTAGCTATTTAAGTGAATCTTTTATTTAGAAGTATAACCTTGTATAATAAGTGCCTGATTAACACAACTCAGGCTACGAGATAGTTTTTTCTAAATATAAGTATGGCAATGGGAGGTAGAGAGTGTAGTGAGTTGATATTTATTTATGGAGAATAATAAAATTCTAATGGAATTTTGACCATTCTGTTCTACTCAAGATAAAATCACTTATTTAATAACGAGAGACATTATGAAATAGCCATTTATAAAGTGAGTTATATATATGTTTATGTTTCATGATGACTTCCAAGCTAGTATTTTTGGTGTTATAGTCACTGCAAAATATCACACTCTGTGACATTCTAGCCAATTTAGAAGACAGTTAATATATGTTATTTGTTTTCTAAATAATGCAATTATTTACTATTAATTAATTAAATAATATTTTTCTATTAATGACAATACAAATAAAAGGCTTTATTCTCTCGCATTTCTCTTCTCACCAACAAAATAAATTGTTGGAGTTTATTTCCTTATATTTCTTATACAAGTTATACTTTTAATGTAGTTAGAATGAATTAAACTATTTCTCACCTCAGGCATAAATAAGAAAAACTTTCACTTAATTGTCAACACAAACATTTCTATAAAAAATGGTGAAGTGGAAAGAGATAGAGAAAGAGGCAGGAGATGGAGAGAAAATGAGATTCTGCATTCATGCATAAAAGGCAATGAACCTGTATGATGGCTAATTTTATGTGTCATCTTTACTGACACGTAAAATTTTTTCTTTACTTACATGGGTGCCCAGACAGTTAGACTAACATTACTCTGAGTGTGTCTGTGAGAATGTTTCCAGATGAGATTAACATTTGAATTGGTAGAGAAAGTAAAGTGGATTGTACTCCCTAATATGAGTAAACCTTATCCAATCAATTGAGGATCCATAGAACAAAAGGGCTGAGTAAGAGGGAATTCCCCTTGCTTAATAGCTTTGTACTGGGACATCAGTTGTTTCCAGTCTTTGGACTCAAAGTGAAACATTAGGTCTCATATCTTGAACCTGCCAACTTTCATGCTGCAACTTACACCTGTAACTCTCCTGGTTCTCAGGCTTTCAGACTTGGACTACAGCTACACCACCAGCCTCCCTAGGTCTTCAACTTGCTGACTACAGATCTTGAGTATTTTTAAATGGGATCCTAAACTACTGATATTGCCTTCTGGTTTATTCTTCATGACTATGGGTTAAACAATGGTTTATCTTTGCTCTTCAGATGAAGTCCATGGAAAATCTATTTTCTCAGAAAAACCTTCTTTGAACACCTCAGATTATTCAGATGTTATTAGGTGCTAGAGTAACATGTACTTCTCTATTTAGGCATTACTGCCATTTGGACTGTGACTTATTACTCTAATGTTTGCCTCTCTTAGAGGAACAAGGCAAAATGCGCTTTTCCTCATCATTGTATCTGTAATGACTACATTGCTTTTTGGCACAAAATAGGCCTGAAAATATATTTACTGACTAGATCAAGAAAAGACGTTGATTAATAAAGTGGAGTTACCTCAGTTTGTTAAAGAATATTTACAAAAGAAACCTACAGCTAAGAGCATGAATAATGATGACAGACTAACATGTTTCCCACCAAGATCAGTAATAAGGCAAAAATGTCTTTTTTTTTACCATTCCTTTTCAGTATAATTCTGGAAGTCCTACATGATGCTATACGAGAAGAAAAGGGGTATACTAATTGGTAAGAAAGAAACAAAACTGTCTTTGTTCATAGATGGCAGTGTCTATGTAAAAAAAAAAAAAAAAAATCTGAGCCAGGTGCTGTGGCTTACACTTTCCTAGCGTTTTGGAAGGCCAAGGCAGAAGGATCACCTGAGTCCAGCAGTTCAATACCAGCCTTGGCAACACGACAAGACTTCATCACTACAAAAAAAAAAATTAAATTAGTTGGCTATGATGGTGCACACCTATCATCTGAGATACTAGGGAGACTGAGGTCAGAGTCCCACTTAAGCCCAGGAGTTTGAGGCTGTAGTGAACTATGATTGCACCACTGTACTCCAGCCTGGGTGGCAGAGCAAGACCCTGTCTCTAAAGAAAACAATTCTGAAAAGAATCATCACCACCAACAACAAAGCCTTAGAGCTAATAAGCAACTATATTAAGATTACAGGATACCAGGTTAATTTACAAAAGTCCACCACTTTCCTATGTACCATCAATGCACAATTAGAGACTAAAAACGGAATATCACTTACATTAGCATATCTCCAAAAATAAATACCATGATAAGAACCTAACAAAATATGTGTTATATCTATATGAGGAAAACTACAAAACTCTGGTAAAAGGAATAAAATTACAACTAACCAATTCAGAGATTTCTAGGTCCATGTATAGGAAGATTCAAGATTGTCAAGATGAAGTTCTTCCTGATTTGACCAATTAAAATCCCTGCAAGTTATTTTGTGGATATCAACAATCAGATTCTAAAGTTTATATGAAGGGTCAAATAATAAGTTATTATAATAGCCAATACTGTATTTAAAAAGAAAAACATTGGAAGACTAATTATATGTCATTTCAAGATGTACTATAAAGCTACAGTAATAAAAACAGTGTGACATTGGTGAAGGTATAGACAAATAAATCTGTGGAAAAAAATACAGAACAGAAAAATCAACCTACAAAAATATAGTCAATTCATCTTTTAGAAAGGCACAAAAGCAACAAAATGAAGGAAAGTTAGTGTTTTTGACAAATGAAACTGGAATGGCTGGGCATTCACATGCAAAAAAAGAATTCAGATACAGACTTTACACTCTCAAAAAATTAATACAAAATGAATCGCAGATCTAAATGTACATCATAAAACTATAAATCAAGAATATAATACAAGAGAAAACCTACATGACATTGCATTTGGTGATAACATTTTAGATAAAACACCAACAGCATGATCCATGAAAGAAAGAAATGGTATGCTGGACTTCATTAAGATTTATGTTTAGTGAAAGATAGTTAAAAGACACCCTCCAGAGTGGGAGATAAGATTTGCCAGAGACACATCTAATAAGGGACTATTTTCCAAAATATACAAATAAATCTTAAAGCTCAACAATGGGAAAACAAACAACCTAACCAAAGAATGGACCAAACACCTTAACAGACACTACAACAGAAATATAGAGAGAATAGCAAATAAGCATAAGAAAAGATGCTCCACATCATATGTCATTAGGGTAATGCAAATTCAACAGTAAAATACCATTACACACCTATTATAATTACCAAAATCCAGAACACAAAATGCTGTTAAGGATGTGGAGTAACAGGAAATTTCATTCACTGCTGATGAGAAAGCAAAATAGAACAGCCACTATAGAAGACATGTTGTCAGTTTCTTACAAAATGAAATACCTTCTTACTATGTGATCCAACTATTGTGCTCTTTGGTATTTACCTGGAGGAGTTTAAAACTTATATCCATCAAAAAACCAAACACCGCATGTTCTCACTCATAGGTGGGAATTGAACAATGGGAATACATGGACACAGGAAGGGGAACATCACACACCAGGGCCTGTTGTGGGGTGGGGGAGGAGGGAGGGATAGCATTAGGAGATATACCTAATGTAAATGACGAGTTAATGGGTGCAGCACACCAACATGACACATGTATATGTATGTAACAAACCTGCCCATTGTGCACATGTACCCTAAAACTTAAAGTATAATAAAATAAATAAATAAATAAATAAAGCTTATGTCCATAAAAAGCCTATGCCCAAATATTTATAGCAGCTCTATTCATAATTGCTCTAGAACTAAATTCTATTAATAATAATAATAATAATAAAGGGCACAACTTCAAGCTCTTCTCTTTCTGCTTTTCGTCATCTTCTGTGTCTCACTAAATTCAAATTTTTCTTTGACATAGTCTAGTGGTTTTCAATTCTAATTGTAAAGATGGATACACACTTTCACAGGTTTCATTCCTGAAAAATAAATTCAAAATTCTGGATGGTAGAAGTTAAGCCAATATGTGTGTGTGTGTGTGTGTGTGTGTGTGTGTGTGTGTGTGTGTGTTTCTTGAAAACTTCCTCAATGATAACTAGTATGTATTCAAGGTCAAGAACCAGTGACAATATTCTGAATTTCTGTTTTCAGTAATATGCCTGATTTTTACATTTGGCAGTTCTCCATGATACTGATGCCTATTTGCTCAATCAGAAAATTCCACATTTCCAGCCGGGTGTGGTGGCTCACGCCTGTAATCCCAGCACTTTGGGAGGCCGAGACGGGCAGATCACGAGGTCAGGAGATCATCCTGGTTAACACGGTGAAACCCCATCTCTACTAAAAATACAAAAAAATTATCCGGGCATGGTGGCAGGCACCTGTAGTCCCAGCTACTCGGAGAGGCTGAGGCAGGAGAATGGCGTGAACCTGGGAGGCGGAGCTTGCAGTGAGCCGAGATTGTGCCACTGCACTCCAGCCTGGGCGACAGAGCGAGACTCTGTCTCAAAAAAAAAAAAAAAAGAAAAGTCCACATTCCCCTTCTGAGTTCCCAGAATACCTGGAATTTTCCCTGCTTGGCTAGTCTTGGGGAAACAAATTATCAAATATCAAGCCTCTGTTATTCTAATTTCTGTCTTTTTCTTATTACAGTTTTAGAAATTTCCAATCATAAAATCTACAAAAAATACAACTTAGATAATATTTAAACCCTTTACCACAAGCGACTCAACAGTATCCCTGATTAAAATTGAATAATAATAAATAGTATGCATTGAGCACTGCTCATGTGAACTTTCAAATAATTATATATTAAAACATATATAAAGATATTTCATTCTTATATCGTGCTGTGAGTTAGCCATTATTTTACTCTCTTCATTTTACAGTTCAATAAACCGAAGCTCAGGATAACGAAGTGACTTGCCCAGGATCAGGCAAAAGTTGGTGGCAGCCCTTGAATGCTCACCTAGGCTGCCTCAGTCTAAGACCCTTGCAGCGCTTTTCTCCTCTTTACCATTGCAATACATTAATACTATCTTGAATATTCAAGGTGCCTCCCAAAGAGCCTCTATCTATTTAGTTGTCTCTGCCTCATCAACGATTTTCATATGGGAATATTATAAAACCCACTAGCCTACTTTTTACAGCATATCATTTCTAGCTTAACATTGTCTTATTGAAAATACAGTGTCCATAAATGACTTCATTAATTTATTTATGGTCTAACTGGTAGAAAATAAACAGTTTCTATTATTGATGCTACCAATCTACTATGCTGAGAATTTACATTAGCTTTTTCATGGCCATGTAACACGGTTAACTTAATTTTATTTTACTTTATTATTTATACCATGCCTGCGTTTTAAATAGGTTATCGTTGATTTAAAGTAAAAGGTCTAGCTATAATATAATTCTTGAATCACAGGTTACATGTAAAGATAACGCCTAACACATTCAAAGAGGGTATGGAATTGATAGAGGGGTAGCGACAATAAAATTTGACATTAAGTACACAATCATTAATATTTGAATAAAACGATCTCCTTATATGCCGCAAAGTAGGCTATTAATAAAAGGAGTCTCAAGCCTCCATTCTAATTCACAGTACAGCAAGTGTTTAAAACCATTCTCTTTACTCTTACTTCTTTTTGCTTTTCAATGAATCCCGGTTTCTACTGGATTTCTGACTCTTTTTGATTTAAAAAAAAAAATTCATGAGAATGCAATATTTTCCTGATCGTTAAAATTCAGCTTGTTCTTGCTGAGACTTTGGGCACAACCTCAAATTATGTCTCCTCTGCTTTGGCTTTTCCCCAAACAATATGCCACTGTTTCAGCCTCTACTCTTCGTCCCAGCATCAGTTTGCAATCACAGTGTGACTTATCTCAAAACTCTGACTAGGGACAATCAGGAAATTAATTTTTCTTAAAAAAGAGACTTATACAATGCCTGGTAGCTTAAAAAATTAAGTCTCATCTACATTTCATCGAACTGAGTTGCCATAATTTAAAAAAATTTCACCTCCTGGTAGCCAAGGCAAAAAGAGAAACATAAAGATTTATATAGGCTTCATTGTGCATGCAATGTCTCAGGTCTATATAAATAAAATGTAAGTATTAATCATAGCTAACATTTAATGAGTCTTTACTAATCCATGCTGGACACTTTTATGTGTTTACTCCTTACAATATATTTATGAGATAAGCGTTATTATCCAATCCATTTGTCAGCTGATTAAACTGAGGTTTAGTTGATGTGCCAAATGCCCCAATTGTAGTAATTGCCCAGTTGTAGTAATTGCTTAAACTGGGGCTCTGCATTGATAACTTAATTTCATAGCTTAAGAGTTGAACACATAACTACTCTGACCATTAAGACCCTTGATTATCAAAAGTAGTTCCTCCAAAAAAGAGATAGCAGTCAAAAAATAAAAATAAAATAAGACATTAAAGATTGACATTTTAACCTAGGCCTCAGGCTACTACTTCCAAAATTCCATTCAACTAGTGCTTTATTAGATAAATTGGTGAACTGAAACTTTTAGACTTTAGGATTATTGGACACAAATATTTTCAGAGTGATGTTTTTGTTGAGTTGGTTTACTATCATAGAGACTCATATGTTCAAATTTGTAACAATATATGTTTATGCCATTGATACTAAAAACCTTGAAGAACAAAGTGTTACATGAAGAAAACCTTCCTTCAAAATTAATGTCTTCAATGAATATAGGGAAAGATTAGAAAGAATCCTATCAAAGTTACCTTCTAAATTCAACACAGGATGATGCTATAAAATTATGTATCTATATATCAATATGACATTTGAAACATGCATGAATAGCAGATTTGTCATTAGCTGAGTAAATAAAAATAAACAGAATGACATTGGATAGAGTCTGAAATTGAAGGGACTCTAACAAGGTAAATTTTTAGTGTTGAGAAGCCAACCGGATTTTATTTGGAATGAGATGTTTGATTGGATCTTTTTTCCTTTTTCTTTTTTTTTTTTGAGATGGAGTTTTGCTTTTGTTGCCCAGGCTGGAATACAATGGCACGATCTCGGCTCACCACAGCCTCTACCTCCCAGATTCAAGTAATTCTCCAGCCTCAGCCTCAGCCTCACCACCACTCTCAGCTAATTTTTTGTATTTTTAGTACAGACAGGGTTTCGCCAGTCTTGAACTCCTGGCCTCAGGCCATCTGTCTGCCTCGGACTCCCAAAATGCTGGGATTACAGGCGTGAGCCACAGTGCCCAGCTGCATCTTAACACTTTTTTTTCTATGGAAACAAACCTACATGCATCATGTCTTCCAAACTTTTCAACAAATTGGGATGAGGCTATTTGCTGAGACCAGCTAGGTTGTGGAGACCCTAACCCAGTGGTGCTAGAGGAATTAAAGACACACACACACATAAATATAGAGTGTGGAGTGGGAAATCAGGGGGCTGACAGCCTTCAGAGCTGAGAGCCACGAGCAGAGTTTTACACACATATTTATTGACAGCAAGCCAGTGATAACATTGTTTTATAGATTATAGATTAACTAAAATCATTCCTTAGGGAAACAAAGGGAAGGACTGCAACAAAGGGATGGGTTTGGCTACTTCTTTGCAGCAGGAACATGTCCTTAAGACACAGGTCGCTCATGCTATTGTTTGTGGCTTAGGAACACCTTAAGCGGTTTTCAGCCCTGGGTGGGCCAGGTGTTCCTTGCCCTCATTCCAGCAAACCCACAACCTTCAGCATGGGCGTCATGGCCATTACGAGCACGTCACAGTGCTGCAGAAATTTTGTTTAAGGCCAGTTTTGGGACCTGTTTATGGCCAGATTTGGGGGCCTGTTCCCAACAGCTATTGGAATAAAGCCATTTGTTCTGGTTTTTCTATGTAAATTATATATTTCATATGCAATATTCTTAAGACCTAATGTACTCTTCTGAATTTTTTGTCTTGGCAAAACTCTAAGTAAAATTTCTATTAGAAATGTTTTGACATTTATCTAGCATTGTGTTTTCTGGCAAATTTTCTATGATCTTAAGATACTATAAAAAAGTTTTTTTCTACAAAAGTAACTTAGAGAAGAAATAAATAGAATGTTCATCTGTGATGTCTCTTAGCCATTGCATGGTAACCCTCATAGAAAATTTAGACCTCAATAAAATGAGCACGAGGTAGACAATGGTGAAGATTAGCTGAAGTACTCAAAGCATAGAAAATTAGTCTATATATTTGGATTGCAAACCCTTACGCAGTGGGTACGTCTATTAACATCCTCTCACAAGATGGAAATTGAACAGTAAGTTTTACTTAAGGTCCTTGACTTCTCTCTGTGGATGTGAGAGAGGAAATCACTTAGAGAGTATGTCAGTTCTCCAGCTCTCCAAGTACTTACTATCCCTGTGGTTGAAGCCCCAGTTTACCTGAATAACGTACGCTTGCAAAACCTGACAAGAGGAGAGCAGTATGTTGGTTAGAATTTTATATCCTAAGATCTTTATTTCAAATGACTCTTAAGAATTAGAAAAATGGCTAAGAGATCCCTTAAATTTAATTTAAACAATTTTATTGTGACCTAATTAAAACATTTCAAAAGAAGCCAGAAACAACAATGCATAAAATGTAGTTATTACACAATAAATAACAGTTGAAAGAATAGCAATTTATAATTCTCAAGATTAAACTTAGTCTGGGCATATTCAGGATGTAAATGGCCTATTCATTGTTGAATGTATTAATTAGTGAAAACCTTGTAAATTAATAAGCCTCAAAATGAGGCCATTTTAAATAATGGCTTTTTGTTGTAGAAAAAGAATGGAGTTCTAAGATTTTTCAAGATCTCATTATAATTGGAAACTTAAAACTCTGAAGTGTTTCAAATATGTGACTTTGGCAGTATAAACAGTGGGATTAAATCCAAACGAGCTGCCCATCAGGAAAGATTAATTTAGATAACATGTGGATTGGGAGATTCAAGTTGAAAGGTAATCAAATTGTATAATCAAAGTACTCTCCAGAGGCATATAAGCCAGCTTAGTTATGTCTTGATCCCTAAAATGCATGCCTTGTCAATTCAATATCCATCTTCCCTAGAGTCCAGCAAAGGAAAAAAAAAAAGATAATACAAAATCATGTATTCTAGTTTGTCATAAAAGTTTACAAAGAAAGTCTTCTTTCTTTCTGAATCATCTTATTTGATCTGTGGAGAAAATATGACATGTTGATTAGGGAATAGATGAGTAGACAGGTCATGTTTTCAGTCCATCCCTCATTAGCATCTTCAACTGCCTAAGGACATATAACATATTAAATATGTAATTGTTGATGATAGTGGTCATACAAGCAACATATTTTCTCCTTTACAGCACAAGTAAGCTTAATAAGATTCAAAAAAAAACATAAATCCAATAAAAAAACATTAAGGAAAACAATTGAAATATTTTGAGATAAAATTTAATAACTTACGTTAGCGTTTATTTTAGTGTATTAAGTGCAGACATCTACATATATATACACACACACAACATATATATAAGTAAAAGTGACACAGATGTAAATAAAAATTTAAAGATAATATTGTACTTTTGTCTGGTTTTGTATTCATTGATTCATTCACACATTGGTTCAATTACTTATTCATTAATATATCCTTTATAACCTGGGTCCCCAGCCCCGGGGCCATGGATCCCTGATATAAAGGAGGTCCGTGGCCTGTTAGGAAGTGGGCCTCACAGCAGGAAGTGATCAGCAGGAGGTGAGTGAAGCTTCATCTGTATTTACAGCTGCTCCCCATCACTTGCATTGCCTCCTGAGCTCTGCCTCCTGTCAGATTAGCTGTGGCATCAGATTCTCTTAGGAGTGTGAACCCTATTGTAAACTGCACATGCAAGCGATCTAGGTTGCGCGCTCTTTATGAGAATCTAAATGCCTGATGATCTGTCACTGTCTCCTATCACCCCCAGATGGGACCATCTATTTGCAGATATACAAGCTCAGGGCTCCCACTGATTCTACGTTATGGTGAGTTCTATAATTATTTCATTATATATTACAACGTAATAATAATAGAAATAAAGTACACAATAAATGTAAAGTGCTTGAATCTTCTTGAAGCCAGCCTCCTGCCCCTGTCTATGGAAAAATTGTCTTCCATGTAACTGGTCCCTGGTTTCAAAAGAGTTGGGGACTGCTGCTCTATAAGATCTTTTTTTAAACATAAGACCATGTTATGCAATGGCTATAGAAAGGAAAGATGAATTAAAACAGATATACATTATGATTCTCAGATAGGATGCATTTTTATGTTTTGGAGGAGAAAACACATATACTAAATCCTGATATTAAAATATAAGAAGATTAAGTAAAGCAAAGAATGCAAATAGGCATCCACAACATTTATTTTAAAATATTTTATAATATATAAACTTAAGAGTAGGTCTTTATTGCTCATCACAATTACCATCAAATCATTAAAGGTGTGATTAATTTGTCATATTTGGGAAGAACTCTTATCTGGATGAGAAAGGAAAGAAGAAGAAATGTAAAGCAAAGTGAAAAGTCTTAAATCCAAGATAAATATGACACTACGAATTGTATACTAGAGAAATCACCTCAGCTAATGAAATGAGGAATGATTGTTTCCTAATAACCTTTCCTCTTTCTAATAATAAGGAAGCATTCCAATGCCTGTGAATTATTGACCATTTGTTAGATCTTTTTAAAAGTTATTTTTAATATTATTAAAATTCAATTTACTTTTAAAATAAAAATTGACTACTATCTGAAATTGTTAAACGCATATCCATATGGCAAAACAATGGGTTACAAGATTAATTCTAGATGTCCCATAATCTCCAAGATTCTAGAATTCTGACAAATATTTTATCAATTATCTTAACAAATAATAGCTTTTAAAAAACATAAAGAGAGTTAACCACTAAATGGATGGTCAGTGTGAACAATGTTGAGAGTGCTGAAAGTTTTATGATTATACACATACAAAGCATTTGAAAGAATAGAAGAACAAATTTAAGAGAGTATCCTGTAGATTATAATAATTAAAAATATTTAATTTTATCTTTGTCCTTAAAATAATACTGATTTTTAACATAATTTTAAACAAAATTTATACACATACTTTCTGCATTCTACAGTTTCCTCTGAAAAATGTTTAAAGCACCGCAGGCCAACCATAAAAGGAACATGGGCAAAATAATTTGTGAAACTAAAAGAACAATTATTGCTGTTTAAATGGATTTAAACAGAACAAATCTGAATATACACAGCGTAACAGTTGGATGGACTGAACCTTTGGGGTATAGATAGAAATGTTTGGATTACAAGGCAGTTTTTCTGATGATGTTGTGGTAATTCATATTAATTTAGGTCAGATTGCTGTCTTCCTAAGGCAACAAACTGTTTATACCAGTTCTTCTCAAAAACAGACTGCCTGTGTACATCCTTGATTGGTGACACATATTAAGATTTCATTGTATCCTTTGTGTTTAAATTGCTCCTTGCCGGAGGCAGGCATTTACAAAAAAATTTAGCAAATGACACTATTCCATCAAAATTTTATGTAGAGGAAAAAACAAAGTACTTTTGATAACTTAATAGACATGAAGATAATTTGTTTTGAAAATATTATTTTCTTGGAATATGAGAGGCGGATATATTCTATTTAAACATGAATTAACTTGTGATTTTTTTCACATAGTTTTAGGGGTGAACTCCAGATGGTAAAGGTAATTTGATGCCTATTTTTGCCCATATCATACAATTTTTGATATATTAAGTAAGCATTCAATATACCTGTCTTATTTTTTAACTCTGAATATATTTATTGCATGCATGCGATTCTTTAATATATCTTTATTAGCCCCATAAAAAAATCTTGTTTTGGTTTTAATACAGAACACAAAGATATTTCTTTTGACAGCAATTAAATGGTCCTATATGGGACAATTTCAATTAAAGAAATATTCTTGTATATCAGTGCTCACCAAGTTTAACAAGAGTAATGGGACTAAAATGAGATAAAACAACTAAACAGCTATAAGAAATAAGCTGTAAGACATTTTTGCTTTCTATTCCTGTTTGTTTCATCCTCCCAGTCGTAGATATTTTTACCATATAGAATATTTGGAGTTACTTAATTCCCAGAAAACATAATTATTGATGGCATACGGTTGACAACACTTTCGTACATTCCACATAACGCAACATTTTAATAACAAGTGTTACTTGTTTTACAATGAGTGTATTTAAATATCAGATGAAATATATAAGACCCATAAACTTGCACTGGTAAAACTAAAGCATGCTGCAGGGATGTTACTGCCATAGTTAGATGATCTGCTTGTAATCTGGCATAATTATGAAAAAGTTAGATTTAAATATCTGATTTTTTCAATTCTTAAAACAATGTATTGTTAAAAAATATATATCTCAATAATGTTCCCACACAACTTAGCATTCAAAACCATGACAATGGCTGATATTATCTTATTTATCTACTCATTTTCTATTTTACCCCAGTAAAAAGTACACTCCATGAGGCCGGGTAATTTAGTTATGTTGTTGCTGCAGATTCCAGGTGCCTGAAACAGTACCACAAGAAAGTGAGAGTCAATAATTTTGTGTTAAATGAAACAGAAAATAAATGAACAATTGAATTCCCATATTTTGCTCATTAAAATTTATAAACTCCTATAGTCACATCTATCTACTCTGAATTCATTATACCATGGTACTATCATTGTGTATTGTTTAAGTTTACATTAATTCTAATTGTATGCATATCAATAAAAATAAAATTGTCTTTGAATATTAATATTTTTAAATTTTGTATTCAAATCCATATTATTGCTTACTTTTATTTCCAATCTTGTTTCTATTCATACTTAGATTATTAGTCATTCTTTATGTCCTATATTTTCTAACCATTAAGATAAAATTAGGTTATTTCTTTTGTCCACCACTCTAACTCTTTAAGACAACTCAAATCTAGGGTTTTGTTTTTAAAGTTTTCAATATTGACTTAGCATGATGTAATTCTACAAATAATATAAATATCTTTTGAAATGAATTTAAAGTCTTCTTGACTTTTTGAATAACTTGAGTTAGTATTTTCATAAATGTGAATATTTCAAATTTGATAAAATTTTGTGGAATGATGTTACCAATTAATATTCTTCAGGCATATATAGATTTGAGGAATTATAATATATATTTTTACATGAATTAATAATAAATATTAAATATAATAACATTAATGTATTAATAATACATATTAAGCGCCAAAATCTTCCAAAAAGTGGCAAGAAGCCCAGCAAAGTAGGAAATCAGCCTCCCAGCTAAACTGGACTATATTAACTCATCACAAGTTTACATGGGGATTCATGAGTGAGAATAAATAATTGGTCATTTAGGCAATGGAGAATTCAGAAATTATTGCCAAGAGTGAGGTTCTCTTTTTCATTCCCTATAGACCAGTGCAAAAAAATGTTTAATAACATTAATGGGCCAAAGAAAATATTCTTCTCTGCAAGTGGGGAAATAATTGAGCATTTAGCAACAATAATCTAATCTATTATACTTTTCTATTTCATGAGCACATCTGGTTATTTCAAAGGAATTTCACATATTCAGTGCCCAGTAGAGGTAGAAAAGATAGAAGAGGATAGCTATTAAGTAGAATGTTGAATAGTATAAAACATAGTGGAGAAAGGCTGTGTCAATATTCAGGTTTCTACTAGTATTTCTTCTCTGAATATAGCATATAAGGAAACAACTCTATATGTTTCTAATACAACTGGATGACTGCATGGAACAAGACTCAACGGAAGATTCAACTTATATTACAAAGGACAGATATATTACAGAAGCTCACAGAAATAATGTAAGAGGTACCAAATTTTCTCATCTGTTCATCCATAGCTTAAATTACTTTAAACAGAAATTTTATATATATATGATCATATATAATTAAATATATGTAATATATATACACATATAGTTCTTATGAGTTTATATATAAATATATATTTATAAATTATATTTTTTATAATTTTAAAATGTTATAAATAGATGTATATATTAAATTACATATAAATATATAATTATATATAATATACAATTATATATAAATGTATAAAATATATAATACATTTTATATTATACACATTATAAACATATATACACACATATATGCATATATACATATTATACACATTATATATTATACATTTTATATGTGTGTATATATATATATATACACACACGCACACATATAACTAGTTATTGTATGAGTTTGATAGGGCAGCCATAACAAAATGTCACATACTATGTGGCTTAGAAAAGAAATTTATTTGCTAATAGTTTTGTGGACTAGCAGTCCCCAACCAAGGTATTGCTAGGTTTGTTTTTTACTGAGGCCTCTCGCCTTGGCCTACAGATGGTCACCTTCTGGATGTGCCACCACATCCTCAGTCTGTGTTTACCCTCAGTCTGTGCTGCCTGTGTCCTAATATCCTCTTATAAAGACACTAGCCATATTAGATTACGGCTCACTCATATGACCTCATTTTACCTTAAGTACCTTTCTACAGGGCCTAATTTCAAATACAGTCCCATTCTGAGGTACAAGATATTTGGGCTTCAACATATGAATTTAGAGAAAGGAGATACAAAAGTTCTGTTATTAAATATGCTGTTGTTAAACAGTAAATAATTATGAGAAAGGCAATCCATTGAATCAATAATTATAGAAAACCACATTGAACGTGGAGTAGAAAACACCTCAGAATCATAGGGATTATAAGAATGGGAAGGACAACATGCAAACCCTAACTATTGCATTTATTTTTATAGCCCTGGGCCTTATAATATTAAAAAAAGAGATGTAGATATATATTAAATAGTCAGGGACATTGTGTGACCCATTGTCATGTTTAAACAACTCTATAAGTTTTTAATACAAAGGCTCTCAAACATTTTTGTTCCAAGAATCACTGGGAAATTCAATGAAAGGTTTGGACTATTCCACTGCAACCTCAAGCTTCTCTTTTCCATTACTGGTTTGGGGCCTAAGGACCTGTATTTTAAGAAGCATTTAAGAAAATTCTGATAGAGTTGATGATGGAGCACATTTTGAGAAACACTGGTATAAACAAAATGTAAATTTTGACTTTTTATTAAAAGTGTTAAAGCCCTGCTCTTAGGAAGGAGATGCTGTCTTACTAATTTAATTAGTCCAAAAGACTCTCCCTTACTAGCTTTCTGACTTATATGAAATTAGTCACTCTCTGTCCTTGAAACTCCCATTTGTAAAACAGCCATATTAATAACACCTGCATTAAGGCAATGCTTCACATGTAATAATTGTTCAATTAATCTAAGCTATTATCATATGGAGAAAGGTAGAAGATGTCAAAGCCAATGAACAGTTAGGATATAGCAGTTGTTCATACTCAGGAAGAAACAGATACAGTATTTTACAATATTGAATTAGAAAACCAGAAATCTGAATGTAGCTAGAAAAAAATTAACAACAACAACAACAAAAACAAATGGAGTAAGGCGGAAGAGGAGGAGTGTGGAGCTACAGTGGGAGTTAAGAGATAAAGGGTATTAATTTTCATTGAGAATTTTTTGGGTACCAAACTCTTTGGAATAGAGGAAAGAAAGGAAGGAGGAAGGTAGGGGAGGGAGGGAGAGAGGGAGGGAGGGAAGGAAAAAGGGAAGGAAGGAGAGAAAGACGGAAGGAAGGAAGGAAGGAGGGAAGGAAGGAAGGAAGGAAGGAAGGAAGGAAGGAAGGAAGGAAGGAAGGAAGGAAATTTAAAAACAAGAAAATAAAATAAATATATATGTAGGATTCAGTCTCTATTTTACATACAGCATACTAAATCTCAGAGAGATTAAATAATTTATTAATACAAACATAAAATGCTGATAAGTAGTAAATGAGGAACTCAAAATTTTGTCATATTGTTGCAAGAATTACCACCACTGAAGTAAATTTCTGTGCAATAACTACTTTACTGAGGCTCCCTTCTGCCCTGGAGTACCAACAAAATCTCATCAGCAGTGAATTTCAGGTAAGTTTTGAGTAATTGCTGAAAGGCCAAAACTCTCGTTGCCGAAGTCTCTGAGTCACACATTCCTCCAGCCTTCTCCAACTGTCAAGAAGCATGAAAGAGCAAATAAAAATTAACACACTTTCTAGATGGTATTTGATAATATAAAACATAGTAATATAAAATGTATTTATAACAAAATTTGGAGACACAGTGCATATTCTTTGTTAAAATATCTTTTTTTTTTTTTTTTTCCTGTGAGACCTCAGTCATTTATGGCTTTAAAAAATAGTTTCTGTTTGGGCACTATAGTCTAAATAATGCTCGTAAATCTTGCACAGCAAATGGCCCCAGCAATGAAATTATTATGAAAAGTATTATGAAAGTAAACCCAGCAATGAAATTATTAAAAGTTAAACAACGTATTGTACTTTGAATGGGTTGCTCCACTTCGCTTAGCAATTGCTGAATCCCTTATCAAATGAGCTACAGTGGTGAAAACAGGACACCAAGGAAGAACACAGCGCTTGTAATTCATTCCTTTTGTTATTTAATATTACATTAACAAGAAATGCCATGCCTGGATATTTTAAAACATCACTATATTATTGTCTCTCATGGATCTTTGAGTATATTGGGCTCAGACAGAAGTTCTTGCTCCAAATATCACATGTAGTTGCTATCAAATGTCAATTGGGTCTAGAATGGTCAGAAATTTGGATGAGCTGGACCAGTTCAAGTGTCTGGGACCTCATCTGGGAAGGCGGCAGTGATTCCGAATTGGTTGATCAGCTCTTTTTCTTGACATTTCTTTGTCATACAGTCGGCTTGGTCTTCTGCACACATGAAAATCTCAGAGTAGTCAGGATTGTTATATAGAGACTGGCTTCTCTACAACACGTGTTCTGTAACAGAAACCAAAAGATACCAAACCAATTAAGCCTTGCTCCTGAAAATGGCACAGCATCCCTTTCTTCCTATTCTATTGGTCAAAGCAGTCATAGGCCCAACTCCTAGACTCTGATTCAAGAGAGCAGAGAAATGGTTTCCACTTCTTGAGCATGAAGATGAGAGATATCATTGTGATTATCTTTGGCTGGATAAAATAAGAAAAGCAGAACAATCATAAGAACTATGAACCATTGATTTTGGTAATAGAGTCAGATGTTACACAATTGAAGTAGAATCCAGGAAAGTAAAGGCCCCCAAAAAGAGATTGGAGAAATAGAATTGTATGGAATTTTCAGGAAATATTGATGCTCATTACATCTAGCTTTTAGAGTAGCAGCACCATAAATGGGGCTGGTGTTGAGGTCTGTGGAATCATGTTGGCTCTTTGCTCTTTGTGGTTACCTTACTTAAGTTTGCATCAAATCATTTGGGGAATGGACTTGGGTTGCTCTTAGCATAGCTAACAGTCAGGAAGTAGAGTTAGATGCAGAGCAGTTAAGAGCAGAGACAAATTGGGAAAAATCTGCATCACTCTATGTGTATTTCCAAGACAATATTTTCATCTCAAACCTAATGCCCATTTCTTCACTACTGTTTCCCATTTAGCAATTCTTTATAAGTTGAAATCATATAGAAAAGAGGTTCCTAGGAAATATAATTTCTAGCATAACCATGTTGACCATAGAACATTGCAGCATATATTCAGTGACTTTGACTGGGGTTTATGATCCCATCTACAAGTGCCAACTATTTAAAGAGCCTTACTTAACGAATGAGGTTTGTTCAATAAGTAATAACTTATTTATTTGAGATGGACTATACGTTAGTAAAGTATCACAATAATAGTGCAGACACATTAATTATTGGTGTATGGTCCACCTCCCTGATAAATTATATCATGTAATTTTGTGTTGCTTTAATATTAGTTGTCTACCTCTTCATTCATTCCATAGACATTTATTTATTGAGTACTATCAATGTTTCAATATTGAGATATTGAAATAGTTTGCTTCCTTATTTTGTGCAGATTTTGTATTGCTGAAAGCCAGTTTTAATCAGGAATTCATATATTTGCACTGAGCCGTAATATTGGGAAGGACTGTAAAAGGTTATTCAGGCAAAACTAATCTTAAATCAGTGGTTTTCTTCATATTTCCCCCGTGTAGCTGGTACAATCAGCATTGGTGCAATGTACCAACCTGAATGATGGCATGTCAACTTCCATTAATAGCTGAATTGATATACAAAGTTTCTGGGGAGTGTCTACATTAGTTCTGGAAGTAGATTCAAATATGTTAGAAAATTGTTTCCCATTTCAATCTGATTTCTTTAAAACTACGTGATTTAACATCTTGTAAATGCATTAGAGCTATGAATGCTTTGAAGGAAAAAAACACATTTGTAAAGATTTCTTTGCCTTACTTTGTCTTGGCGTGTAAATTGAAATTATTTCAGCTTTTAGGAACATAAATGATTTGACATTTTGGTATTTTATTTTCATAACTAATTTCCCACTAGCAAACCCCCTCCATGAGCAAGACAGAAAGATCATGTCACTCTCCTGTACAAATAATTTCAGCAAACTTGGAGAATGCTTATGAGCCATATTAAGCATTTCTTTTCTTCCCCATATGATTGATTATCCATAACGTCCTCAATTAGAAAACAGCTTATTTCAAATCCAAACAAAGCAACTACACTGAGTTAAAGTGAGAATACGAAGAGGAAGAGAGAGAAGAGAGAATGTGCTTCTTTTTTCATAATCATCTGTCATTCAAACATTAAACTTTTTAGGTTTAACCTAAAAAGGATTTGTTTTCCAGTTACTTTCTATAAAAACAGTAGAGGCTATGTCACATTCCGTGTGTGGGTGATTTTTTCCTTCTAATCTCAAAAATGTTTTAATTAAATCTGTAACATGACTGTAAAATTAAATAAATTTCAGTTTTAATATCATCAATTCTGAATTGATACAAACACAGCCTTAAGTGACCATATTTTCAGGAAAATGTATTTTAAGGCCTGATTTAGTAGTCATTTAAATACTAACACTCTTTTCACAAAATTATCTTTATTTCTTCTTCACAATTGATCCATGCATCCACAATTTTATTTACTGTCATTTTAACCTTCCCACAGTTTTTTCTTATAAAATTCCAATTTAATTCCAAGAAAAGGCAAAGATACTATTTCCACTGTATGTAACAGAAGCATTGCTTCTTAATTTTCTTTTATTACTAGCTGACATATTTGAAGATTTCAGACTAAATATGTCACAGAACCTAAAACATTCTAAAATTCACCATGTCAAATGCCACAAAACAACTACTATCTTAATTAGTTCCTAAATGTTGTAATGTAGATTTTCACACCAGCCTCTTAACTGGAAACCACCTTTTGCTGATTTCACCTATGGTAAGCCCTTTAAATAACATTATGTCTTCTAACACAAACACACAGGCAACCACACTTGTGCTGGGTCACTTAAGCAAGTATGTAGCAGATCACTCCACTCTTATCTTTTTTTGGTCTTTTCACTAGACCATGAACTCTGTGAGAACAAGAATCACATCTTATTCCCCTTTGAATACCCAGGACTTCTCCTAGAGCCTAAAGGAGAGTTGTAACTCAATAGAAGTTTAATAAATGAATCTATTTAAATAGAAAAATTACATTGTTTCTTCTCTGCTAGATTAAGGCTAATAAAGTATCAGACTACCTGTTCACAGTATATTACACAATTGTATTTAGTAAGTACATTATTCCTTCCTTTAGTATTTCCAGGTGATATTTTGGGATCAATAGATAAAAATGAAACCACATTTGGAAAATGAGAACAACCATGAAGAAAGGTTTGAGTGTCAGAAACATCCATGAAGGCAGTGAATCCTTCATCAGTGAAGTTTCAGGCAAAATGTGACTGATTATTGGACTTAGCTATCAGAAAATAAACACGAGAATGAAAATGATTATTAGACTATGTATTGCCTGAGGCCATTTCATACTCATTTTTTAAAATTTTGTTTTAGAACTGAATTTGTAGAATAATTCCACTCACTACCACAATTTCCACAATACAGTGTCACACCAAACCCTCTGTTTACATTGCACATTATCAATGTCTTTCCCTTTTGAGCATTATTTTATATTATTTTAAAACCATTTTATCTGAATAAAAATATTTTAAATGTTCAGGGTGCAGATGACAAAATAGCAAACCTGTGGAGATGACTATGTATATTTGTGCCATAGTTGCCGATGTTAAAAAGGCCTGAAACATGGTCCAATAACATAACAAATCAAAAGTGACATAGTTAATTCAAGGAAAAGGGCCAGCATACACTATGTAATCCTTTTTTTTGCTGACTTGCACAAGAACAAACATCAGTATATAATGATGCATTATGACATAAAATAGCAGGGGTAAGGGGTAAGCACAGACAGAAATCTTTTCTGCCGCATTTATGAAAGATTCAGAGCCACTTACTGCCCTTTTTCGCTGGTCTATGCATGAATCAGTTTAACAGCTCAGTTTACAATGTTATTTCTCATGGAAGGAATAGAAAAAGCACCAGATGTTCTAAGAAGTCTGTGTAAGTGAGAAATTAGCAATTTTCAATTTTATACAGTGAGAACGTTTGTTTTCTCAAATGTAATTTGCTTTTCATTGAGAAAATGAATAAAAAATTATTCTCTACCAAAAGGACACATGTATAGGTAGGTGAATGTATTTGGACATAAAAATGAAACTCTCTCTCAGAGTCCTGGATTAGCTTCTACAGAAATAGAGTAATTTTAGGAATTTTTCTTTGTAACACAAAACTTTTTATTCTACTAGTTTAATGTACTTTACATATATTTGGACATTTTAGGACAATGAGATTGATAAGTCAACAGGCAATAATTAAATATCAATTGACCAAAGACAACAATGCTTAAAAGATACCATTCAAATGAACTCAAGTCAATGTTCGGCCTGGTAAAAACAGTAAGACTTCTATAACAATCAGGTTACTTTAATTGAGAAGCATGCAAGTACACAGGGTCCCATTCAGTACTCCCCAAGTAAGAAAAAAAGTTAAGTGTGGTTCACTATTTTAAGGAGTGTTAAAACATTAAATTGAACATTTTAACACTATTTTAAGGAGTGTTAAAACATTAAATATCTGCAAACGTGTACAGGAATATAAAGCAAAAGTAAAATAACACTGCAGTTGTAGGGTTATTCATAGCACTGTGGATAAAAACACAGAGATAAGGACTAGGATCCCTAGGTTTTAATTCTAACTATTTTATTTAACTTGGTGACTAGATTGAAACCTATACGTGAGCTCTTTAGAGGCTCAACTTCCAACTTTCTCACATGTAAATTTCGAGTTTAAGATTAGAACCCGGCAGAGTGGTTCATGCCTATAATCCCAGCACTTTGAGAGGCCAAGGTGGGCAGATCACTTGAGGTCAGGAGTTGGTGACCAGCCTGGCCAATATCGTAAAGCCAAGTCTCTACTAAAAATACAAAGGTTAGCCTGGTGTAGTGGTGCATGTATGGAACCCCAGCTATTCCAGAGGTTGAGCCAGGAGAATCACTTGAACCTGGGAAGTGGAGGTTGCAGTGAGCCCAGATCGTGCTGAGTGAGACTGTGTCTCCAAAAAAAAAAAAAAAAAACAAGATAATATAATCTCCAAAGTCTCTTTCAACTGCAACACTTTCAAGTTTTATTTACAGTACTACTACTTTGGGATACAATATTATTCCAAGGATAGCAGAGAACATTTGTTTTGATCATTGCCTCAAAATACATGAAAGAGAGATCAGTAAAGTATTTTTGTTTTGCTTTGTTTTTACATTCTGGGTTTGTGATCCTATGAAGATTTAAGGGCTTAGGCAGAAAAAGACAAAAAAAATCCTATTATTTATTGGGTGAATTTTTATCAATTTAAGTGTCTTGGAAAACATCTTGAACATACAGAGGACGGGGTAAGAAATCATTTACTGCTTATTAAGAGTGGCTGAATCAGCTAGTTGACACAGAAATGTCTGCTAAGCAAGGTCTCTGTGGTCAGAAGCACAAAGTTTTGAGTTCTGACTTGGCCACTGGCCTTTGAGTGATGTTGGGCAAGTTACTTACATTGCAATGGATTTTATTTTCCTCATTTTAAAAATGGAGCTACTCGCATTTAACTTACATAGTCATTCTCAGACTTATATAACACTGTTAAGTGCCCAGCACTAAAAGGTGTTTGTCAAATGTTACTTCATTTGCCATTGCTTGCCGTCTTTACCTAGGCCACTGAAGTGTTTTTTGACCCATGTATTTAGAAACTGTTAGATGGGAACATTTCAAAGTGCTAGAAAGTGGAAACAGCTTTTCCTCACTTCCATTTACCAAGACATTTAGGTCAAACTCAATTCAAACAAACTCACATTTAAAAACTTGAAAGTAAGTGCACTGTGAATAGTACAGCATTTTGGAGGAAAAACAAACAAACAAAAAAACCCATCATCTCCTTCAAAGAGCTCCTAAAGCAGTGCTTTGGTGCCTGCAGTGGGACTCAGCTAAATATTGTTAGTAAAGACAGTAAGTGTTAATCACACTAAGAATTTTTCTACATTGAAACAGTAAGTCATAATTTTGGAAGCCAGAGGCACTTCCTTCTGCTGCTTCTGTCAGGTGGCATTACTTGAAACACTGCAGCACTATCTGTTTAGCAAGGTAGAGTGGAAAATAGTGGTTACAGTTAAATAAACTGTATGTTTTTACATGAATTTCAATGAAATTCTGGTGTTGTTATCTAGATGCATTGAAAATGCCTCTGCCAAGGTTTTCAACTTCCTTATCCCATTCTCCATTTCTATATTGAATTTCCAATGTTCATTGAATAAAATAAAACTAATGAACTTCAATGATGCATTTGAGAATCAAAATATTCAATACTTACATGTAGTATTTATTACTGAAAGAGCCAATAACATTTTTTTAAAAAAAATTTACATGTTTAAAATTTTGCTTTTGATTTAGCTTTCATGTGACAAAAATCATTGACTGTTTATGATTATGGCTAAGCATTGTGCTGAAAGGAACATAGCTCAGCATAATCATGGGATGAAAGTGACCAAAGACGGTGAAAAACAAAAGCAAAGGCCTGTTCAGCAGTCTGATCACTTTAATTTGTGTCACACAGGCATTATCTACTCATTGGAGTGGACATGTGTCAACTTTGTTAAAGAAAACTGTTAATAACTGAATTAGAAAATTAAATTTAGGCCTTCTATGCTCTTTTAAATGGTGGTTCTCTTGTGACCAGTTCCGTTAGCCCAGAATCATCCTAGCAACATGGTCTCTGGCCTTAAGAAAGATACCATGCATACACATATGACTTAGCTAGAGAACATTTGAGGAAGTACAAAATAACAGAAAACAAATTATCCTCGAATGTGGAGGCAATGATGAATCACAATGCATGACAGATAGGAATGAGAAGCCTCAGAACTGAGTTACAACCTCTCAACAGTGAATCAATACAGGAATCAAAGCCAGGCTGGAAAATGCACACTTTATTCAGATGACCAAGTTCAAGGTTGTATATCATCTATGAGCTCTAGAATGGAGGTGGAGCGGTAGCCTCAGACAGACAGCACTGCATGCTGTTCCCTATGTAGAAACTTATGTGGAGAATGTGGTGATGTCATTTAAAATTTTGACTCTATAATTATTCTGCATAACACAATTTGTACTGAGTTTTAAAGGGAGGCATTACACCAATATCACTATACTCAACATTTCTAAATGTTTACTCTTGTATTTAAAGGCCCATCCTCCAAAGAAAATAGGAGATTTTTGTTTTTACTGCTGTTAGTTTTTGTTTGTTCTTTGTTTTTGGTTTTATTTGTTTGTTTTGTTTTTTCATGCCATGAAAGTGAAGAAGGCCAACTGACTGTGGGGTAGAAGATTGGGAAAAAAATTATATTCAACAAGAAACAAGCAAGAACAAAGTTTTTGGGTATCCCACATACCCAAAAAATGATGCAAACAAATTTTAATATGTCTACAAACAGAAAGCAGGGAAACCTTGCCACACATCAAACCACAGGCCTTCTATGACTGATTGAAGGAAGAAAACCGTTACAAGTTAAAGTACCAGGCCAGAAGCTACAGAAAAAGCTTTTTTCGTGGATCTTTTTCATGGGAGAGCCTTTTGCAACGTTTGAATGACTACAGTAAGTGACTATGACGAGACATAATACACACTTAAATACATGTCTAGCTTACACATAGTGTTTCCAAACACCACCTCATTTTATATCATCTCCAAGTATTAGGTATTATTATAATCAGCCCATTTTCAAGATAAATAACTGAAACATTTAGTGACAGTCCCTGGTTCTCAGTTTTGGATTCACATTAGAAACACCTGAATATGTTTCAAAAATACCACCAATGCTTGAGTTTAGAATCTGTGGGAGGTGGGGCCAGGCATTGGTATTTTTAGATGGTTGGAATATGAAACCAAAGTTAAGAAGCATGAATTAAATATTTTTTTTCAAAATAACACAATGAGTAAGAGTGGATTCAGGGTGGACACCTAGAAAGGCAATTTCTTCATGATACATTTCATTGTCCTGTAAGGTACATTTGGAAAAGCAACAACAGGCTTGAGTCAATGCTGCAGCTCAGCCATGCTCCAGAATTACAATAGCATCTTATGGTATGTACTCAACACCCTGTGCTAGAAATATTCCCTTTTTTTTTTTTTTTTTTTTTTTTTTTTTTTTTTTTTTTTAAGAAACCTGACTTCTCACTGCTCTTACTGTAAAGATTAAAAATTTTCACTTGGTCTACAAAGACAAAGGTCCTCAGAAGCTGGCCTCTCGCTAACCCTTCAGTCACAAGAGGCAATTCAGGCATTGACTTTTCCCTTCTGCTCTGTCTCTAGTCTCAGTTTCCTCAGTGGTTGTAGCCTCTGCCTGGATTATGCTGTCTTTCCTTCTTCCCCACATTAGCATTTGCTTTACATTTGAATTTTGTTTTAATGGTTAAGTCTCAGGAAAAACATGGGTTTTTTTGTGTTGTTGCTTTTTTTTTGAGATGGACTTTTGCTCTTGTTGCCCAGGCTGGAATGCAGTGGTGCGATCTCAGCTCACTGCAGCCTCCGCCTCCCAGGTTCTGGTGACTCTCCTGACTCAGCCTCCTGAGTAGCTGGGATGACAGGCACCTGCAACCATGCTCAGCTACTTTTTGTATTTTTAATAGAGACAGGGTTTCACCATGTTGGTCAGGCTGGTCTTGAACTCCTGACTTTAGGTGATCCACCTGCCTAAGCCTCCAAAGTGCTGGGATTACAGGTGTAAGCCACCGTGCCCGGCCAGGAAAAACATGATTTTTATTACTAGTTCCAAACCTCCCCTCCCCTAGCTATATGGATTCTCAGAGCTTCACATTTCTTTCATCCACTTTTACAGTCTTATTTGTTAACTATAGATAGGTGACTGCTGAGTCTAAGTCTTTAACTTTCTTCACTCTCCCTGACCCTCAACAAAGTACCTGGTGAGCATCTCCATTTCACTTTCCTTATGCCACCTTAAACTCAAGCTGTCTTCTTGAAAAATTTATTTTCCTGCTCTAAAATGTAAGTCCTCTGAAGTTTTTTTTTTTTTTTTAATTTCACTAAAAACATCAATGTTCTCTTCACTGTCAGGGCTTGAATTGTTAATAAATGGTGTTGGGAAAACTGGCTAGCCATATGCAGAAAACTGAAACTGGATGCCTTCCTTACACGTTATACAAAAATTAACTCAAGATGGATTAAAGACTTAAATGTAAGACCTAAAATCATAAAAACTCCAGAAGAAAACCCAGGCAATACCATTCAGGACATAGGTATGGGCAAAGACTTCATGTCTAAAACACCAAAAGCAATGGCAACAAAAGCCAAAATTGACAAATCGTACCCAATTAAACTAAACAGCTTCTGTACAGCAAAAGAAACTATCATCAGAGTGAACAGGCAACCTACGAATGGGAGAAAATTTTTGCAATCTATCCATCTGACAAAGGGCTAATATCCAGAATCTACAAAGAACCTAAACAAATTTACAAGAAAAAAACAAGCAAGCCCATCAAAAAGTGGGCAAAAGATATGAACAGACACTTCCCAAAAGAAGACATTTATGCAGCCAAAAAACATGAAAAAAAGCACATCATCACTGTTCATTAGAGAAATGCAAATCAAAACCACAATGAGATACCATCTCAAGCCAGTTAGAATGGCAATCATTAAAAAGTCAGGAAACAACAGATGCTGGAGAGGGTGTGGAGAACTAGGAACGCTTTTACACAATGATAGACTAGATTAAGAAAGTGTGGCATATATACACCATGGAATACTTTGCAGCCGTAAAAAAGGATGAGTTCATGTCCCTTGCAGGGACATGGATGAAGCTGGAAGCCATCATTCTCAGCAAACTAACACGAGAACAGAAAACCAAACACTGCACGTTCTCACTCATAAGTTGGAGCTGAACAATGAGAACACATGGACACAGGGAAGGGAATATCACACAATGGGGCCTGTCAGGAGGTGCGGAGCTAGGGGAGGGATAGGATTAGGAGAAATACGTAATGTAGGTGATGGGTTGATGGGTGCAGCAAACCACCATGGCACGTGTATACCTATGTAACAAAACCACATGTTTTGCACATGTACCCCTGAACTTAAAGTGTAATAATAATAATAAAAAGAATTACTTATGAGTCTTTTTTCAACAGTGTGTTCACCTAGTCTTTTAACCCTGATGGATGAATGCTCAAAATGCCTCTTAGTCTGTCGTCTTCTTTTCATTTTCATTGCCATTCCCGGGTTCAAGCACTCATCACTTCTAATTTAAACTACTACAGCATTGCTCAACATGTGTTGGACAACACACTTTAACTTCATGTACAGAGCTTATTAAAATGTTGACAATTGTGCCTTTTTTACAGAGCAAATGAGTTCAAGTATCTGGGGCCGAAATCTTAGGATCTGTGTTTTAACAGGTTCTCCCTATACACTGAACTTTGAGGATCACGCAACTGAAATAACTTTCCTAGCATTACTCCAGTTCCCATCCTTTCTTGCTTCAACTAAACATTGATGCTCCTTTTGCATTAATTTTGCAAGCAATTATTCTAGTAATAAGGTCCCCAAACTTTAAAAAGAAGTTAATTTCTGAAATTCCATTGCAGGTTTAAAAAAATCATTCAAGAATACATGTAAAGCTTTACTGGGAACATTTTAATTCTAATATGTAGTTTCAATTTACTGTCCTACATATATTCCTTTTAGTTGTCATGAACTCAAACTATAAGACATATTTTTGAAATTTTACTTTGAATTAGGTTAGCATGTTTACACCTTTGTGACGTCAGCTTGCTATTTTCTTTATCTAAAACATACTTGCTCCAACAAATGCTTCAAATGACAAACTTCCAGGCTCACCTCAAATGACACCTTTATAATTAGTCTGTGGTGATCCCTCAAGTGTCAGGAGCCAATAATTTTATTAGATATCCCAAATATGAGTGATAGCTATTTCATGGCTTGTACCACCCCAGTTCCATTATAATTTAGAATATATGGTAGGGATCCCTGTATTGACCCTCCTCTCTACTTTTACTTCATGTCTGCTGTACTTTCAAGGTATGTCTTCATGTATTTGGGCACTTGGGTGCAACTGCTACTTCCCATTAACCCATAAGTCACTGCTGATGTTGGGGATTCAGATGCCTCTGCCTTGAAGGAGAAACTCAATACAAATACTGTATCTATAGAACTCAAATGCTTCTAATTAATGATGGAGTTGGCGATAATGCTCTTGTCTGGAGAGTTTTCTTATCAGAGGAAAAGCACTTCTCTTTTTTCTCTTCCACATCACACTTTCTGGCAACCCCCCTCCCCTGCCCACTACTTTTGTCATTCATGTTTTCATTCTGATTGTATTTAAGTGATTAATGGATAACACCTCTCCCAATTTACAAGCAACTGATAGATGAGAAATCAGATTAATGTAGATTAAACTAGTATTACTGATTAAAACTGGATTCAAAGATAAGACTTAGGAGGAGGGCCAAATGGCCTTATAGCCCTCACCTGAATAAAAATGACAAATTTATCCTATAAACTAGATAATTTCACATCTTCTCTACAGGGGCAGACTCTGCATTGCGGATGAGCAGGCAAGAATGGATCTGTTGGAAGAACTCATTCCTTCCCCACTCCTGAGGTTCTATTCCACTTGGGAAGCTCTTCATAGAATACTCCTGAATGACTGCGCTATACCCCTCACTCACTTCTTTAATCTAATTAGAGAGTTCGTAAATTAAAAATATCCCCTTATTTCCACACTCTTTTTGGTTTGTTTTTATTTATAGTATAGGAATCCAGTTTGCAGGACAGAAAATATGAATCCCCATCTGCTTCTCCTTGGCACAGGTATGAGGGGCAAACCTCCTGTGGAATGGCCTCTGTCCTCCAGTTTGACCAGAGCCCTGCTAGGTAAATCTTTATATATGAGCCATAGTCTCCAATACCAATTTTATCAGGAATAAAGGAGATATCACTTACATAATGTATTTCTGTAAAATATGCCAGATGGCATCATTTATCTGGCAAAAACCCTCCAATTATTCATTATTTTACTCAGAATAAAATCCAAAGTCCCCACACGGGCTTCACAGTCCTCTGTGAGATGGCTCCCCATGACCTGTGTATTCTAATCTCCTCCTTGCTGCCCCCATTCCCTTTCCTGCAGCCATTCCGGCCTTCTGGTTTACCTGTGAACACATAAGACATTTTCTACGCCTGCAATTCTCTTCCTCTAAATAACTCATTTTAGCCCTTCAAATCTTTGCTCAAGCCTCTGCTTTCCAACAAGCCCATGCTGAAACCTTGTTACTCCATTTTATTCTGCAACCTACCCTCCTCCCAACACTCTCAGGTCAGCTTTCCTCTTCTACGTGACTTTACATTATTGTCTTTAGGTACACTATACAGTTTCCTTATCATGTTTGCTATTCATGGCATATTTCTCCCAGCTGGAAGTTCCACCAGGGTGGCAGTTTTTGTATCTTCTGTTCCATGATCTATTCCAAGCACTTAGAACAGTACCTAGAACATAGAAGGCACTCAATTAACATGGAGGGAAATCAAGCCTGCGATGGAGACAGAAGTGATTATATTATACTAGCTCCCATGTTGCTGAAATCCTTGGGGTATAATATGAGCAAAATAAATGGTAGTTATTTTAAAATTTTAATTTATTTTTCCATTTTGTGCTACTCGAGTGTGTGGCTGCTAAATATGTTTCTAACTTCAACCAATATGACTGTCACTTCCTTTTCTAAAAATGAAATCAAATTGTTTTAAAATGGACTAGATACTATATTTTCAAATATATGACAGTTTTGTATATAAGAAATTGCCAATATATTTGGTATAATTAAATCTATATATTTATGTGCCACAGAATGAATAATTTCAACTCTTTAACTCTCTACTGACTATTGTTATTTTTAAATTTTGAGCAAGAATACAACAGAAGTCATGCCCAGTAGAATGGGGCTAGCATGTTATCGTTTGCTGCTAATGGAAAATGTTTTCTGTAAGAAAATAATCCTGTAGAAATAAGATAATATAAATAATTTTAATGTAAATAACACTGTACATGCATTTAAATAACAAATATATAAAACATATTTGTTATATGATCAGCCTTGGCAACATAGGGAGACTCCTTCTCTACAAAAAATTAAAAATCTAGTTGGATGTGATGGTGTGTGCCTCTAGTCCCAGCTACTTGGGAGGCTGAGGTGGAAGGATTGCTTGAGCCAGGGAGGTCAAGGCTGTGATGAGCCGAGATTGCATCCTCGCACTCCAGCCTGAGCCACAGAGTGAGACCCTGTTTCCACAAATAAATAAATTGTTATATGTATTATAGATATGTGATGAGTTGATCGTAAGAAGGAATGGCTATATTTCATGCGTAAGGCATTGTTTGGCATTAAATTGAAGACTCTATAAGGTATCGGGAATATATATATATGAATTTATGCTTTAAAGAAAAATAGTGGGATCACTTGCTTTTCATAAAAAGTATTATACTTTGCATGAATATTATATTTATGAAAAATTTAAAAGGAATTTTTATAGATTGGTTTTTAGACGATTTTTTGTTGTTTTTGTTTTGAGATGGAGTTTTACTCTTGTTGCCCAGGCTGGAGTGCAGTGGAGCCATCTCAGCTCACTGCAACCTCAGCCTCCAGGGTTCAAGTGATTCTCCTGCTTCAGTCTCCCAAGTAGCTGGGATTACAGGTGCCCGCCACCATGCCTTGCTACTTTTTTGTAGTTTTAGTAGAAACAGGGTTTCACCATGTTAGTCAGGCTGGTCTCGAACTCCTAAACTGAGGTGATCCACCTGCCTCGGCCTCCTCTCAAAGAACTGGGATTACAGGTGTGAGCCACGGCACCTGGCTGGTTTTGAGTTTTAGAGCTGTATGCTTATTAAATAAACTAGGCATCCTTAATAACTAAAAAAATGCCCATGACAATTTTTTATTATCTTTGGGTCAAAGTAAAAAAAAAGTGGGAAATTTAGGTCATTGCTCCAGGCACAGTTATAAAAGCTTTTACTTTGTCATTGATTCTATTAACCTGATCAGAAATTCTTAATTTTTCTATTATTCCTTCAAAGTACCTCAATAGGTATGGCCTATCTTTATTATTACAATTTTTGCACTGTACTGAATGTTTTCCACTGGATTGTAAAATCTTTTAGGGGACAGAATTTGTTTCAATTCATATGGTACCTGGAGGCTAGTAGGCTTTCATAAAAAAAAAATGTTACAGTTAACTGAAGGAGGTGCTGAAGATAGAAATAATCTTATGTTCCTTGTACCCAGAGAAGTTAGCATCTAATGAGGCAGGTATCCCAAGTTAATAATGACAATGTTACGTGAAAATGCTACTGCAAAGTTGCAGAGGAGCACAAAGAAAAGATACCTAACTTAGCCTACATCCAGAGGAATGAGTTGATCAGGAAATGCTTCCAAAATGATGACATTCCTAGAGGCGAAGCTGTAGATTCCCAGGCAAATACGGTTTATAATAAAGTTTTATACAGAAAGAACAGAGTAAGAAAAGCCAGAAAAAAACAAAACAGAGTAGAATATGTTGAGACCCAATTTTTATGTTTAGAGAACTCAGTTAATCAAAAATACCTAATGCAGGTATCTTTTATCTAAAAGTGCAGATAGGCTGGAGCAGTGGCTCATGCTTATAATCCCAGCACTTTGAGAGGCTGAGGCAGGATGATCGCCTGAGCTGAGGAGTTTGAGATCTGCCTGCGCAACACAGGGGTATTCCTTCTTTACAAAAAATTTAAAAACTAGTTGGATGTGATGGAGTGTTCCTGTAGTCCTAGCTACTTGGGAGGCTGAGGCGGAAGGATTGCTTGAGCCAGGGTGGTCAAGGCTGTGATGAGCCGTGACTGCACCACTGCACTCCAGCCTGAGCCACAGAGTGAGACACTGTTTCAATTTGAAATTACATGTGACAAAAACTCGTCTGTAAAACACATTCTCTATGCTACTAAACATTTTCAAGATTTGATACATTTTTCACAGGGAATATATATATTCTTTTTTTTTTTTTTTTTTTTTTTTTTGAGACAGAGTCTCACTCTTTCACCCAATCTGGAGTGCAGTGGCATGATCTTGGCTCATTGCAACCTCCGCCTCTCAGGTTCAAGCCATTCTCCTGCCTCAGCCTCCCGAGTAGCTGGGATTACAGGCATGCACCACCAGGCCCAGCTAATATTTGTATTCTTAGCAGAGACGGGGTTTTACCATGTTAGCCATGTTGGTCTCAAACTCTTGACCTCGTGATCCACCCGCCTCGGCCTCCCAAAGTGCTGGGATTGAGCCACTGCGCCTGGTCGGCCTGCTTGCTTTCCCCTCCCTTCCTCCCTTCTTTCCTTCCTTCTTTTTCTTTCTCTCTTTTTCTTTCTTTTTTCTTTTTCTTTCTTTCTCTCTCTCCTTCCTTCCTTCCTTCCTTCCTTTTCTTTCTTTCTTTCTTTCTTTCTTTCTCTTTCTCTTTCTTTCTTTTTCTTTCTTTTCTTTGTTCTCTCCCTCTCTTCTTTCCCTCTCTCTTTCTTTCCTTTCTTTCTTCTTTCTTACTTTTTTCTTTCTTTCTCTCCCCCTTTCTCTTTTATCCTCCTCTTCCCACCATCTCTCCCTTCCTTTCTTCTGTTAATCTTTTCATTGTTAATTATAACCATAGTTCTAGGATTAATTTACAATTAAGAAACTAACACATCAAGACACTCTTTTAAAAGAACTATGTCTTATCCAAAACTTTTCAGACTATTTTGTTCACTTAGAATATATATTTTCCTTGTGAGCCAGGCACAGTGGCTCCAGCCTGTAATCCCAGTACTTTGGGAGGCTGAGGCAGGCAGATCACAAGGTCAGGAGTTCGAGACCATCTTGGCTAACATGGTGAAACCCTGTCTCTACTAAAAGTATACAAAATTAGCCAAGTGTGGTGGCATATGCCTGTAATCTCAGCTACTCGGGAGGCTGAAGCAGGAGAATTGCTTGAAACCAGGAGGCAGTTGCAGTGAGCCGAGACTGTGCCACTGTAATCCAGCCTGGGTGACAAAGCAAGACTCCATCTGGGAAAAAAAGAAAAAAAAAAAGCAAAGAAAGAAGGAAGGAAGAAAGGGAGGGAGGGAGAATTTGTACAAGATCTGTCTCCTACTACATTAATAAGTGGGTAATGTGTTAACTCATGTCCAAAATTGAACTCTAGTCTTTCACCTTAAACTGGTTTCTCCTACAATTGTTCACATCTTCATGTATGTTAACTTTTTCCTTCCATTTCATCCGATTAAATGCTTTAAAGTTGTTTTCAATGTATCCTCTAAATCTTTTGGAAATTTTCATTTATGTAAGATATAGTTGTGTTTGGCATAATTTTGTTGTTGCTACTATCATTATTGTTATAAAGCACAAGTATGAGCAAAAGAGTAGCTGCAGTTGAGTAATCAAAACTATGGGTTGTTCTATGTCTGATGGGCTTTTCGGCAGCATTCATAAAACTTCTTTGTACTCTATATACCCGTTGGTGCGTAGGGTGAAATATTAACCATATATTGACCTATATTTAGAAGAATTTTAGATAGAAGATAGATATAGGGAAATACATAAGAGATAGGAAGAAGCAAAATGTGTTTTTCCTATTCTCACACAGTGAACACAGAGCATTTTGCCTGTGCTCACCAAAATGTGTGTGAGTTTTTTTTTTTTTTGAGATGGAGTCTCTCGCTGTCTCTCAGGCTGGAAGGCAGTGGCACGATTTCGGCTCACCGCAAGCTCCGCCCCCTGGGTTCACGCCATTCTCTTGCCTCAGCCTCCTGAGTAGCTGGGACTACAGGTGCCCACCACCACGCCTGGCTAATTTTTTTTTTTTTTTTTTTTTTTTGTATTTTTAGTAGAGACAGGGTTTCACCAGGTTCTCCAGGATGGTCTCGATCTCCTGACCTCGTGATCCACCCGCCTTGGCCTCTCAAAGTGCTGGGATTACAGACATAAGCCACCTCGCCCAGCCTTTGTGTGAGTTTTTACCCATTCACATGGGTAGGGAAACACAAGCAACTTGAAAACTAAAACTACTTTTCCTAATTTTATGCTCAATACAACACAAGACACTTCACCTCCCATCACCAAAATGTGTGGGTGTTTCTCACCACTATCAACCAGTTCTCTGGTGGAAACCAACTGGGTGTCTTATAATTTAACTTAATTCTAACACTGTCTACCTGGAGATAGCATCAAACCCCACAGATTAAGGGCTTAGTCCCACAAAACCACTCCCCACTTCAGATGCCAGTCGCAGGTATTAGATTGTCACCTTTACTTCTGACCTACTGGCTAGAAATCAGGTATTTCAAGAGCTGCTCCCCTTTGGGTTGAATTAATTTGCTAGAGCAGCTCAAGGAACTCAAGGAAACACTTTGCTTATGATTACCCATTTATCATAAAAGATATTACAGAAGATATAGATGAATAGTCAGATAGGAAAGATACATAGGGTAAGGTATGGGAAGGCAGAGGCATGGAGGTTCTATGCCCTCTGAGTGTACGACCCTCCAGGAACCTTCCTGGAGTTTCTGGGTTTCATGGAGGCTGCATTACCTAGGCATGGTTATTTGAATCTTTGGCGATCAATTCAACCTTTTTTCCCTACCTGTTCACTGGTCTGCCCAAATGCCCGTTAGAAATTGTCTCATCAAAACAAAGGATGTGCTTGTCACTCAGGAAATTGAAGAAGCCTTAGGATCTCTGGGTTAGGAACCAGAGTGAAACGTTAAATAGAATAAAAAATTCTCCTAGCCACTCTAGAAGGGTTTTTAGGAGCCCTCTCTTGGGACCTGGGAGCAGGGATGTACACACATAAATAGATAGAGAGACAGAGAGACATCTCAAATAGCTTAATATAAATGTGTCCTAGAATATTCTTTTCTTTTACTGACATCACAGAGGAAGTATCCCTCAGATAAATCAATTTCCGCTCATCTCTTACTATCTCAAATATCTCTGTTGGTTTCTAGAGCACTGGGAGGAAATTCCAATTTCTTCAAAAATATCTGAGTGTTAGCAAGACCACCAGTGACCCCAGAGATTAGAAAACAGTTGATCCTTTTTACTTGACACCAACTGTTTCCACTGACACTATTGATGTCACAGTTACTACAACTTTGAATTATCATTGTCATTTTATGTACACTTTGCCTAATCCCTGTGGAGAATTATCATCATCAGCAACGTGTCTGTTTTTTGCACTCTAAGTCCATTGCTTTGCAGACTAATGCAACTGTCTGCAATTCCTACTTCCCCTTCTACATCTCTTTCTTTCTTATGCCTGCATGGCTCCCATCTTTTATCTTCTGATTTCTCTCCTGTAGCTGAAAATTATCTGGACTTGTTCCAATAAATTTAAAATGACCCATGGCCTTAATGATCTCATCATCCACCAGAGAAGATCCAGTGACAAACAAGCAAACATAACATGTGTTGCCCATTGCTAACACCCAAAGGGGAAATTGTCACCTCTCCAGGAAGCCTGATTGTTTCCAGAGGCTGGAATGTGACAACTTGTTTTCTCTGGGCTCTCTTCTTCAGTGTCCTGCCTGACATTTTTCAGCATTCTGGGAAATAGAAGAAGTATACAAATGCTGTTCAGGTTACAGAGAATGGAAAAACCTAACAGGACCTTATCTGAGAGCACTGAACCTGAGTCACAGATTGAGTAAGCCACAAAATAGAATTACCTAATGACTGTTCAAACTAAAAGCTAATAGTAGTAGAATGCCTATCATGTGCCAGCTGTAGGTCTTACTGTTGTAAGCTCTTTGTGTGTATTAGCCAAATTAATAATGATTATTATTTATAAATAAGGAAACTAAGTCACCAATAAGTCAAATAGACTTGCCTAAGGGCACATAGCTGGACAGTGGCAGATACTTGAACTAAAGTTAGTATGTCTTGTTGTAGACAGAGGTCTTGACTCCAGGGAATGGAAGTACCTCACACAGTATTTTATTACATAAAAGTTTCTCAGATTGTGTGGAATCTAATTGTGTACATGAACATAAACATAGCACATAGAATACATTTATATGTACATATTTATACACACATACACATACATACATACACATCTGTAGTATTTGTATAGCATTTAAGAATTCCCAAAATATTCTCCCAAGCACGGTCTCATCAATCACAGCTACCACTCTAGATGTTAAATATTATCAGAATACAGAAAAAAAAAAAACAGATTTCTGAGTGTGAAGAGAGAGTTGTTCAAATTCACAGTGTTTGTAAGATTTGCCTTTAAGGCTTCTGATTGCATGACCTGGGTTTTCTTCATCACTGTATTAATATTCCTATGAAAAAGTGAAACAAAACACAAATCGGATGACTAGAAACAGCTGGGCCTGATGTATTTTATGGATGGTTTTTATGTGTTATGATTGAAGAAACTTGTCAGTTTTTCTGTTTTCATCTGAATGGTGGAAATGATTTGTATTAACTTATCTTAATTGAAACCAATTAGATTTTCAAAGGTATTGTGGTTGAAAATATAATCACACTGTGATCTACCAATTGAAAAACCGAGTACACTCATATCTATCATAGCATAGAATTAGAAAGCTTATAATACATAATGACTTGTTTGATCCAGTTTCTGTCTAAAGAATTCATACTGAAGAGAGCATGGATTTTTTCTTTTTGTAAAATGTTTCCTTTTAAAAGATGTTTTGTAAGTAATATTTCTGAACTATTTAGCATCCTGTGTGGCGATAAAAACTAAACTCAAACTGCAAATTCATAGGTCCTTTGCAGGTAAAAGTGCGAATTATAGCTTCAGGAATGATAAGTTCCAGGGACTCAGATTTCTCCTCAGGATTCTGTGTTTTGTCAAATATGACTCCTATTTTTTCCTATAATGGTTTAAATCTAGAGAAGGCAGAGAGGCTTCCTCTGTGTCAAGTTGGCAAGATGATCTTTCTATATCCAAAACTTTATCCTATTAGATCAGTAACTTCAAATGGAATCGTGGAAATATTTATCTTTCCCCAAATTTTAGAAAATATTTTTAAATTACATCTTCTTGTTCAGAAATGGGCCACCTGCCTATCCTTGAACCAGGTGGACCAGAGGTATGGTAGTTCTGGAAAAGAAATTGGGAGTATTCCCAATAGAGTAAATAGGTGAATGTGTGCTGAGCAGGCAAAATAAAACTTACATCCAGCACTGTGGTTAGCAAAAGGTAACAGATGTCTACTACAATTGTGAGTCAATACATATGGAATAAGATAAGTGGTTATTTTCAAATAAATAAATCTGCTACAAAAGAAAGAATTCAACTAAAGGTAGAAAGCTAAATTTGTAGGCATTATTTAATAGCACAGTTCATTTATGATGTTTAAATCAGTAGATATTCACACTCATATTTTAAATTCAGAGTATGTATATATATAGTAATATGATAGCAGTAGATCTGAGTTGCTGCTAAACAAATGTTTCTTTTAGAAGTATTTATGAATACTTTTAAAAGCTGTCCTCAAACTGGAATGGGATATTTCATACAGGTTATAATTTAGTGTAATTTTTCTCTTTGAAAAGAAGTTGTAAAACAGATATGTGATAATTTCTTGTGTTCTACTCAGTACCGACATTTATTGATATTGTTATTTACTTTATTTTTATAAGATAATATGATTACTAAAGCAATTATGAAATGTAGAGAGCCCAATAATGTACTTCTGACAAACTAATAACAGATTTTATTTTTCCCAATATAGCTATTAAAATTACTGAAATAATAAATATTTTCTGTCATTTATGATTGGTAATACAAAATTCTAGGATTCCTAATTTAAAATGTTCTCGTAGAGACAGCATCACAGCTAACTAATATATCATATTATAATATATAATTTTAACAGTATCTACATATCTGTATAACTTGAAATTTCACATAAAAGCAGTTTTTACTACTTTATTTCCAGAGTCAATCAATTTTCAACTATGACAAGTGTAAAATCTACATAGCTGCAACAGTCTGTATTAGCTTTAAATTTCCTAGCTCTATTTTTATTGGCAAATGTTTTATTTACCTTTAAAAAATGGAAAGTGGGGGGTGAAATATATCTAATGTAGTCAGAACAAACATGCTGTGTGTGTATGTGTGAGTTTGTGTCTGTGTGTCTATGCATGTATATATGTGCAATTATCCAATTATTCCCTGTTGTGATGTACTACCCCTTTTTCCACTAGATCATTAACTGCTATACTACCAGGGAAAGGAAAAGAGATATTACAATTATTTAAAAAAAAATACTTAGGGCCAGATACTGTGGCTCATGCCTGTAATCCCAGCATTTTGGGAGGCCGAGGCAGGTGGATCACCTGAGGTCAGGAGTTCTCAACCAGCCTGGCCAACATGGCAAAACCCCGTCTCTACTACAAACACAAAAATTAGCAGGGCTTGGTGGTATGCACCTGTAGTCCCAGCTACTCGGGAAGCTGAGGTAGGAGAATTGCTTGAACCTGGGAGGCAGAGGTTGCAGGGTTGCAGTGAGCCAAGATTGTGCCACTGCACTTTAGCCTGGGTGACAGAGCAAAATTCCATCTAAAAAAAAAAATACATATATATATATTTAGATCTGTAAGTACTTTTTTCCAATTTTTTTTTTGCTTCTGTGATATAAGTTTAGGCAATGAAATGACATAATATTACAAATTTTAGAATCTAGGTTTAAGTGGGAACATACTTCAAAAGGTCAATATGAAAACATCTAAAATGCAATTAATATCAAACATTTCATTCTTTAAGTGCTTCTGATAATTTGGAAGTGATTGTTGTAAACTAAGAAAAATACTGGAATTTTAGTTGCTGATGTGGGTTATAGTCATAATTTTTCATTACTATCCTAAGTAACTGATCAAATTACATAAACTATCTGAACCTCATAATAGTCTCTTCTTGTAAGGAGAATACAAAGTTTCTGAAACCACTAAATGAAATAATGAATGAAAAAATGTATTATAAATATATTGTAACTTTTTTCTGATTTGTTGAATTCCCTCAACTTTTTATATAAACGTTATGTTTACTTTATTTTATTTTTAATTAATTAATTTATTTATTTATTTTGAGACTGAGTCTCCCTCTGTCACCCAGGCTGGAGTGCAACGGTGCCATCTCGGCTCATTGCAACCTCTGCCTCCCAGGTTGAAGCAATTCTCCTGCCTCAGCCTCCTGAGTAGCCGGGATTACAGGTGTGTGCCACCACGCCCTGCTAATTTTTGTATTTTTAGTAGAGACAGGACTTCACCATGTTGGTCAGGCTGGTCTGGAACTCCTGACCTCATGATCCACCTACCTTGGCCTCCCAAAGTGCTGGGATTACAGGCGTAAGCCACTGTGCCCGGCCTATGTTTAAAATTTTAAAGAACTAGGTATTTGAGATTAATACAAAGTCTAAAATTGTCTTAAGTTATTAGAAGTTTTGTGATCATCTTATACTAGATATTTGTGTAAAGCATTTTATTAAGATTTCCTGGAACACACCAGGTACCATGGTTCCCCATTTTAATGAATGGGAAAACTGAGGTCCACATGGCCCAAGGTCAAATTTCATAGTTGACAATGTTTTTGAATGATAGTTTGATCTACTTTTTGAATGATAGTTTGATCTACTTTTGGTGAACTCTGTAATGATTCATATAATGTTGCAGTTTTGCAACATCTAAAATAAAAACATTTTTAACAAATCTTTATTAACTGTAAATACCTCACAATGATCCTTTGGGCTCTATAGCTTATTTGAAATTTTTGAATGGAATACTACCACTGATTAAAACAGTTTCACTATTTATATTAGAAAACAAAACATTTCCTTATGCTTTAAAATATTTGTGTTACAGTTATGAAAATGACTTTCAAATAAATTTTTAACAAAAAACAGTTATGCTAAACAAGCAAGAAAGAAAAGTAGTCAGCATTCATTCTAAAGAAATAACACAAATATCTATTGTTTTCAGCTAGATTGCAAATGCTTTTTATGAGAAAATTAATCTTATTCAGAGCATACATTAAAAAATGTAAGCATAAGAACTTCAAATACGTAGAGTTATTGATGTGCTGTATGCTTCATAAAGTTTATTTCTCATATCTTTTCTGCTTTTAATATAAAAGAATTATGCATTAAAGTACCGAGAGGGTTTTTAGATCATTTAAAATCCATTAAAAGCTGGGATATTCTTATAATTAATTTTCCACTGAGATGAGAACTCCGAAACTTGAAATAACTTACAGACGGCCATTGTCCTAGTTAAGAGAACCGTTGTGCCATCTTCCAAGAATCTTTTTACCCTCTAGTAAAAATTCAGGGTACATTTATGTCTCACAGTCAGGGCTGGGAGGCTAGTTCTTGGAAGAAAATATGAGTGGGTTCCAATTTGATTTGATTTCAATGACATTTGTTGAACTTCAGTTGTATTCCCCATCAGCTTGTTCTTTTAAATAAAAATACCCCTTGGAAGAAAGGTATTGGTAAACTCAGTTTTTTTTTTCTTTTTTTCCTGCCTTTGTATCTTTCCTGACCCTTAAAATGGTGACACAGGGCAATAAAATTTACTCTGTGGTAATAACAATTGGGAGAAAAAGTTTTATCATGGCACATCATGATGAATATTGTCAATGACATGTATTTTTCATTAGAACCGTGAATTATGTATTCATTTTTGCGAAATAAATTACCCCAAATGTTATAGTCATAAAACAACACGCATTTATTACCCTACAGTTTCTGTGAGTGAAGAATTTCTGACTCGTAGCTTAGCTGCAGTCATCACAACTTCTGATTGGTTCCACTTCCAAGCTTACTCGGCTAATGGTTGGCATGATTCAGCTCCTCTCATATTTTTGAATAAGACCTCAGTTTCTCACAAACTACTCATTGGAGGCTTTCTTTAGTTTCTTGACACATGAGCCTTTCTATAGGTCAGTTTGCAACATGACACCTTGCTTCATCAGAGTATGCAAGCAAGAGAGCAAGAAAGTACCGCCAGAAAGAGCAAGGTAGCAAATAGATGCCACAGTCCTTTGTAACCTAATTCTGGAGGTGACATCATGTTACATTTGCCATATCCTCTTTATTAGAAGCAGGTCACTAGGTCCAGTCCACAATAACAAGACTATGAATACCAGGAAGAGAACTATTAGGAGCTATATAAAAATCTGCCTACTACAAATAGTCTTGCATATTTTTCATCTCCATTTATACTTTATGAGAATTTCTTCAAATACCAGAGTGAAGGTAACAAATGTATTGTCTTTGATAAACACACACACACACACACACACACACACTCTGCCAGAAATGACTTTATCACCAAATGTTATTTTTAGTAGTATTGCCAAGAACACTAGCGGTAAAATTACACACATTCTACTAACTGCTATTTTGGGACCATATTATTTGAAACAGATGATTACTAAAGGTGTTGAGATTTTTCTAGCATATTGTTTACTCAATATTTGATAAGTGTTACTGGTGCGTATTTGGAACAGAAACACTGAAGACAGGTATAAGATGCTTAGCCAAGATTTTATGATTACATGTGAAATATTTTGACATAAGCTATGTGTGGGGAGAAAGCTATTGAGACAGAAGTCAGGATTTTTTCAAGAGGGAAGCTTATATGGTAAACCAAGCTGACTCATTACTTTAAACAAATAGATAATCGGAATATATTTTCAAGTCGTGGCGAGATCCTTGAACTTTATTATACCTGATAACAATAAAACTCTATTATATCAGTTTGAATACTGAAGTGGTAAGTTCAAAATAATATAGATGTGGCATTTGATTTATTATCCATAAAATATTTTTAGTCACAAATATTTTATTAGCACTTTCTGATGAAACTAAACACTATCCTTTGTATCACAATTTTTTTTTTTAATGCATGTTCTTTTTGTTGTTCTAACTATAGCAAAGGACTAGGATTTGGAGATCCTGAGATTCAATTTATATGAATTTAGGCAAATCATCTCACTCTCTGGTCTTTCATTTCCTCGACTTTTAATATAGTTGTCAGACTCAGTGCTGTATTAGATCAACCTCAGATGTATCTGTTCTATGGCATTGGGAGCATGAATACCTTCGGAGAAAGATCTGTATCATTCTTCATTTATTCTCTAATGGTATTTAATATGTAGGAGGTGCTAAATAAATATTTGGTGACAAATTATTATATTAATAAATATTAACATTATTTTGATATGCATTGGTTCCCATTGTTCTAGAAGTGTAATTAATCATGTTCCACATAGAAAGGATTGCTGACACCTAAAAGTCTGGCTTCTCTATCATTTTGGTTTATCAGGGATTTTTTTAATTTTTAAATATTTTTATTTTTAATATTTTAATATTAAATATTAATATTAATATTTAATAAAATATTAATATTAAATATTAAATATTAATATATTAATGTTTTAAATATTTTAGTATTTAATATTTTAATCTATTTCTTAAACTTGTGTTTATTTAATTTTTAGGTCATTTTACCCAGGAAATATATTTCAATTTTTATAAAACGTTTTATTCTCAGATTTAGTTAAGTTAAAAAGAAACCTTATTTTAGTAGGATTGTATTCTCTGCTTCAGGAGATAATTTTTATTATTTATTTATTTATTTATTTCCTAAAGTGACTTTTCATAGTTCCTGGTTCATGACAATTTCTTTAGAACTAAGGTTGTGGTAGATGCTGGCAATCACAGAAGTTGCAAATCCACATTTCTCACAACATTCCTAATCACTGAATGAACTAACAGATGCATGAACGTGTTCCTACACAAGCATATGGTAAGCATCACAGTTGTCTTAACCTTATGTTAAAAACAAATTTTTTAAAAAATTAAAAACAAATTCACCTGCTGTTAAATGTTTTGAAGGCCCTTGGGAAATTTTAAGCTTTGCTCATTAACTATTCAATTAAAAAATTACTGCTAAGGCAATGTGGCTAATCATAATTCGTTTTTTCAAGCATATACAGAGAAGTGTCATTGAAGGCATTAACTAGCGAAAAATTGAAAATATCATTTAGACTTCCCATTTCAGTTCTGATATTTGAAGAGCTTAGAAGTCATCACTGTCTTACAGTTTTTGAGAAGTCCTCGTCCAAAACAAGGAAACAAGAAATGTCAAAAATAAGGAAGCTTTTTTACATGGTTAGGCTTTGTGTCCCCACCCAAATCTCATCTTGAATTATAATCCCCATAATCCCCAGGTGTCAAGGGAGAAACCAAGTGGAGGTAAGTGAGTCACAAGAGTGATTTCCACTTGGCTGTTCTTGTGATAGTGAGTGAGTTCTCATGAGACCTGATGGTTTTATAAGGGGCTCTTCCTCCTTCGCTGGGTACTTCTCCTTCCTGCTGCCTGGTGAAGAAGGTGCCTTGGTTTCTCATCACCTTCTGTCATGACTGTAAGTTTCCTGAGGCCTCTGGAGCCATGCTGAAATAAGAGTCAATCAAACCTCTTTCCTTTATAAATTACCCAGTCTTTATAGTAGTATGTATAGGCAGTTCTTTATAGTAGTATGGAATCAGACAAATATAGTCTGAGTAATCATCACAGCCAAGAAGATCCTAAGGAAACATCACTACTAAAAGTAATGTGGCATCCAAGATAGGACTCTAAAATAAAAAAAAGATACAAACTAAATTAATTAGAATAAACTAGGTACCTTAGTTAACAATAATGTGTCAATATGTTTTCATTAACTATAACAAGTGTACCATACTAATGTAACATGTTAACAGTGGGGAAGACTAAGTGAAGGGTATCTGGGAACTCTGCATGAACTTATCAATTTTTCTGTAAATAAAAAAACTATTCTAAAATTAAAGTTTATTTAAAGTTTATTTAAAAATCAAAATTTATCAATTGAGTATGAAGTTGTCCTTTTCTAACTATTATTTTTCAGATAATTTTTTAAAATTTCATCAACAAAACTATCTTGAGAAGGACTTGTCATACTAAACCAATAGAAAATTAACAATTTTTCTACTTTGGTTTTATAATAAGCACATCTCGGGGCTAAGGGTTTATCCTATTAAACATCAGTCTCTTTTTCACTTTGCCTCAGATGTAGAATCAAAGTTGAAAAGCAAGCCCGATGCTTGTGTATTTGTCCACATCAGCACATTTCTTAACTTGAATTTACAGATATGTCAAGACTCTAAAACATCAAATGATACAAAAGGCAAATCAGCAATCAAGACAAATATTTCCTTTCAACAAAAACCAACACAAGTGTCACTATAGAAATGCCCTAAGAATTCAAGGTCAAAATATGGTGTCTTTAATTGTTAAGGGCTGTCAAATACGATCAAGTAAAAAAATGTGTCAAAAATTATGATAACATGTTTCAGACACAGGCAAAATTAACCTCCCCAGAGGAATGTGAGCTGCCAAGTAACCTCAGCTTTTCCAAAAAGAAAGTAGTTTTCACTATTGGCACATACTTGTGCAATTCTTAGTAATATACATTGAATTATCCACTCTAATTAGATTCTATACTCCTTCAAGAAATTATGTTATAAACACCAATTTTAATTTTGAAACAACAGGAATTTTGCTAGTCCTATCAGAGACAGTCTTACTGGCAATAAAGGGCTGAATTAGATATGTAAATAGTGAATACTTTGCAAATCACTGGAGTGATAACACCCTGGTAGGTGAATTACAATACAAACAATATTGTCCAAGTACTGAAACGAATTAATGTGGGCTTCTGTCTTTTATCTTTCTTTTTTTTTTAATTGGTAGAAGTCAGACTTTGTTTTAAAAAGTCAGGATCTGTTAACTAACTAGAAAACTTAGTTATGTTCTTAAGTGATACCCCTATATCTTGTTATTTTATTCATAAGTCAATTAAATTTTAATTTCAAAGAAATATTACTTTCTGGGGAGGCTCTGATTATAGTTAGAACAAGTCAAATAAATATTTTAATCATTAATCACACAAAAAATATATGAAATTTTACATATATTAAAAATGCTCAGTTTTCTCTTTTTTTTTTTTTTTTTTTAAGACGGAGTCTCACTCTGTCACCCAGGCTGGAGTGCAGTGGCACAGTCTCGGCTCACTGCAAGCTCCGCCTCCCGGGTTCATGCCATTCTCCTGCCTCAGCCTCTCCAAGTAGCTGGGACTACAGGCGCCCGCCACCACGCCTGGCTAATTTTTTGTATTTTTAGTAGAGACGGGGTTTCACCGTGGTCTCGATCTCCTGACCTTGTGATCCGCCCACCTTCAAGCACCAAAATGCCTGAACAAACAAGCTTAAAATAATAAGAAAAATTATGCAAAATACCTAAATGATTCTTATAAATTTAACTAAATAAAATCATTAAAAACATAAATTGAGTGCTCTAAAACTATTGTTTTCAGTCTGTCAAATTATCAAATTTTATATTCAAAATATTCCAAGAGAACACAACTTTTTGAGTACTTTTGTCTTATTTTAATATAATTTCTAAGGTGCAGAAAAATTATCAGCATGCTACAGGAGACTCCTGAACACCCTTTATCCAGATTAACCAGCTATTCACATGTTTTCTCACTATGTGTTTATATTCTCTCTCTCTCTCATGCTCTATATAATTATTTTTTCTGAACTATTTGAGACTACGTTGGAGATATCATGGTCCTTTGCACCTAAACATTTCAATTTGCATTTCCTAAGAAGAAGGACATTCTCTGACATAACCATATTAGAAAGATCAAAATCAGAAAATTTAACATTGATACAATAATATTATCTAATTCATTGTCCATATTAGAAAGCCATTAATCATTTTAATTACGTCTTCCTTTATATTCTATTACAAATTCCAGCTCAGGATCACGTATTGCATTTCTTTGTTTTATATATTTAGCATATCTTATTCTAAAATTATGAAGTCTTTCTTCTCTTTTTTCATCTTGACATTTTCAAGTTCTATCAGTTCTATCAGTTTTGGCTTTATATATTTTAACCTCTATTATTAAGTACATGTATATTATTAGTATCTCCCTCCTGAACTATACATGTTTATTGCTATTAAATGTATCTGTCTGTATATATGCTCTCTGCCTTGAAATGTATTTATACCGTTATTATTTTAGCCATCTCAGCTGGTTTTATGATTAATCCTTTAATGTTTACCTTATTTTACTTTTATACTACTATGTCATTACGTTTAGAATTAATCTCTTGTAAGTAGCATCTAATTACTTCTTAATTTTTATTGACAATGCCTTTTTTTAAATTGGAGTTTTTACTTCATTTACATTTTGAAGTACTATTTGCTTTGATTTCACTTACATTTAGCATACTATTTGCTATGGTTAGTGTTATATTTACCATTTTGCCATGTCTTCATCTGTTTTGTTTTAGTCTACTCTTCCTTTATTTCCTTGATCTGTTTTTGTCAATCAAATATGCTTAGTATTTTATTTTTATTTATTAATTAGCTATATTTTATGCATTAGTATTTAGTCATTACTTTAAGGTTATAATATGTATGTTTTTCCAATCTTATTCTTATTAGAGTTAATATTGTACTAATATTAACTGTGATTAATTATAATTGAGTAAAAATATATACATATTTATTATTTCCTATATTCCTAAATTCAAATTACATAACCTCGTGTCATTTCCATTTATCTTGAGAAAAGAAAGTTCTTGTCATTTCTCACAGTGTAGGGCATAGATCTGCTAGTGATTGATTCAGTGTCTATTTATCCAGAATTCTAATATTGGTCTTCACATCTGAAGAGTATTTCTCTGAATCTACAATTCCGGGATAACAGTTTTATTGTTTTTTTCTTTTAGTCCATTGAAGGTGTTGTTCTTTGTCTTTTGGTTCTCATTGATTCTGATAATCAGCCAGATAATTTATATCATTGTTCCCTCATCACTTTTTTCTGAATATTTTAACATCTTCTTTTTATATTTGGCTTTTAGCAGAGTGATTAGTAATTACTTAGGTTTGATTTACTTTACAAATGTCTTGCTTGGGATTCATTTGGAGATATATGCATTTCTTAAAATATGTGGCAACTTCTGTCCAACTTTGTAATACATACATACCACCTTTATTGTAGCATTTGCTATCTTTTCAGAGCACATTGATGCTCAATTTTTTATTTCAATTTGTGTTATATTCATTCCTCATATTAGTTCTAGAATTTCCGTTATTTTAAATATAGTATTTATTTCATTGTTGAGATTCTGCATCACTTCTTTTACCATGACCATAGTTTTCTTTTAACATGAACAAATTTACAAATGCTGCTTAAAAGCCATTGTCTGCTAATTCCATCATCTTGGTCATTGTGGAGTCCATTTCTCTTGACTTTTTTTTTTTTTAATAATGGTTGATGTTTTTTGTCTGGTAGTATTTTATTGCATACTGTACATTCCAGGTGATTTATTTTAAAGTTTCTGGGTTTCACTGTTTTTTTTCTGAAGACAATTTTTTATTGTTCTAGCAGGAAGTAATTTAACTGTACTCAAACTCTGAATTCAATTACCTCTGCAGAGGTTAACACATGTGATAGCCCCATTCATTCAGGCTTTCAGCTGTTCCTTCTGGATAGGAATATTGGAGTCTCCTCAAAGCCTCAAAGCATGCACACTTTATGGATGGAGTTTTTATGCAGTTTTAAGGGCTCACCTTTCTTTAAGCTTCTGCTTTTTGGGTTTTCCCATTCACTTTAGATACTCTATTAGTCTCATATTCCATTCATTGACTATAATCTAATAAGATTGTATATGTCTCTGCTTCAGTTGTAGCCACCCTACACAAGACGGACTAGGAAGTGTCTACTCCATTAAGAAGACATTTAAGTTCAAGTCTTACAGAGTTCTGTCGTTCTTCAAGAATCAAATCTTGTATAGTTTTTCCTGCTTTTTTTCTTAAATAAATTCTTTTTTTTACTTTTCTTGTCTAAAATGTATAACTGCCACATGCAAAATAGTTTCTTATAAAGCTACTTCATCATTACCAGTAATATGAACTCAGTGACAATTTAAATTAGGTTCACAGGAAAGGAAGAGCAGTGTAATGGCCAAATAGAAGGCTTCATTGATTCCCCCCACTTCAAGGACACCAATTTAACAACTATCTACAAACACACGCACAAAACAGCTCAAAAAATTAAAAAAAAATCATATGAGGACTCACAGTACATGGTTTTAACTACACATCACTGAAAGAAGCATTGAAGACTGTAAAAAAAAAAAGAGTCTTGAATCACCACAGCCACCCCTCTCCAATCCCCCAGCAATGGCCACATGGCACAGCGAGAGAATTTGAACTCTTGGGAGAGAGTGAGCACAGCAATTGTGAGGCACTGCATTAAACTCAGTGCTTCCCCATCATAGCAGAAGGCAAAACTGGGCTGACCTCAGCTCCTGTGGAAGGAGTATTTAAACCAGCCTTACCTACAGGGGAATCATTCATCCCAGGATTTGAGACATGAGTTATGGCAAGTCTCACCAGCACAGGCTAAAGGGCTCTGGGGCTCAAAATTAACTTGAAAGGCAATCTAGGATACAAGAACTGCAACTGCTAGCTGAGTCCAAAGGAAGAATTAAGCTCAGAGCCAGTGAACTTGGGGGACACGAAACCTACTGACGCCAGCCAGGGTGGCTAAGGGAGTGTTTGTGCCACCCCTCCCCAAATCTCAGGCTGCACATTTCCTGGCTTCCAAAAAGACAACTTCCTTCCACTTAAGGAGAGGAGAAGGAAGAGTAAGAAGACTTTGTCTTGTATCTTCAATACTAGCTCAGCCATAGTAGAATAGGGCATCAGTCAGAAGGCCCGTTTCCAGACCCTAGCTCTCAGATGACATTTCTAGACACACCCTGAGTGAGAAGGAAATCTACTGCCTTGAAGAGAAGGACCCAGTCCTGGCAAGATCCATCACCTGCCAACTGAAGAGCTCTTGGGCCCTGAATAACCAGCAGTGATACCCAGGCAGTATGCCACAGCCTTGGGTGATGATATGGTTTGGCCCTGTGTCACCACTGAAATTTCACCTCAAATTGCAATCTGCATGTGTTAATGAAGGGACCTGGTGGGAGGTGATTGGATCATGGGGGCGGTTCCCCTCATGCTCTTATCATGTTGGTGCGTGAGTTCTCACAAGCACTGATGGTTTTAAAATGTGGCATTTCCTCATGAATGCTCTCTTTTGCTGTCTTGTGAAAAAGTTGTTTGCTTCCCTTTTGCCATAATTATAAGTTTTCTGAGTCCTCCCCATTCATGCAGAACTGAACATTGAGTCAATTAAACCTCTCTTGTTTATGAATTACTCAGTCTCAGGTAGTATCTTTATAGCAGTGTGAAAATGGATTAATATAGGAGAGACTCTGACACTTGCTGGCTTCAGGTGAGACTTAGCATATTCCCAGGTGTGGTGGTGACAGATAGAGACTCCTTCTACTTGAGAAAAATGGAGAGACAAAGAAAGGGGACTTTGTCTTCTACCTTAGGTACCAGCTCGGCCACAGGGGGAGAGCCCCAAATGGGCTTTTGGGGCCCCCAATTCCAGGAATTGGCTCTTGGATGGCATTTCTGAACCTGCCCTGGACCAGAAGGGAGTCCACTGCCCTGATGGGTGAGTCCCAGACTAGGCAGCATTCACCACGATCTGACTGAAGAGCCCTTGGACCTTAAGTGAACACTGATGGGAGTCTGGAAGAACTCCCCATGGGCATGTGGCTGTGGTGGCCATGGGGAGAAGCTCCTTTGACTGTGGAAAGGGGAGGGAAGAGTATAAAGAACTGCATCTCATAGTTTGAGTGCCAGCTCAGCCATTGTACTATAGAACACCAGTAGGCTTCTCAGGTTTTTGACTCCAATTTTTGGCTCCTGGATGGCACCTCTGGACCTAATTGGGGCTTTCAGACACTTGCTGTGCTGAAGGAAAGAACAATGGCCTGACTGGCCTGTCTACCTGCTGATTGTAGAGCCCCAGAGGCTTGAGTGAAGATAGGCATTAGCCAGGTAGCGGTTACAGCAGGCCTTGAGTGACATCTAGTGGTGCTGGCTTCAGATCTGACCCAGTGCAGTTCAAGTGGTGGTGGCCACAGGGGTGCTGCGTCATTCCACCTCTGGCTTCATGCAGCTCAGAACAGAGAGAAAAACTCCATTTGTTTCAGAGAAAGTTAGGAAAGAGAACAAGAGTCTCTGCCTGGTAATTCAGAGAATTGTTCTGGATCCTATCCAAGGCTACCAAGGCAGTACCTCTACCAGTCTACAAGAACCAAAATGTTACTGGGCTTGGGGTGTCCCCTAATGCATATATGGCTTAGATCACAACACCTAAGTCCTTTTAAATACCTAGAAAACCTTCCTGAGAAAGACGGGTACAAAGAAGCACAGACTACAAAAACTGCAATAAATTTCTAACTCTTCAATGCCCAGACACAGAGAAATATCCTTAGGCATCAAGACAATCCAGGAAAACACAACCTCATAAAATAATAAGGCAACAGAAACCAATCCTGGAGAAATGAAGATGTGTCACCTTTCAGACAGAGAATTCAAAATAGCTGTTTTAAGGAAACTCAAAGAAATTCAAAATAATACAGAGAAGGAATTCAGAATTCTATCAGACAAATTTAACAAAGAGATTTCTAGTCCAGGGCAGGTTCAGAAATGCCATCCAAGATTCAAAGAAACAAGCAGAAATTCAAGAGTTGAAAAGTGCAATTGGCATATTAAAGAATGCATTGTCTTTTAATAGCAGAAATGACTAAGCAGAAGAAAGAATTAGTGACCTTGAAGACAGGTTATTTAACAATACACAGTTAGAGGAGACAAACAAAAAAAGAATGAAAAAGAATGAAGCATTTCTAGATCTAGAAAATAAAAAGGTCAAATATAAGACTTACTGGTTTTAAAGAGGAGGTAGAAAAGAGATATGGATGGAAAGTTTATTCAAAGGGATAATAACACAGTTTCCCAAACCTATAGAAAGATATCAACATCCAAGTAAAAGAAGATTATAGAACACCAATCAGATTTAACCCAAAGAGGACTACTTTAAGGCATTTAATAATCCAACTCCCAAAGGCCAAGAATAAAGACAAGATCCTAAAAGTGACAAGAAAAAAGAAACACATAACATATTGACAATGGAGATTCAATACGTCTGGCAGCAGACTTTTCAGTGGAAACTTTACAAGCCGGGGAGAGTGGCATGATATACCTAAAGTGTTGAAGAAAAAAAAAGTTGCACCATAGAATAATATATCTGGTGAAAATATTCTTCAAGCATGAAGGTGAAATAGACTTTCTCAGACAAACAAAACTTGAGGGATTTAATCAAAACAGTTTCTGCCCCTACAAGAAATGCTAAAGGGAGTTCTTCACTCAGAAAGTTCACTCAGAAATAAAAGGGTATTAATGAGCAATAAGAAATCACCTGAAGGTAGAAAATTACTGGTAATATTAAGTACACAGAAAAACACAGAATAGTATAACATCATGACTGTGTTGTATAAACTACATATTACCTTAAGTAAAAAAACTAAATGATGAACCAATAAAAAATAATAACTACAATAACTTTTGAAGACACAGTACAAGATGATATAAATAGAAATAGCAAAAAGTTAAAAAGTGGAGGGACAAAGTTAAGTTGTAGAGTTTTTATTGGTTTTCTTTTTGCTTGCTTGTTTGTTTATGCATCCAGTGTTAAGCTGTTATTAGATTAAAATAGTGGGTTATAAGATAGAATTCACAAGCCTCATGGTAACCTCAAATCAAAATAATACAACAGATATACAAAAAATAAAAAGCCAGACATTAGAACATACTACCAGAGATAATCACCTGCAGTAAAAGGAAGATTGGAAGAAAGAAAAAGGAAGAAAAGAACACAACATAATCAGAAAACAAATGACAAAATGACAGGTTTAAGGCTTTGTTTATCAATAATAACATTGATATGGTTTGGCTGTGTCCCCCAGAATCTCATCTTGAATTTTAGCTCCCATAATTTCCACATGTTGTGGGAAGGACCCATTGGGAGATAATTGAATAATGGGGGCAATTTCTCGCATCTGTTCTCATGGCAGTGGATAAGTCTCAAGAGATCTGATGGTTTCATAAGGGGAAACCCCTTTCACTTTGTTGTCATTCTCTCTTGTCTGCCATATGTAAGATGTGCCTCTCACCTTCTGCCATAATTATAAGGCCTCCACAGCCACGTGGAGCTGAGAGTCCATTAAATTATTTTTCTTTATAAATTACGCAGTCTTGGATATGTCTTATCAGCAGCATGAAAATGGACTAATACAAACATTGAATGTAAATGGACTAAACTTTCCAATCAAAAGACAGGGTTGCTGAATGGATGAAGGAAAAAAACAGGACCAAATGATCTGTTACCTACAAGAAACACATTTTACAGCCTGAAAATAAAGGGATGGAAAAAGATATTCCATGCCAATGGAAACTAAAACAAAGCAGATGTAGCTATATTATATAAGGAAAAATAAATTTCAAGACAAAAAACTGTAAGAAGAGACAAAGAAGGTGACTATACAATGATAAAGTGGTCAATTCAGCAAGAGGGTATAACAATTTTAAATATATGTCTACATATATGCACCCAGCCCTGAAGCACTCAGATATACAAAGCAAATGTTATTAGAGCGAAAGACAGAGATGATAGACTCCAACACAATAGTAACTGGTGTCCTCAATACTCCACTTTCAGCACTGGACAGCTCTTCCAGACAGAAAATCAACCAAGTAACATTGGACTAAATCTGCAGTATAGATCAAATGTGCCTAATAGATGTTTACGGAACACTTCATCCAACAGCTGCAGAAGACACATTATTTTCCTAGCACATGGATCATTCTTAATTATAGACCATATCTTAGGCCACAAACAAGTTTTAAAACATTCAAAACATTGAAATAATATTAAATTAGGTTCACATGCTAATCTAGGCAATCATCCAATATGACACACTTTTTAAACATTAAAACCAGTTTCATTAACAAACATATGCACACTGTTCTAAATTTAAGAGTAATAAAGTATGGATTTGATTTACTTCTTAATTTTTGTATTTATGTTTAAATTTTTAAGTATTTAGAAGATACATAATCTCTAAGAAAATTTATCATCTCAGGCAAGCTGAGAATCTTATTCCAGACTAATTGAGCTTCTATGTCATGTTAATTATTCATGACAAGACAAAAGTGAAAACCAGGCTATGGGTTTATATACATCAAACCTAGAAACAAGGGCTCAAGAAATTAGGTTACATATTTCTACAATGATTCTTGATAAGCTACAAAAGTATTCACATTGAGGTTTTTTTTAAGGCATTATAGAGATGCTGGAAGTCCATTTCTTCTTGTAGATAAATTTTCACCATTGTAATTTCTGTCTCCTGGTTTACGATATATCCTTAAACCTTACTTAGAATTACATCTGCATCCATATTCCTACACTTACCAACTCTTCAACTAATAATTTCAAAGTCTGTTGGAGTTCCTCATCATTTAAATTTTTTTCTCTAGCTATAAATGTTAACATTAAATTTAAATGTGTTTTTTTTTATAAAAGTAGTTTAAATGCATTTAATTAGATCCCAAATACCTCTATGCCTGCTTCTTTTGCTACAAGTCTAAAGTTATGTTAATAATATTATGGATAGTTTATGTGGGATAAAATATAGATGTACATTATTTATGATAATAATTGCTTTCATTGAACAAGCACTTGTAAGACATAAGTATATTTATCAGTAATTTGGTAATATTTTTCACAACAAAGGAGGTACTGCTATTATCCCTATTTCATGCATAGTGCAAAGAGAAAATAAAAACAGTTCACAGACGTTGTGAAATAACAAAGATCAACAGTACATGGTGTCCCAGGTAGGGGGCAGGTGCAGAACCAGAGGATGTAACAGATCTGATGACCAGAAGAAAGATCCCCGGCTAAAGGAACTAGGTCATAATCAGAGTGTCAGGTCAAGTGTTTACGCATATGGCAACAGGATAGAGATAATGTTATTTCAAACATAGTGCAAATTTGGGGGCTGTAGCTCAGTAATGGCTCATGTCTAGTTGCTAGAATTAAGGGATTAGATAAAATAGAAATGCAATCGTTTTGAACAATTTGAATCCATAAATAGTGGACAGAATTTAACAGTTGGAGGTGAAGTTGCTGTAAGTGAGAAAATTGAAGGTGTGCAAAAGCAGTTAGCTACATAATTTATTTTTTGAAATGAATCATTTTTCACGAAAAAAGATACATACACAAAATCAATTTGCAATAGTTAAATATAAATACTGATATTTTGACTAAAAGCAAGGACTTAAATGATCCCAACTAGTTAAAAATTAAACCAGGGTTTATCATTGTAACTTATAATCCTTTCATCAATGAAGAAAAATTAGATCATGCAATGTATATGCCTAAGCATAAGATGACAAAACATCAATAATCAAATATATGATTAAAAATAATAATGGTTAAAACATCTCGTTAAGCAAAGTGAAAGAAAATTTAAATAAATCTGCAATGCAGTATGAGTCTTGTTTGTGGATTATTAAACAATCTATTTAAAAAATTGGAGTCTTAAACACTGGATGAAATGAAAATAATTGAGTAAACTTGTTTCTAAACTGCTGCTGAAATTAATTCAAATGTTGTGGGGAAGATACAGTAAGTAGAATGAATATCTATATCCTCAGAAAATCACATGCATTATATAAAATGATTACTATGTAAGTAATGGCATTTTGAAATCACACAGTTCTGAATCATGCTACAGATTATATTATGTTTTTTAAATATAGAAGCATAAGATAGGTAAGATATAAATACCTTTTCAGAGAACTGAATACATTAGATACATGTTAAAATATGCACATATATTGGACATATTGAATATAATAGAATACATATTTTAACATATGTTATATATATCATGCTCTGTGTTAGGGTAAATTATGCGATATATTTTATTGCATCAACTTTTCTAAAATGTGATTTTTAAGTTTGAAATAATCATTTAGATAACTATCATTTATGCATTGACTTTCATGTAACACCAGCCAGTCATGCTGGTTTTGCAATCATTTTTCCACACTCTAGTTTACAATACTTTAAAAATTAGTGCTATGAACATATTAGATCAGCAAATATATGTTGCGGGAATGAATTAATAGATGAATAAATGGGTTCATGAGGTAGTAGGGATGCTTTCTCTATCTACAATATGTTTCCTTCTAATCACTGATAATTAAATCTCTATTCATTTTATTGTTGTTGTTGAGACAGAGTCTCACTTTGTTGCCCAGGCTGGAGTGCAGTGGTGCGATCTGGGCTCACTGCAACCTCCACCCTTGGGATTCCCACTGCCTCACCCTGCCTTCAAAAAAACACAGTTTTCTCTGTCTTCTACAACACTATATAGCTTGATTTTTTTTCTTATCTCACTATCTCTTCTCAGTCTTCCTTACTTGCATTCATTCCTTCAACAGTCACCAATAGTCTGGATACATCTTCTCTTTGTATGTAGGTACCACTAAAATGTACCTTCAGATTACCATGTCTAAAAGAGTACTACTGATTTTTACCAAGAAAACTCTCCCAAGATGCAGTCTATTCATGTCATCTCCAACTTATTAAATATAATCACTATCCACTCGGTTGTATGGTTAAAAAACGGCATCATCTATGATTCCTCTATACCTTCTGTATCTTCTCTAACTTCAAAACAAATATCCAATCTGACTGCTCCTCAATGTTAATATTTGTGCCAGCCTAACATCCAAATGCAACTCCCTCTAACATCACTCTACTCTTGTATATATTCCAGTAACCATTTTTTTCTTTTTTTACAATATTCTAAGCATATTTTTTTGTTTATTCTCTGGTCATTTACACTTAATGGTTCTTTCTTCCAGAAATACTGTCTGTAAAATACTATAGTTTCATTTTTTATATTCATATTTTCAATTAAATGTCTTCTCAGGGAAAATGCATTCAGATTACCTTAGCTAGTACATTTCTCAAGCCATGTTACATATTTTATACTGCTTAATATTTCTGAAAGCCACAACATTAGTTGTTTTAATTTTTTAACAAATATAGTATTTATTTGACTTAGCAGCAGTAAGAAGGCAGGGATTCAACCTGTCTTCTTCACCTTTTAATTCACTGTGCCAGGACAAGTGCCTGACACATAACAGTGTTTGATAAATATTTGTTGACTAAGAAAAAAAGAGTAGGCAACAAATTTTAGAGGTGAGAAATTTTTGAAAATGTTTGAGTTTGAGAAACTTCCTTTTTGAAACCAATTATTTCGAAACCAAGCATTTATTATGAAAACATTTAGCAGTAATGTTTTACAATCTTAGAGAATAATGAGTAAACGTGTTTAAATAAAGTTGGACTTTTTAAGTATCCAAGACAAGTGCTTGGAAAAATGGTTGCTGTGTAAATACTATTTTCCTCCTCGAATGCTGTCTACTTCACCATGTATAGCCCTGCAAGCTGAATTGCTTCTCTTTCTCCCTCTTACTAGGCTTCATATTGTTAATCAGTTAATTTTTTTTCTGTCTCAACATTCTCTCTGTTCTTTGAATTCTTCCTTCTGTGTACAAATATTTCTGAAATCAGTCATATTATAAATAGAATAACAATCTGCCTTCTTGAATACACCCTCCATCCTTTTTCTTGCTCTTCTTCACTAAGCTTCCTGAAGAAAATATTTATACAATATTTCCATTTTCATAATTTACAGTCAGTCCTCATTTAATCAAAATCTCTTTAATATTACCTGTCTGCCTAAGTTTCAATTATTTCTTTGTGAAATTCAGTGTATTCTTTGTGGCCACCTTATGTCTAATGCTGCAATATGCAATATTCAACACCGTTAATTTAATTTCTCTCTTGTCACATATAGCCTCTTCGTCTACTGGGTTTTTAAAATTCTTTCCTCTCTTTGGCTTCGTACTATACTAGTTTTACTATTACAACTTTTTCTGACCAAATTAGCATCCTTTATGGCTCTTTCTTGCTGTCTCTGTATATTGTGGGGACCTCCTAATATACTTATTCTCTTTCCTCTTCTTTTCTAAGTTAATATGACATCAACTTTAATGGCTAAAGCTAATGTCCACAGGCCTGAACTCCAAACTGTAAATTTGTGTTTCCTACCTCACTAAGACACTGTGTAAACAAACTTCCAAACACCAGGAAGATGCCTCTTCTCGAACAGATAAAGATAAGAATAGGTATTCAAAATGTCATCTTCAATTTTTCTGTAATACCCCTTTAAAAATATCTATTTTTCTCTATAGATTTTCAAAAGAACTTAATATTTACTTTCTCAGAAAAAAAGGTATGTTGAATAAAATTTCACCATAATCTCTAATTGCAAATTATATATGACTTAAGCTTTAATCATATCCATGACTGAGAAGCCTGTAAGAAGTTTGCAGACACTAAAGACTTTATTTAAACCCCAATTAGTTTCCAACATCATTTCTTTCCAAAAGCCACCAGGGAGTGAGTTTTCTGAAGTAGAACATGCCTAATTGTTTCTGCTACATTCTTAATACTCACTAAATTTTACCACAATGAGGTCCTTAAATTCTAAATGACTGAAGTATTTTAGAATCTTCTGGCCTAAAGATAATATCAATAGAATCCTTTAGTGATCTACACCAGAAACAATGAGACATGATTTGATGTTATACAAAATTGATACTCACATTGATATAATGATAGAGTTTTTTTTTAACGATTTCCATGGAAATATATTTCAGGCCTAAATTATTAATGAAATGAAGATCTCAAAGCATTCTCTTGGATTCTGAATCATGATCAGCAATCCCTCTGATTTTATATTACTTTCACATGTAATATGTGAAAAATCTTTTCTGCACCATAGTATGTTACTATTCATTAGGATAATACACAAAACTTATGTTAATGGGTCAATTTACAGTGGATTAATCTGGATAAGAGAATAATAATCCTTTATGACTCTTGCCACACACTTTCACCTTTTCCACAGTTTCATAATATACCTTGATTTCCTGAACAGATGACTCACATTTGATTTTGATTATGGTACAAATTTTGATTATAGTATAAATTTGACTTATATTAAAAATCAGCCATACACCAGGGAAGAGAGGTATTTTGAAAGTAGAGTCCAGGCCTGCTGTGGTGTCGCACGCCTGTAATCCCATCACTTTGGGAGGCCGAGGCAGGAGAATCACCTGAGGTCAGGAGTTCGAGAACAGCCCGGCCAACATGGTGAAACCCAGTATCTACTGAAAAAACACAAAAATTAACCAGGCACGATGGTGGACACCTGGAATCCCAGCTACTCAGGAAGCTGAAGGCTGAAGCAGGAGAATCACTTGAGCCCAGGAGGTAGAGGTTGCAGTGAGTGGAGATTGTGCCACTGCACTCCAGCCTGGGCAACAGAGCGGGACTCTGTCTTAAAAAAAAAAAAAAAAAAAAAAAAGAAAAGAAAGAAAGTAGAGTCCATTGCTGGCATGGTAATGAGGCCTTTTTAATAGTAACATTTTGGGATATTTTGTTTTATAAGTTTGATAAGCTCTGGTCTCCTTGCCCTTCTGAAAACCATTTTTACACTAATAATGTTGGGACAAAAAGGCAGTCATTTATTCATTCAAAAGAAAATGAAATAAGCTGCGTTATATGATGGGCATTAAAGATATGCTTCAAAAATATCAAGTGCCAGAATCAGTCTTTCACCAACTGACTGACAGCTACCTCAAGGCTGAGACACCGTGTCTTTCGAAAACGTATGTGATTATTTATTTATTTATCACTTTTTATTATTAACTGGGGATGCTCATTGATTTTGCCTCAAGGTAAATATACAGAAAGAAACTCAGCTTTAATTACTTCTCTACCTGATTGATCCTTTCATGTCATTCAGACAAAAGACTGAATAAACAGGCTGACTTTATACTTTGATTCATAGGTCAAAGCTCAGTGACTCTCAGAAGCAATTTCAGATCTGTGAAGTCCACGATAGAAACAACTCTGTATCACTGCAGGACACAAAGTTTTTTGTTTGCTTTGGTTTTGTTTTTAACAGTAAAAATACTTTTAATACCATCTGAAGAATTCTACTTTGAGGTAATAAGTAGAGATGATAAGTACAGGAGATTAAGAGAGATAGGTACTACTAAAGAATGTAATAATAATAACAACAGAACTATGACTATTTATCAGAGGTTTACTAGGTGCTAAATATGTTTTAAGCTTATTTCAAGCTTAAGTAGTTTAATCTTTACAGAGACCTTATGAAGTACTATTATTCCCTTCTTACAAATGAGGAACAGAGGCACAGAACAGCCATGCAACTTGCTCCAAATCACTTCACTAACAGTGGGAAGTCTGGGTTTGCTACCCAGTTAGGCTACATCCAGATTTTGCAATTGTTGCAATTATCAGTGGCAACTTCCCATTTGGATTTTATAAGGGTAACACAAAGTTTTTCAACTTACACCTTTACAGTTAGGAATTATTCAACGTCAGTGTATTATTTCAGGTATAAACTTTATGCTGGAGTACTATTAATTCTTTCTAATATTACATTCCATGTATGCTCATTCAACTCTGTTTTACTGATTTTTTTTTTAATTTCTAAACCCATGACCTCTGTGATGGTTAATTTTAAGTTGTCAACCTGATTTGGCTGAGGAGTTCCCAGATATTTGGTCAAACATTACTCTAGGTGTTTCTGCTAGATTGTTTTGGATGAGATTAACATTTTAAGCAAAGCAAATTGTCATTCATAACGTGGGTAGGCTTCATTCAATCAATTGAAGAAATGGAACAAAAAGACTGACATTACCTGCAGCAACTATACGTGTGTGTGTGTGTGTGTGTACACATGTATTTTTATATAAATATATATATATATATATCTCCAGAAAACTGCCTTTGGACTTCATCTTTACTATTGACTTTTCTAGATCCCCAGGCTCCAGACTTCAGACTGGAAATGCATTATTGGCTTTTCTGGGTCTTGAGCCTGCCAGCCCACACTACAGATTTTGACTTGCCAGTATCCAGAATTGCATGAACCAGTTCCTTTTGATAAATCTTTTTTTCTATCCAGAATTGCATGAACCAATTCCTTTTAATAAATCTCTTTCTATATATACATGTGGATACATACTGTATTGGTTCTGTTTCCCTAGAGAACTCTGAATAATAAAATATCTCTTCATTGTTGCTGTGCATGGTGTGCCAAATAAATGTTCTTACATTTGCTATGATCTGGTAACATTTAAAATAGTCATTATTATTATTATTATTATTATTATTATTATTATTATTATTTTTGAGATGGAGTCTCACTCTCTTTCCCAGGCTGTAGTGCAGTGACGAGATCTCAGCTCACTGCAACTTCCGAGTTCTGGTTTCAAGTGATCCTCCCACCACAGTCTCCCTAGTAGCTGAGACTACAGACGCCCACCACCATGTCCAGCTAATTTTTCTCAAATATATGTTAATTTGGGTGCCTGATAGTTGAACTCGAGCAACCCCATCGAGATATTCAACAGTCTGCTGTTACAATTCCAAAGCTAATTGCCTTATGAAATACAAATTTAACATTTATATAATGTGTGTGGGCATGTGTATATGTGTGTGTGTGTAAAAAGTCTACTTATAACCTACATAAGTAAAAATAATGTCTAAGGAAACACAGTTTTTATAAAAAATAGATTTAGAAATGTCTTTTTCATTATACTTCTTCTAAAGGTTTTATTCAGCTCTTTCTGTGCTACAGGTTTCATGTCATATGTGTATGAGCATCTGCAACCGCTGACTCAAAAACTATACCGACTTGAGACTAAGTGGCTGCAAAGTCCATTGACATCCTCTTGTGGAAGTTAACTATTCAGTTGATTGTCAAACCTTACCCATTATCAGCCCTAAAAATAAAAATAATGACATATCCACACATGGCCTTTTCATTGTAAGTAACAGTAATTTGACTTGCTCCAAAGTACACCTTAGTTTTAAAATGTTCCGTATATATATTTTTAAAGAAGCTGCCAGTATAATTCCCTGTGGTGGTCCTTTGGCAACAGACCAAGAAACAACTTTAAGTGCTGAAACATGGAGAGATGTTGACAGGGTCACTTCAAAGAAACTCAAGGGATTAAAAAAATAATATGTTAACTTTTTTCTTCAGTTTCTGAAAATATGTTAAAAACAAAATTTATTAGCCTATTTTTTAAAGCTTATTTTGTAGACAGAACAAAAGACAAAATAAAGAGAATAAGTAACTTCATATGACTCTTTGTATTATGTACAATAGGTTGAAACATTACTTTCTGGGACTTTTGTAAGAACAACTTAGAAGAAAATTTAATCTGAGTACATCCTGCATACATTCCAGAATTATTCAATGACTGCATCACAGACAGTGTTTAGATTCTGGAAATATGATGGTAAGCAATATAATCATGTTTCCTACACTCATGGAACTTACAAAACTATTAGAGGAGAATATTTCATAAATATAGAATTACAAATTGTGAAAAGGAAAACTGAGGAAACTGGAAGTAAAGAATAATGGATGGGGTGGCAATTAAATGATATGAGTTGGGAAGGTCTTTTGGGGAGATGAAAGATGGCTGAGATATTATGAGACATTAGAAACAAAAAGGTGAGCCACAACACTGGAGTGAGTCCTTGCATATGGGGTGTGGATGCTGTATCTGCAGGCAGGAAAAACAGTTTAAGCCTAAAGGACAGCATTCTTGGCATGCTTATACAACTGAATGGAGGACAAAATGTATGCTAAGTAAAGGGTGTAAGAATAGAATGACAATGTTATATTTGCATTAAACAATCAAATTACCTTTAAGAATATTTTAAAATTAAACATATATTATATATAAATATTATAATTATATATTATAATATATAAATATTATAATTATAAATTATAATATATAAATATTATATAATACATTATATATAATACATATATAACATATCATGTATTATATATTATAAATATATATTATATTACATATATAAATATATTACACATAATATATTATATATAATATATATTTAAATATAATATATAAATATATATAAATATTATAATATATATATTAGGGGAAAAAAGAGAAAAGATTTTTGATTACTAACAGACTTTATTTACATAACAAGGCCACCTTTTTGCAAGCCAGGACAACCTGAAAGAGCAATGGCTGTACTTCTGAAATAGCAGCAATTTGTCCTAGCTGAAATATGGTAATGAGATTTTAAAAGATTTTTTTTAAAGAAGCTCAATGGTTAAAAGTCAGCTTAATTAAAAGCTAATATCCATGATGTGTGTTTGCATGTGTGCATATGTTTGTGTATTGTATTCAAAAGGCCTTCACGTTTTTGCTTTTGTTGTTCTCCTAGGACTGTCTTTTTTTGAGCAACAGTTTTTTTCTTCTCAGTTGACTGAATTATGTTTTCTTCATTTTCTTCTGCTGTCTTTTCTTTCTCTTGCACCCTCTGCTGAATCGAGGACGTAAAATAGTTTATAATAGCCTGGGGTTCCTTAAAGAAAATAAAGAAGGTGCCAGACTCCCTTTGGGGAAGAAACCTGTTTTTCCTTGTGGAACCCCAAGAATGTAAACAGACAAGTTCATCTTAGCTATTAAACTGCTTACTTGTACTGTGTTACCTGTTTCTTTTTTCTTTGCCTAAAGTAGTTATTGCAACAGAGGCTACTCTTAGGTTTTTAAGGAAGAATATGGTTTAGACACTTAGAAATGTTTTTGTTTAAAAAAAAATTTAAGTGCACTGTAAAAGCATCACATGGTCTAATCTCATAAAAATTATTCCTTTTTGGAAACTCAGGATTCAGTGTGGGCTCTGACCAGGGCTCAGAGATCCAGTTAAAAGATAGCTAGTCCCTATGTAAATAAAATTGGTCTCCTTATACAATCCTATGATACATTTCCATACTTTCATGTTTGATTTGGCATCCATCTTTAATCTCCCTCTAATACCACCAGACTTTTTCTCTCTATATCTTATTATGTAAATTTTGCTATTTGATTTTCACCTGAGCTGTTTCCTTTAATATGCAAATTTAATGCAATTTAGCTGACAACTGTCTAGACTTGTGAATCTGAAAGTCTAAGATAGGAAAACAAGAGGTGTTTATAAATCTATAAGATGTACTTCTGTTGGCATACCTAATATGTCTATGTATTTATGTATTGGATACATAATTTTTCACTACTGAAAATATATAAAAGAGTTCTAATTAATGGGCTAAGAAAATAGAATGCTTCATGTATGTTTATTGCAGCACTATTTACAATAGCAAAGACTTGAAACCAACTGAAATGCCCATGAACTATAAGCTGTATAAAGAAAATGTGGCACATATACACCATGTAATACTATGCAGCCATAAAAAAGGACGAGTTTGGCCAGGAGTGGTGGCTCATGCCTGTAATCCCAGCACTTTGGAAGGCTAAGGCAGGCGGCTCATGTGGTCCAGAGATCCAGACCTTCCTGGCTAACATGGTGAAACCCAATCTCTACTAAAAATACACACACATGCACACACACAAAATTAGCCAGGCATGGTGGCGGGCGCCAGTAGTCCCAGCTACTTGGGAGGCTGAGGCAGGAGAATTGTGTGAAGCCGGGAGGCGGAGCTTGCAGTGAGCCGAGATTGCACCACTGCACTCCAGCCTGGGTGACAGGGCAAGACTGCCTCTCAAAAACAGCAACAACAAGAACAACAACAACAAGAGATGAGTTCATGTCCTTTGCAGGGACACGGATGAAGCTGGAAGCATCATTCTCAGCAAACTAACACAGGAACAGAAAACCAAACACCTCATGTTCTCACTCACAAGTGGGAGTTGAACAATAAGAACACATGAACACAGGGAGGGGAACATCACACACGAGGGCCTGTTGTGGGGTCGGGGGCAAGGGAAGGGAGAGCATTAGGACAAATACCTAATGCATGAGGGGCTTAAAACCTAGACGATGCATTGATAGGTGCAGCAAACCCCATGGCACATGTATACCTATGTAACAAACCTGCACATTCTGCATATGTATCCCAGAACTTAAAGTAAAATAAAATAAAAAGAAATAGACCATTGGCAAAGTCCTATAACTTCTAGATTAAACAGGTAATTAAAGAAAAAGAAAAAAAAAAGTGCTTGAATCAAGCACTTTATCATAAAAAAAGACTGGTCAAATGCTTTTTCAAATTTACATAACTTAAGTAAAATCTTTAATAAATAAGCTAGCTTTAAATTATTGGTAAAGTAATATTAGAAATGTCTTAAGAATTGCCAGCGTACATTTTTGTTTGCAATTATCAATCAAGCAGTTTCATACTTATCCCTGCCAAATACTGTAACATGTCAAAATTTGGCTTAGGGATTACAAAACTATACACTTAGCCCAAGAGAGAAAGATCTTTGCTGTGTAATCTTTAATAAATAAGACATTTATATTGGTTTAATAAAAATAGCTACATCTTGAATTTAGCAATATTACCATAACTTTAACCTTGTGGCTTTAGGTGGTCTAGTCCACAGACAGTATGGTTTGTTTTGGGAAAGGACTGTTATCATCTCTGTTTCAAAGATAAACTATAAACTAAGTTCCTCACAAAGTTAGTTCAGCCTACACCCAGGAATAAACAAGGACAGCTTGGAGGTTAGAAGACAGATGGAGTCAGGGAGGTCAAATCTTTTTCACTATCTCAGTTATAATTGTGCAATATGGTTCTATAACTTTAAATAATGACAACCAAATATATTATCAATAATTTAGGCAAACAACTGAAATAAAATAATTAGGAAAAAATAATAGAATAAATACTTCTAGAGAAACTCATCATAATTTAGAATTTAAATTTATATTAAATTAAATAATACATATGTCATTATCTGGGTATTTTCTTTTAAAAATATATTTGTAGGACTCTTTAAAAAATTGTGTCCTTAAAAAAAAGTGAACTATTTTTGTCTATTTAAAAGCTTATTTAAATGTCATGTATAAAAATGAGGTAAAAGGCACCAGGAAATAAAAGAAAGAAAGTTGTAAAAAATAGAGGTTTTTTTTTTGGTAAAAAAGCTTAAAGGGAGATAATTTCAGATAAGAAAGGCTCTTGTATGATAAATTTAGTCTTAGAGTAAAATGACTAGTTGTTTTAAAAAGTAGGATGTTCAGGACAAACCAGAAAGTCCAAGCTTACCATGAACAGTCAGTGTAAGTCACAATAGAAGGATTTATAAACAACAACAACAACAAAAATTTCTATAAAATCAAGTTTGTATATCATTGTGTAAGTTTTAGTTTGCTTAGGAAAAAATGAGATTAATATTTTAAAAAATTGAGGTTATTACATCCATATATCCCTCTGTGTGTGCTTTTAAAGTACTGTGACACTAATCTACAGGGCTTTGACTCCTGGGATCAAAAGGACACCAATCCTACTAAATTTGAAACACTAACAGCAATTAAATTGCCATCTTCAGACCCCATAGAAGATGCCAGTCAAAATTTAGCACATTCCTGAGACACAAGGCCAGAAATTAAAGCTATTTTAGCTCAAGACCCAGGGACTATCCCAGAAGAGGTGGGTGCTTGAAATTGTAAGGGCCTATTTTGAAGGATAAAATAAGTTTATTTACTCTATAAATTAATCATGAATGTTAAAGACACACTGATGCACGATCAGCATATTGGCCCCTGTGTCAAATTAACAAGGTTTTCTTGAAGCATTAACTGACTCCTTAATAAGGTTTATAAAGGTTATAAAAGGCTTATGGAAGTTGTATCTTATGGTCAAGATTAAAATTTTATTGATTGTTTATAACATTTTCAAAAACAAATTTAATTGGCTTAATGCTGTTTTTATTAGGGCTTATTTTGTGGAATATTTAGTCTCCTGTCTCAGAGAATGAAGGTTTTCACCTTTTTTGAAATCCTTGTTATCACTTTGGTTAAATGAATGATCCTATTTTGTTATATCAAGAATTTTAAACCTTTGATATTTGACAAAGTTTCCAAAATCAAATTATAAGATTATAGGTTGTATATTTTTCTAACCCAATTAACCCTTTAAGATATTATGTTCCCTAAAGTCAAAAAATGAAGTAGTTTGGCTTATTTGGTACAAAAATTATACAGGAAACATTTTCAAATTTGAAATGGTGCTTGATTTACTCTAGGCCATATTTGTATAAATGTTATTGGTATGTGTTCCAAAATCACGGGAAACTCCTATAATTCTGATATGACTTAGTATATGTTGTCAGTAATAATTATAATTGCTATGTGAAGTTATTGTGTGCCACAGAGGTAACAAATTTCCTTGTCAATTGTGTCTTTGACTGTGGCTGCCCTAAAACCTTTTGTTATCCACAAACAATTGTTGTCCTGTTTTGATCCTCCTTAGAAGATGGTTTTATTATCAGCTATAGAACTCTAACAGGTATTCTAAAATGGAAGTTTCTGATAACTTTGGAGATTGTGACATTAGAATAGAGGAAAAACCTTTCAGAACTCTCAAGGAGAGCTGAAATGTTCATGAATATCAAGCACAACAGCAGTTAAGTGCATAAACTGAGCTGTTAGAAAACTAAAGTAATCTCTTTGAGTTTTTTTGCTTTAAACATTGTGGATTCTTTGTTTTTTTTCAGAGTCAATGAAACTTTTGTTTTGAGCTATTGGTCAGGTTTAGTATAAAATCTGGTATACTCTTATGAACAAAATTTAGAGCATATGTTTTATCTCTCTACCTGATTTCTCCAGAATTTGAAAACTATTTGTGAGTATTCCTAACTTATGGCAATACAGCTATTTGCATAAGTGCAATAAGAATCTGTTTTCATTTTGCAACAGGACACAATTGGAGAAACTGGTTATTTTACCAAGGCTTTGACTAGAATGATGTCTTTCCTTTAAGGAATAAAACTTGACTTATAAAGCCAATAAAGCCCCTTGGGAAACTGGCCTCATACCTTCACTGTACAGGGTTCCTGACCTGTGGTAAGTAAAGAATGTCACTTTCTAACTGGCCCGGGAGCCCCAAGTTTATCTTGGAACTTAAAGACGAAAGGATCACTCAACTCATAGGTATTTGATGGCACAATTCTATGGCTTGGCTTGGTTTCAAAAAACTCTTATCTGAGATTCTCCTTCTATGGAACAAAGTTCCATCAAAGCCAATTAAAAAACCCACGTAAAAAGTAATTATTCTTGCTGCACTGTATACAAGTAACTAGGCCAAGTATAATAAAGCAAATCAGTCATATCATGATTTGTTTTTAGTAAAAATGGGTAACTGGAGAAAGAAAAATTGTGTTTCAAAAACTATAGTACAGCTGTTGTTAGATTCTTAGTCTTGCTGAATACTTTTCAATTTTATTATTTTCTACACTTTGGACGGAATTCTAACTTTTCTTGGCTACAAGTTCTCAACTTTGTTTTTCCCATTTTTCCTAATTTGGAGTTACCGAAAACTAAGCTATACTTTTGTAAAGCCCTGCAAACTGACGCCAGACAACTTAAATTCAGAAGAAAATAATGGCAACCTATTTACATACAAACACCACTTTCCTACTGTCTATTGATGCATGGACTTAGGAGTAATGTGGCCTATATCAATTTTCCAGAATTGTTATCTTGTTTGTTGTTGTTTTTCTCCCTTCCTCCCCCTATTTTATCTTCACAGAACATGAGACTTCACAACCTTCTAAAAATGAGCTTTCCTAATAACTCAATACCTACCTGTCTAGGAATAAAATATCCTAGTTATAGGAGTTCAGATGAAACCTGGAAACAGAGACTCATTTTCTTCTAAAATGCTTTATCCAAAAGATTTTAAAATGAAAGGGGGGAAGTGTGAAAGGAAATTATATTGGGCCCCCAAAATCACTAAACTAAAGGGAAAATGAAGCTTGGAACTGTTTAGAGCAAACCAGCCTCCCATTCTATTCAAAGTCACCCTTCTGCTCACTGAAATAAATGCATATCTGATTGCTTACTTTGGAAAGGCTATTCAGGAACTTCAAATAATGCAACCATTTGTCTTGTATCTACCTATGACCTGGAAGCCCCCTCTCCACTTTGAGTTGTTCCACCTTTCCAAACCAAACTAATGTTCATCTTACATATGTTGATTGAGGTCTGATGTCTGCCTAAAATATGTAGAACCAAACTATGCTCTGATCACCTTGGGCACATGTCAACAGGACCTCCTGAGGCTGTGTCATGGGCACGCATCCTCAACCTTGGCAAAATAAACTTTCTAAATTAACCGAGACCTGTCTCAAATTTTGAGAATTCACATTATCATATCTAATACTGTTCGTTTTCTTGAATTAATCTAGATTTCAATTTAGAAATATTTTCCCTCTTTCTGAAGTATTTCCTTTAGAAATAGCATACAAGCTGGAAGAAATGACAGAAATACAGAGCTATCAGTTTCTTGTATCAGAAGTGTCATAACATTACTTTAAGGAAGATGGCGAAAAGTGTAAAGATTTATACTATAAAACCTAAGGCTGAAATATCAAATTATAATACAGAAAAGTATAGCTAATAGTGAAACAAGGAAATGCAACGATACCATAAAAAACACTCAGTTAATTTGAAAGAAGATATATTTAAAAAGAGGGACAAACTACTAGGTCATTAAAATAAGCAGGCAGATAATGCAGGGTTTTTAGTATCGGTTAATATTTTGGATTTTAGTCTAAGTCAGATAAGAATGTCGTGAATGATTTTTATCAGAGAGGTATTCCAATATGATTTACTTTACTAAAAATAATAAAGAAAGAAGAAGGATGAAAAGAAAAAAGGATGTAGTGGTTGCCTGAAAAAAAATACAAAATCTTTGCTGACTGCCTTGAGATGGAATTAATAGGGAGGCAGTTTCAGTTTGGGAGATATGCTAGCAGGCTACTGTTATAAATAGACTAGGGTAAATGTCTTCACTAACAACTCAACTAACATAATAAATGTAACAGATTCCTGCTGTGTCTACACATTTTCTATCGAAATTAAAGAATAATTTGATTCAGGGTATTCTTAAACTAGAATAGCTGCCCTGCCCTGGGGTGTTTGCAGACTCTTTTATACATATTTGAACTAAGAGCACTCACATTCACACAACTTGCAGTGAAAAATCCTTCCATACCTGTTAGGTGCCTGAGGCTGAAGACCTTCTCCATCTGGTAAAAAAATTGGCTTCTTTAGTATGTATAATATCTTAATTTTAATTAATAGAAAATAAAGTGACAGAAAAAGTTTAACAAATTATTGAAAGACAGCTTTCAACATCCATTCATTACAAATCTAAATTTGATCACCATTTTCAGACTTTTAAGCCATGGCAGAGTAACAAGTAATGATTTAATCTCTTGCCTTAAGCATATCAACAAATTGACAAAATATATTTAAAAAATAGATTGCAGACATTGGTTAATATGCAGCACTAGATAGCTGTTGTGAAAGAATAAAAAACAAGGTGAGCCCTCCATTTTGCTAGTTTAATGCCTAGAAAGAGTGTCCAGGCCACATTACTAGGAGAGGTCATCCAAACAGAGCAGGATGTCTTCTTGGACTGGAGAGACAGAGGGAAGATTTTCAAGCCACAATGGCATTCAGAGTTTACAGAGTAGATAACTGTGAACTGCATGGAAATTAGATTATTGCTCACAGTTCAGGAAGCTCAGGAGACCTGCAAAGCATTCCCTTCTAGACTTCACTTGAGTAATTATCAGCAAATATCTGTGACTACATAGCACAAGGCAGGAAGAGGGTGTTGAGAGGATACACCAGAAAGAAGAGTCTGGAAAAATCGTAAGAGATCATAGAATTTGGAATAGTTTGTGTTCCACTAATAAGGGTAGAATAAACTCGTAATACTTGGGGCATCAAGTAGAGTACTCAGAAATCTGTTGCCTCATTAGTAGGCAAAAAGATTAAACGTAAAGACTGCTCTTGCCCTGCTCATCTGATGATTAAATGTAAGCCTTGAAAGATTTATACTATTTTTTAGTAACTTCACTGTGTCTCAAAATGGAAATAAAATGTGTTTTTTAAATTACAAAATATCCAGCATTCAAAAAGATACATTATAAACTATCTGTACCCCAAGCATACAAATAAGCAAGAAAATGTAGCCTATAAGCAGACAAAAGTTAAATCGGGCAGGGGATGGTGGCTCACATCTGTAATCCCAGCACTTTAGGAGGCTGAGGCAGGCAGATCGCTTGAGATCTGCAGTTTGAGACCAGCCTGGCCAACATGGTGAAATGCCATCTCTACTAAAAAATACAAAAAATAGCCGTATGTGGTGGTGCATGCCTGTGATCCCAGCTACTTGGGAGGCTGAAGCAGGAGAATCCCTTGAACCTGGGAAACAGAGGCTGCAGGGAGTCAAGATCCCGCCACTGCACTCCAGCCAGCTGGGATGAAAGAGCAAGATCCTGTCAAAAAAAAAAAAAAAAAAAAAAAATACTTAAAAAAAAATCAAAACTGACAGAGAAATGATAAAATCTTATAATTAGTAGACAAGGGTATTAACAAAGTTATTATAATCATATTTGATAGTTCAAGAATGAGGAGGAAAGCATGAGATGTTAACAACAGAGAATATTGGAAAAACAAAACAAAACACCCAATCAAACTTTTGGATTAAAAAAATATAATTTCTTGGCTAAAAAGTGCACTGGAGGGTATCAACAACAGACAGAACAACATGGAAGAAAAGATAAGTGAACCTGATGACACAGCAAGGAAAATCATAAAAAATGAAACAAAAGATTAAAAAGACAGAAAAAAAAAGAACGAGAATAGAGCATCAGTAAGCTATGTAACAATTTAAGTTGCCTAATATACATGTAATTAAAATTCTTATAGGAGAAAGGGGCTCAGAAAAATATTTGACAAAAGTAACGGACAAAATGTTTCAAATTTTATGAAATTTGTTGAAAACTATGAACATGTATATTCAAGAAACTGAAAAAACTGCACACAGACAAAATAAAACAAAAAATGAAGGCTATTACATGAAATCACTAATATGACATTGCTTAACAACAGAAATAATAAGAAAATCTTAAAAGCAGCCAGAATGAGAAAGATAGATTATTTACAGACAAATAAACAATGACAGAATATTCCCATTGAGTTTAACAAGCCAGAAAAGAGTGATACAATGCCTTCTTATTCCATACTCAGCAAAGAAAAAGAGGAAGAAAAAAAGGAAAAGTTAATACTTTCCTATATCTTCAAAAGTTGAACAAATTTATTGTGAGTCAAACTAACTATCAGAAATTTTGAAAGACATCTCTGGCAGAAAGAAAATGATTTCAGATAAAAATCTGGATCCATGTAAATGAATGAAGATTCATAGAAATGTTAAATGAGTGTAAATATAAAATATTATATTTTCCCTTTGAAAACTCTTTTAAAATAATTGTTAAAAGCTAAAGCATTAGTAAGTATTGTGGGTTTTATAACATATGTGTAATTAGCATGTATGACCATAGCAGCACAAAGTCGAGAAGAGTGGAAATGGAAGAATTATGGGATTAAATTCGTACATTGGAGTATAAGAAGTAGTATAACATTACTTAAGGTAAGCTATAATAAAGATACTTAGTATAAAAACTATGGCAATCACTAAGAATAAAGCACAAACAGGCATAATTAAAGAGCCAAAAATGACATAAAATGGAGTCCTAAAAATAACCCAAGAGTACACAGAGAAACAAAACAAAGAGAATAACAAAGAATAGATGTCACAAATGAAAAGCAGCAATGTGGTAGATTTAAGCTCAACTATAAAATAATCACAGCAAAATACATATGGTCTAATTACATCTAACCAAAGAAGAAGTTAGATCAGGTATAAAAGCAAGAGCTAAGAAACTCATTTTAAATGTGAATAAATAAGTTAAACTTTAAAATGTGGCACAAAGTCCAAGAGAGTGGAAATCGAAAACTAGGGTTAAATTCTTATACTATAGTATATGAAGTAGTATAACATTACTTAAGATAGACTATAATAAAGCTATTTAATAAGTGGAAAAATATCTACAATGATAATACTAATGAAAAGAAGGCTAGAATTACTTCTATTAATATCAAAGTTAGATTTTAGATTAGAGAATATTACTAGATATTTTTAAAAGTCATTTTATAATGATCAATTGATTAAGAAGACATAACAATATTAAGCTTCTATTCACCTAATAACAGACGTTCATAATACATGAAGCAAAAATGATAGGACTGAAAGAAGATATTGTTAGTTTATAGTTAATCAAAGATGTAAACACTCTTCTGTCAAAAATTGGTAGAATAAGTAAACATAATTTTCTAAGAATTCTGATGACTTAAACAACACCGTCAACCAACTTGGATAAAGTGACACCCATAGAACACTGTAAAAACTACACAATAACAGGAAAGTGCACATAATTTTCAAATTCATAAGGAACATTTACCAAGATATACAATTGTATAGCCCAGAAAATAAGACTTGACAAATGTATAAGTATTGAAGTCATACAGTGTGTGTCTTTTGACAGCAATGAAATGCAGTTAGAGATGATTTACAGAAAGATGTCTAAAAAATCTTTTTATTTTAAAATGAAGTGACAGATGTCTAAATAACTCATTTGTCAAAGAAAAAAATACAAGGAAAATTAACAAGTCTATGAAATTAAGTAAAAGTGAACACAATAAATATGAATATTTAAGGGATACAGCTAAAGCAGTGATTAAAGAGAAATTAGAGCACTAAATATCTATCTTAGAAAAGTTCATAAAGCAATGATATAAATTTCCACCGTAGAAAAACATGAAGGCCAAATTAAGGGCAAAATAAAGTGAGGAAAGAAATTAGTAATTGGTATGTTTTTGAAGTTTATCCCCATCAAATGTCATGTTGAAATATGATTCCCATTGTTGGAGGTGGGGCCTAGTGGCAGGTGATCAAATCATGAGGATAGATCCCTCATGAATAGTTTAGCACTATCCCCTTAATGATAAGTGAATTCTTGCTCAGCTAGTTCATGAGAGATTTGGTTGTTTAAAAGCATCTGGAACCTCCCTCTTCTCTCTCTCTTGCTCCTGCTGTCACTATGTAAGGCACTACTCTCCCTTTGCCTTCCACCATGATTAGAAGCTTCCTGGGGCTCACCAGAAGCTGAGCAGAGTACCACACTTCCTGTACAACCTGCAGAACCACAAGACAAACTTCTTTTCTTTATAAATTACTCAGTCTCGGACATTCCTTTATGGAAATACAAAAACAGACTGACACAGAAATAAAGACCAGAAATCAGTGAAATAGAAAACAGAAAAATAATGTAAAAAATCAATAAAACAAAAGCTGGCTGTTGGATATCAATACAATTGATCAACAACTAACTTTCCTATACAGGCAAAAAAAGAATACATGAATTAAGATTAGCAGGAGTGAGAGGGAAGACAAAACTACTGACGTTACAATTATAATAGGGGAACACTAATAGCAATTTTAAGTGGGTTTTATTCGTATTATTGTTTCAAGGTTTGGTTTATAAGATTGAATAATAGCTGGACTTAGAGACTGAGAGACAAAAATTCAAAAGTTAAAGCCATGGATTTTTTACTTCAGGTATTTGTAAATGGCACTGAGATGAGAATTAGGGCTGAAACATTTTGTTAGAAAATTAACAAATGCCTTTTAGAAATTATTAAGTTTGAGATGCCTATGTAACATTTAATTAGAGATGTCAGACAGACATTACAATGATCAAGGAGTCAATTGGGCATAAAATTCTATAGTTAAGAGAAGATGTAACTTGAGACAGAATAATTTTATATTACATATGAAAATAGCATAGCTACAGTTAGTCATCATTTCTTTGACATATAAAATCAAATACAGAAAAAGGAAATAAAACACAGCTGTTTTAAATATTTAGTTATTTTTGATTTAATAATCTAACAAAAAGTAATTATCAATTATTATCTTACCTTTAAATGTTTGTAGTACCAAAAATTGTAAGAGACAAGGAAGTACTATAAACTGTGAACATTTTTGAAATTACATGGAACCACTAAAGACTGAACAAAAGTAGGAAGCTGGCAGAAACAAGATGCCTAAATTTCTGACAGAAAATAATCATTATACAGACACTTGATGGGGATTATTTGAATATGACAGTCAAAGATGTGGAAACTAATTTCTGCCTATAAACACTGCTCATATCTCTGAACCCTATATATGCAAGATGGATACCAGCTAAAGTTTAAACAAACTTACAGGAGGTTGGAGATGTCATTTAAGAGTGTGAGAGAGTATTCAGTGTGAGTTTATTTACAAAAACTGCCTGCTTTTAAGCAAAATGATTAACATTCTTCTGAGGAATATAATAAAATGTACTGTGTATTATAACATTCAAAATGTTCAGGATACAATAAAAATACTCAGCACAATAAGAATTAGAAAAATATAACCCAAAGCCAATCAAAGGGAAAAAGGAAACCCATGATGACCCAAAAGTTAATATTAGCAAATATTTAAAATTACATATTATAACAATGAGGTAGAAAAATAGATTAAAAAATCTCGGCAGAGAAATAAAAGCTATTAAAAGACACGAATGGAAAATCTACAAATTTCTGACATTTCTTTGTTGTAGATTAATGAAGGATTATAAAAGCAAATATTGCCCCAACCTATTTTTATGTCTACAGGTTACCTATGGCTTGAGATACAGTCACTAAAATATAAAGTTATTTTAAAATTATCCTTCTCCTAACAAGAAAAGACGCAACAGGTCAAAGTGTTACTGAAGTTTCTTAACAAGCAAGACAAATTTTCAATACAGATATTTTATATTTGAAACAGCTATGTTATTTTGCAGTGTTCAATACAGTATCTCTCTATGTCATGGCAACTATTAATGCAAAATGATCTCTTGTTTAGGAAATATAAAGATAATACAATGTTTTCAGTCTGCCCATAAATGCTTTGTATGGTAATACATGTATAGTAATCACAAAATAAATGATAAATACATGAGTAAGTGAAATTATAATTCTGTCTCTTAGTAAGAGAATTATCTGTAGAAATACAATCTGTGATATTAGCATGTACTGTAAACACTGAAAAAATGCATCACATATTGAATTTGATAAAAGGAACATCTAAGCATCACAGTCAAAAATATAAAACAAAGTTAATTTGATTTTTCTCTCACTATTTCTACTGGGAAACAGAAATTATATAAATAAAACTACTGATAAATGTGGAGCAAAATGAAAAGGAGATTCATAAATGTGCTACCATGAAGCTACAATGTCAGATACATTAATAAATACTACTTTATAATGTCAAAATAAGGTGCTTTAAATTGTTAAGTAATATACCTTAAAATATCTTATATCTATCCTTTAGGAAAAGGTTTCTCGACCTAGTTAGAGTATGATTTCAAATTATGCCTAAAATTCATAAAAATAGTCCTATTTGCAATAAATTAAATTATAAATAATGAACTGTATAGTGACAGTATTGAAACTGATTTAAATTACTTTCTAAATCAAGGGAAAATATAATCAAAATTCAGCAAAATATGTTTGTTCATTTTTATCAGAACTTTATAATTTCTGTTAGCCTGGGAGATATTATTTTCTGAAAAAATGATTTGTTGCAAATTGCCCCAAACACAAACCATGCTAATTTTTGGCATTGGTTAATTAATCTGCAATAGCAAATGAAATGCTAATCCAAAACTTTTCATCAGGTGAATTTCTGTGTAACTCCCTGATTTGAAGAATTGGCACAGGAAAATGCATTGCCATAGGGAAAAATTATATAACCAAGAGTGAAGGGAAAAATCATTTTGACTGTTTCATTTTGGACTCAATCTCTTCATATAGATACTTTTTAAAATTTACTGACACATTTATTTATTTACCATAGTGTTATTTAGCAGCTACTACGTGTTGAACATTATTCTGGGGCTAGATAACAAAAACAATCTTTGCTCTCAACTATAATACATTATTATAATGGAAGAAAATAAAAACAAACCTGTTATACATATATACCCACACGTGTACATGCATATATACACATATATGATATATAAGATATTACATATGTATTTTATATATTATATATACATATACTATAATATAAATATATTACCTAACATATTATAAATAAATATATTTATTATAAACATATATAATATATAATATAAATATATTTATATTTAAATATTTTATATATAAATAAAATATATATTCACCATCAAGTGGTGATACCTTTTATGGAGGAAAAAGTAAAATAAGCTTGGAAGAGAGAGAAATAACGTATTTGTTGTGAATATTGGGCTTCTTACACATTGTTTCTCTTTTCTTTTTCTTAGCACCTTGCCTGTTTTAGGTGGTTCCCTTATACTTTTGGGCTTAGCTGAAATACTGCCCCCATGATGAAAGCATCTAGATTTCTAAGAAGTCACTGAGGGGCCAGCTGATGACACTGAAAAGCATGAAGGAAACAGCTGTTCACTGAGTGAGAATTGACAAGCTTTGAAGATAATCCCTTTCTCTCTCTCAAGGTTAACTTCAAGAGCCTTTCTCTCTCTCAGGGTTAACTTCATCCTTGCACCTTTTCATGAAAAATTTAGTTCATTGTGACTACACATCAGTGAAACTTTTTTGACAATTTTAACTCCTTGCAGTGAATGTCGTAAAGAATCATATTTCCTCGCTTCTTTCCCTTTTTTTCTTTCTTCACTTTTCTCTGTTTCTCATTCAAACCACTCGAGGCTTACGAATTGCAAATAAAATGTGGGCACTTTCATCTTTACTTCATGCTCTGCTTTCCAGCCGTTCCTGCTTCAAGTATGAACTAGGAACAGCATATCGGAGAAATCCGTTAAAAATGGAGACTCTCCACCGGGCGCGGTCGCTCACGCCTGTAATCCCAGCACTTTGGGAGGCAGAGGCAGGCGGATCACCTGAGGTCAGGAGTTTGAGACCATCCTGGCCAACATGGCGAAACCCCGTTTCTACTAAAAACACAAAAATTAGCTGGGCGTGGTGGCACAAGCCTGTAATCCCAGCTACTCCGGAGGCTGAGGCAGGAGAATCTTTTGAACCTGGGAGGCGGAGGTTGCAGTGAGCCAAGATAGTGCCACTCCACTCTAGCTTGAGTGACAAAGCGAGACTCTGTCTCAAAGAAATAAAACTAAAAAAAAGAATGCAGAATCTCTGCCTCATCACGTGTCTACTAAAATAGAATCTTCACTGTAATGTGATCCCCAGCTAACATGTATGCATATGCAGAGTTTATAGTACTTCCTTGTCTCTTACAATTTTTGGTACTCCAAACATTAAAAGGTAAGATAATAATCGATAATTTCTTTTTGTTAGATTATTAAATCAAAAATAATTAAATATTTAAAACAGCTGTGTTTTATTTCCGTTTTCTGTATTTGATTTTATGTGTCAAAGAAATTGATGACTAACTGTAGCTATGCTATTTTCTTTTCTTTTCTTTTCTTTTCTTTTTTTTTTTTTTTTTTGAGACAGTGTCTTGCTCTGTCGCCCAGGCTGGAGTGCAGTGGCGCAATCTCGGCTCGCTGCAAGCTCCGCCTCCCAGGTTCACGCCATTCTCTTGCCTCAGCCTCACGAGTAGCTGGGACTACAGGCGCCCGCCACTACGCCCGGCTAATTTTTTGTATTCTTAGTAGAGGCAGGGTTTCACCATGTTAGCCAGGATGGTCGCGATCTCCTGACCTCATGATCCGCCCGCCTCGGCCTCCCAAAGTGCTGGGATTACAAGCGTGAGCCATCGCGCCCAGCAGCTATGCTATTTTCATATGGAATATAAGATGAGACACAATGCTGGTCTACATAACTTTGTGGCAATAGTATACTGAGATAAATACAGAAAGTGAGAGTAAATGCTTAAAAACTTTTATAGCAATTTTACATTATCACACAATGATTACTTTATTTTACAAATGCACCATTCTGCAAAACATTGAATTTTTTAACAGCTGTTTCTTCAGTGTAGGTAATTCATGAAGTCTTCTTCTGGAAGACCCAGACTATATAATTGATTTCTGTCTTAATAAGGTATTTAAAGATAACCACATTTATAATATTACCAGAGATTTAAAGGAGATAAAGGAGTTAGCAGTGCATACAACTGAAAGGAAAGAGTTCCAGGCCAAAGAAGCAATAATTATGAAGGTCCTGATTCAAAAGTGTCATTCTAGTTATTTGAGAATAATAATAGGGAGGTCATATTGACTGGGGCAAAGGGTTAAAGAGGAAGTGGGGAAATAAGGTCGGAAGTGTGTTTGTATCTGTTTGCATGTGTATGAGGGTTGGATCCAGTTTCCTGGGTGTTTTTGGGACATGCTAAGGTTTCTCACTTTTTATTATAAGTGAGATGGAGGAATTGAAGTGAGGAAAGATATGATTAATTTGCCATTTAAAAAGATAACTCTGTTAATTCTTTTAGGAATAGAATCAATGTGGGCAAGATCGGAAACAGTCAGGACGAGTTAGGAGATGGAGACTATTGGAATGATTCAGGTGAGAGTTGAGAGCATCTGGTATCACTACTATAACAAAGAAAAAGCTGTGAAGTGGATGAGCACTGAATGCACATTAAGGTTAGTGCCAAGAGGAAATTAAAGAAAAACGTAGGTTTTCTGTCTGAGCAATTGGAAAGATAGAGTCGCCATTAACAAAGGTGAAAAGAGCAGGTTTGACACACAAGATATATCCAAAGTTCTGCCCAAACACTTGTAAAACTTTAATGTGCAATAGTAGAGACAAATGCATCTATTGACTGTAGAAATCTTATAGTCTCATGATGCCTTATGAGCACAAGTATAAAAATCATGAAAACAAAGATGATATATTAGAATGCGGGTAGCAGCATTGAAAGAAAGTCTTGAAAGAAGTTCAGACAAAGGTTAATATCCCGATTATATCATTTACTAGGTGAATCACATTATACCGTTTGTTAATCTGAGTACATAGTTTCAGTTTTAAAATGGGCATATTATTTACATGTTAGATATCTTAGAAAAACTAGAATTAATTATCATTGGTATAATTGGCATTTAGTACATTCTGTACCACCATAAAAGGAGCAAAGGAAAGTACATTAGATATGTTGACTCTTAGGAACTTGAAAAATATGAGTGAGGAAATAATAGAATTGAAAGCACCACTTACCTTTCATAATCCTCTTAAAGGGATACAATAAAAACAGGTGTGTTTTAAGTTTCTCATAGATTTCTCCTACTATATTTTCCAAGTTTTTTTTAAGCTTTTCCCGTGAAAATTCATACTCTGTATTTTGTGCCCTTATTACAAAATGTGATTTTTATGGTTTGTTAATCGCTGCACTGGGAGTTAAAAAATGAAGATGCTAACCTCGGCATTTGAACATGATCAAATACTTGAACATTTCTTAACTCTGTTTCTTCAACTCTGAGGTATTTAGAATAGAGTATATTTAGGACTCCTGTCAGTTCATAATGAACTGTATGATTTGAAAAGTAAATAAGTATTACCAAAGAACAATCAATAGTTGTTAAAGACTGGTTTCTTCAACATTGTATAGTTAGAGAACTCTCTCTGTATAGACTAATCAGGCTGTCTAAAGGCAATGTGCTGCTTAGAACTTCATAGTGCTCAATTCAGACATTTACCAAATATTTTCTGTAGCTGATTTTGTTGGCCTTCTATAATTATAACTACAAAAAAGTGAATAGGTTTCCCTCTGTGCAGTCCACAGAGATTGATTCATTCTGAAACTTTAATATTTGAAACTCTAAATAAATTTAAAATTATCTTAAAAGCAGAGAGATAGAAGTAGGTAGCACTCTATCATTCATTACTTACATGAAACCTATAGGAACAAAGCATGCATTTTGTATGTATGCATATTCAATACCTATTTATTCAGAATATTAAGGGTATATAAAATTCAAAATGAAGGTATTTTCTGGCTAATGATGTCATACATGTCATCCATGTGTCATTAATTTCAAGAAATCAGAAACAATACAATGTATTTTGTGTAAAAATATACTTCAAATTTATAAGTATAATGTATGTAGACTGATGAATCAGGAGCCATTTTAAATTCTTTTCACAACCCTTATTATTAATATAAATTATCTATCTAAACTTTGTCAATGAAAGATAGTATGGGGAAGAAAAATCTGGCTAAGGGTGATATATGGCATTTAAAAAAACACAGGAACTGTAGTTAACAAAATACCGCTGAGTTCTACTTAGTTGTCAACCATATGACTGATTATTTAAGAACTGAGTTTCAGTACAACAGGAGTTAATTACTAATGAGATTATTGTTTTAAAGGTTCATGTCTCTTTATATTTACATAAATGGTAGTTATCCAGTCATCAGAGACTCTCTTTGATATGCTTTGGCTCTGTGTCCCCATACAAATCTCACCTTGAATTGCAATCCCCATAATCCCTATGTGTCAAGGGCAGGACCAGGTGAAGGTAATTGAATCATGGGGGTGGTTTCCCACATGCTGTTCTCATGATAATGAGTGAGTCTCACAACACCTCATGGTTTTATAAGCATCTGGCATTTCCTCCACTTGCGCTTCACCTTCTTGCTGCCTTGTGAAAAGGTGCCTTGCTTCCCCTTCCCCTTCTGCCATTTTTGTAAACCTCCTGAGGCCTCCCAAGCCATGCTGAACTGTGAGTCAATTAAACTTCTTTCTTTTGTAAATTAGACAGTCTCAGGTATGTCTTTATAAAGCAGTGTGAGAATGGACTAATAAAGTAAATTGGTACCAATGGGGTCGAGTGCTGCTATAAAGATGCTCCAAAATGTGGAAATGACTTTGGAACTGGGTAACAGGCAAAGGTTGGAACTGTTAGGAGGGCTCAGAAGAAGGCTGGAAAATGTCGGAAAATTTGAAAGTTCCTACAGACTTACTGAATGGCTTTGACCAAAATGCTGATAGTGATATGGACAATGAAGTCCAGACTGAGGTAGTCTCACATGGAGATTAGCAACTTGTTGGGAACTGGAGTAAAGGTCACTCTTTCTATGCTTTAGAAGAGAGATTGGTGGCATTTTGCCCCTGACCTAGAGATCTATGTAACTTAGAACTCGAGAGAGATGATTTAGGGTATCTGGCAGAGGAAAGTTTTAAGTGGCAAAGCATTTAAAAGGGAGCAGAGCATAAAAGTATGGAAAATGTACAGCATGATGATGCAATAGAAAAGAAAAACCCATTTTCTGGTGAGAAATTCAAGGCAGCTACGTCAATTTGGGTAAGTAACCAGGAGCTAAAGGTTAATCACAAAGACAATGAACAAAACTTCTCTAGGGCATTCAGAGACCTCCACAGTACCCCCTCCCATCACAGGCCTGGGGATCCAGGAGGGAAAAATGGTTTCCTGAGTTCATCCCAAGGGCTGCCTGCTGTGTGCAGGACATGATGCCCTGCATTCCTGCTGCTTTATCTCTAGCTGTGCCTAAAAGGGGCCAAGCTACAGCTCAGGCCATTGCTTCAGAGGGGGCAAGCCCCAAACCTTGGCAACTTCCACATGGTGTTGAGACTGTGGGTACATAGAAGTAGAGAATTAAGATTTGGGAATCTTTGCTTAGTTTTCAGAAGACGTATGGAAGCACCTGGATGTCCAGGCAGAAGTTTGCTGCATTGTCAGAGCCTTAATGGAGAACCTCTGCTAGAAGCAGTGCAGAACTGCACCTCCTGCCACACAATAAATGTCATGGCCTGGGTTATGCACAGCCACTCCATCTGCATGTTGATGATCAGTACTTAGAATTCTGTTTTTCCTCTATGGTGCAAGTGGATAATAATATTTGCATGTCATGCTAAGTTAAGTTAAAGATACGGTAAACTTATCAAACACCTTTACAAACTTCCCTGGATCCTCCAAAAACTGATCAAATTTTTCCTGTCATAAAGCCAGATCAGACATGGAAAAAGGCACCTATACTCATTGTTCTTCCATCTTCATCAGCTATCTTCTGGAATGGACATAAGTTCAATTTGGGGGTCTGATATGGGGACCCACTCCTGGTGGACTCACTGGGCTTACCTCTCAGGCGGTAGGGGATATGAGCCAGGGTTTGTTGGATAAGAGGAAGGGGTGTCTGATGGCCTTGGGTGGAATCCTGTGCTGGAGGACTGGTGGAGCACCCCTCAGAACTAGGGGACTGAGGAGGTTCTGAATGAGGGGGAAGCATAGGCCTCCTGGGGGGGCAGCTGGGAAGGGGTCATCTAGGATGTTTGGTAAAGCTTCTGGGTGCCTGGGAGTATCACGAGCCAGACACATTCTACAGCTAGGCTTTAGGTTAGGATCTTGGTAGAGGGCCATAAAATCCTGCACATAAGAAACTTCTCATTTTCCTTAATTTTTACAAAGCCAATGTAAGTGTACAATATCATTATAATGTAAAGAACCATGCCTATGTCAATCTGTTGGCTTACCAATTTGTATTGCATCCAAATATTATTACAGTAGTAAATGAGTTTTCTTTCTTTTCAATTTGTCCAATAATTGAAATGTGGTCCATTTGTCTAAAGAACGCCCTAGTGGCTTTTGGGATGCTTGCTGTTGTCCACATGTCTAGTAAAGATCTCTACAGGGAGTTACGGTTAGCCTACGTTTAGCAAATGCTTAGTTACTCTCCCCTTCTAATTTCCCGCTTTCTACAAAACATAGATAGCAAGGTGTTACTAAAGTAGATTACCAGCTACAAAAGGGGAGTTGGATGTTGAGTCTACATTCCACAGAGTGAGGGTTGGGCAGAGAGAGGCTAAACAAATAGTGACAGTGGAAGGGAGGAAGGGAAGGGAGTTAATAGTGCTCCCAAAGGGAAGACCTCCGAGGCTCTGACCTGTTGGAGCACCTACCCAGTGGCAGAGACACCAAAAAAAAAAAAAAAAAAAAAAAGAAATTCAGGTCACCACTTGTCTACCACTGTATATGGCTATCAATCTGGCCAGGAGCCTGGGAACTCCCAGTTCCATTGACCAAGAGGAACTTGAGGAAGGCAGTTGTGAGACAACACACAGAAAGGGGCTTGCAACTGGCTATTAGAAAAATAATATATCTAACTTCAGGGCATCAAAAGGCAAGACCGATATATCCCTAGGGGGAAGGTATATAACTCACAGTACAAGAAAGAATGTCAATGCTGAATACCTCAGAGCATCTAGGGGTGGTTAAAACCAATGCTGAAAACCCAGAGTGCCTGAGTTTCAGCCAATGAAGTTTCCCACATCAAATGCCAAGACCCCTGGGACACCCAAGGGGGTGGCTGACAGTCAACCCAAGACCAAGTTGCTGTCACCAAACAATATGACTGTAACATCCCAGAGCCAACAAAATGGGGGACCTCTCAAAACCAAGTGTCCTGCCTTAAACAATTGCCAAAACACAGGTAACAGAAAGTTAAAAGCAAACATAAGACTGCAAACAAATCATACATTTTAAAACTAAAAATAAAATGACTGATGGAACAGTAAAATGGAGTCAGAGGAGAAAGGAACAGGGGAAGGGGTGATGAGGACATGCTTTGGAGCACTCAGACGATGGGGGCTTCAAAATGATCACCTGGCCAAAGGCTTTTATTTTATTCCTTAGTTCTCCTGATACTATGGGGGTGGGGGCAGAGGGGACACTCACCCATCCACCAGAGCCAAATGGTACTGACAATATTCCACATGGAAATCTGCATGATGATCTCTCCAGGATCCCTCAGCTTGGGTGGGATTAGCTGCCATGGTGAGAGATGCCAGCATGGAGACTGTAACCCACCAGTCTGCCAGTTGGAGCAGCGTGTTTCACACAAGGCAGTGGCACTATGGCTGCTGATGGGCTCAGCTGCAGTGGTGAGAGAGGCTGGCACAGGGGCTGGTTACCCACCCACCTGCTGATCAGAACTACAAGTCTCACACGAGACAGTGACACTATGGCTGCTTGCCTGTCTGCTCAGTTCCCCTGTTGGCCAAGGAAAACGATGGCTCTGAAAAGAGCCTTTGGTTGGTGTTTTAGCTTTTAGGTATTAACAGCTCTGCTTCACCACCTCTCATCGTCTCCCAGCTTGTCGTGCTGCAGATCGCTTTTTCTTGCCGTCTTGCTTACTGCCATCCTGCCAACTTCCCTACCACTGACTGCCAACCAGCCATTTACCAATGCCACCTGCTGATTGCCAACTGCCGAACCTCGAATCGCTGACTGCTGCTTCTCTCACTATGGTTTTGCTAACTGCCACTTCTCTTGCTGTTTCTCGTGCCACCATCTTCTCTCTTTGCCCTTGGCCAGGCACCACACTGATGCAGGGCCAACAAGCCCCAAAGTGGGGCTTATCCTGCAAGGGTTCTGGGCTTGCCCAGGAAAGAAGGTAAGGGTGAACTGGTCATAGGGTAGAAAAAAAAACGGCTTTATTAAAGTGGCAGTATTACAGCTCCTGAGGTGTTACAGCTCCGTGACTGCACCTGAAGAGCAAGGCTACCCCACAGGTAGCATGCTGAGAGTAGCGGCTCAGGGCAGTTTTGCAGTCATATTTAAACCTGCTTTTAATTACATGTAGATTAAGGGGTGATTTACACAGAAACTTCTAGGTAAGGTGTAGTCACTTTTGGGTAATCAGCTCATTGCCATAGAAAGAGATAGTAACAGCCCCCAACCCAGTGTTGCCATGGCAATGGTATACTGACATGGCACACTGGTGGGGGTGACTTATGGAGAGCTGCTTCCTCCCTATCCCTTTTTTAGCTAGTCCTCAATTTGGTCTGGTGTCCGAGCCCTGCCTCCAGAGCCGATTCCCACTTCCTACCTCATAAGTATTTATTGTATAATGTGTCATATCCAAAATGCCAAATTCACCAGATCAAACGTATTATGTCTATTATGTCCCTACAAAAGCAGCAACACTAAGTTCAAACTTTTTTTTTCCATTAAATTTTAGGAATTCCTAAGTTTGGAAAGTGTTAATATAAATATAAACTGTTCCTTCATAAAACCCCCTGAATATTATATAAGAATAAGATAAATTGTTAACGGTTTAGTTGGTAGGATAGTGTTTAGTAGCCAGACAGGTAAGCCAATCAAAACTTGGGTTTTGCTCTTTTAATTAGAACTGATTATCTTCGTAGGCTTGGATTAGTTAGAAAATATTTCTATTTCTCATCTTTTCAACTACAGTACAATGTTCATTTGAATATAATAATAGTAATCATCTTTATTTGTTTACTGACTGCATGCCACCAACTTGGATCACTGACTCAAGAATCAAGTGACGAAGTCCATTTTGTTACTTTCTTACAGCCTTGAATATATCTTTCTTTGAGCATTTAATAAAACACGTATAGAATGCTCACATTATGTTACTTCAGTGCCACATGAGAGGCCAACAGGGTCACTGGGTAGACTCAGTGATTTCTCTTAGTCTCCTGTTCCCACCTGCAGTATCTTCTGGTTTCTCTTTTTAACCTTTGGCCAGTTGAAGAGGAGATGTTTATCTCTTGAATAATATCAGGCCCAATTATACTAGGCATTGGAATAGGAAAAATAAAGTATGATATCTACACACAATCCAAAAGCCCAAACAAAATCTTTTACCAAAGTTATTGGTAAGCAAACAGAGAGAGAGACAGAGAGACAGAGAAAAGGAGTTTTAAATTCTCCATACTGTGTTCACCCTTGACCAATACAATGGACGTTTCTGGGCCAAAAAAGAAAAAAAAAAAAAAAGCCTAGCTTCACAGCTGTGATTCTTATCACCTACTTAAAAAAAATGAAGTCAACAGAACATTTTGTCTATTGAAATTAAGTATTTTGTACAATCAGCACCCAAAAATAAATAAATAAATACATAATAATCACGTTAAAAGAGAAAGCTGAGCTGTTTTGGTGGCTATTTTACTACAGAATACTAGATAAATGGGAGACAGAATTTTAATTAAACTCTCCCTAGCCTCATCAGATTAACAGTGTTTAAAGCCGGTTTATTTATTAGAAAGGTCTGTCTTAGCTTTTCTGGATTAATCTCAATCATTTTCATTAGTAAAATCTTTAATCTGTTCTTTATTACAAATGGAAGGGGAGAGATTCACATCTATTGAATCAGAGATATAATCTTGGGTTTCAAGCTGTTTGGTGAATTATTTAAGCACCAGCATATTAGCAAATTTAAAGACCTAGAGTCCTAGAACAATAATAGATCTGTTCTGTTTAATTTGTATAGCATTTTGTGTATTATTCTGTGTAATATTACAGCATCTAGAGGGATCATAGGCATGGATATGTGTATGTGTGTGTACATATGGCTGTGGGTGCATTTTGTGTTGCTGTGTTTGCCAAGTCTATAAATTTATATATACTTAATAAATCAGAAATTAAGGATTCCCTTTCCAGAGCTAACATAATTTGAGAAATGTAGGAATATTTTTGTTATTTTTACATGTAGCTAACACATCATTGAGCTTTTATTTAATTTTCACCCTGAGGCAATTATCTAGTCCAACATTTATAAATGTTTCTTATAAAATCCTAAATCATAATTCACCACAGAGTACCCCTTACATTGCTCCCTTTGTAATACACACTTATCCAAATGTTTATGCAGTTGACTGAAACCAATTATTGTATCACATAGCATAGCTACAGGCAGAGAATTTTTCCTCAGAAGAATCAAATATAACAGACACTGGATTAAATATGGAATCAAGGATCTTATATTTGAGTCTCTTTCATCGTTTGTTTTGCTTTTCTTTCGCATGATTTGGGGAAGCTATTTACCTTCTTTATGTACGCGATTCATCATTTTTAAATGGATACAAAAGATCTACTTTGTTTACAGGAGTGTTGCCAGATTAAAAAAAAACAACTGTAATATAAAGCGCCCTAAAACCATTGAAAATACTGTGTTGTAATAAATATCCCTAAGAGACTGTTCATGTTATTATTAGATGTGACTTTAAAAAGCATATATGTTAACAGATATCTGAACAGAAAAATTATTTTTTTCAGTTTGTAAAAGATGCCCGGGACATATAAAATAAGAAGATACTATGTCATAAAATGTTTATATTCCTTATTATTTACATCAATTTATTAATATTAGCTTGGCTGTACTCATTAAAAAATGAAGGATGTGTTAAAACACAGATCTCTACAAGATAATGAGAAACACATTTATTTGTTAAGTGAATCTGATTTTTCATGAGTACCTAAAAGGGTCAAAAAATAGAATTCTAGTTTTCCTACTGTTCTACAACACTTTTTCAAATGTGTTTTCTCTTTTACTCACCTGTGTCACCCTTTTTGTCCTTCCAGGTGGTAGCTGTGCAACTTTGGGCAAATTAATTCCTGTTTTTGTGTTTCTTCATGTATGAAGTACGGTACTAATTTTACTTCATAGGATGGTTTTCAGCAATATGTGAATACTGGAAAGCATTTAAAGTAGCATCTGGCAGCAAAGTGTTTAAGAATTTTAGGATAAATATTTGGAAATCAACCATGATATATTGCATTTAGTATGTTTTTAGCACCATTATTTTCAATTACATAAAGGAACACACTTTGTTTCTGAGATATATAAGAAACTTTGTTCCAAAAATGTGTATGTGTGTGTTAGTCTAAAAACATGTTTCACTCTGTTTCCTTAGGCTGTCATTATTTTTTAAATAGCTTACTATGTATGCTGCTCATTTGCCAATAATACATTATTCTACGTTATTAGCAGCATACATACCAGATACCATACAGGAGATGAAGTATCCAAATTCTAATCTATATTTCTACTAGTTCTGAGTGTGATGTCTTTAATATAGTGGATTCTGATCTTTTTTCTGTAATTAATATTTTGAATTACAATATATACAGAAATAAATTAGTGCATTTATTTTAATAACACAAAATCATACCGAGATCATAGCTTGTTCTCATTAAAAATGATGAGATTTTTTCGGCAAGGAAAATAACTAATGAGCCATTTTTCTACATCAAATAAGTTGATTAATGAGCTTACACATTTTTCTTTTCACTAAGGGCCCTTAAAGAAAAAATATATTTAACCCAAATTTCCAAATTAAAGAATATTTATTATTTAATCTGCTGAGAACCTCTAAGTCATAATTATATTCTACTTTCTTCTGATGAATTTTTAGTGTTTCCTATTTGTATACCTTAAATTATTTAAGTCTTTTCAAACAGAAGTTATGTTATATCATATTCTTTTAGAAATAAGCAATATATAGGAGCTCATTAACATTTCTTTTTCTGTCTTTTTTTCTTTTTTAATGTACAAACAGAATCACTGATTCTGGGTGTCCTATACTAATATGACCTGATCCATAGTTAAAGATTTAATAAAACTAAGACCATTTTACTCACTTTATCTATCAAGAGAATTTAGTTCATGGTCTGTATAGGCCAGGAACATAGTCACTCAAAATATAATTATTGAGCAAGTTAGTGTGTAAACATTTAGGACAATTAATTCTCAACATATTTTACATCATGAGCTATAAGAAACACCACTGTTGTGTCTCTCTTTATTTTGTGAAGGTCTTGAATTTATCTGAACCGGTCCAGTATTTCAGAACAAGTTCACTTGGTTCTTTCTCTTAATTCTTTCTGTGAGAAGGATATTCAGGCCCTCACGTGGAACCAGGAATTAGAAGTACATTGAGAAAATTTTACACCCGCATCAATCAGAATGATGGAGGAGCCAGGATTGTAACTCCCCGAACAAGCTTATAGTTAAATATCCAAGTATGTTTAATTACTCCATCTCCATCTAAAAAGGGCAAGTCCCTCACCAAAAATAGCCTATCTCAAATGGAATCCAGATGTAGAGAAAAATGCAGAATGTTGTGCTAGTGTTCTTACTTTTCTACACACAGTTCTTCTTGAGGTGATGAGGTGGTCGAGGTTGGTAAGCACGTTTTCAAATTCAGCATTCTCATTATGTATAATTAATCATCTTACTTAGTGATTTTTCTTATCCTCATTATCAGACAAGGAAGACAATATAGGTCCACAAATAATTAGTTTCTTTTCCTTTCTTCTTTTTTTTTTGAGACATAATATCTCTCTGTCACCCAGGCTGGAGTGCAGTGGCGCAATCTCGGCTCACTGCACCTCTGCCTCTCGGGTTCAAGCTATTCTCCTGCCTTAACCTCCAGGGTAGCTGGGGTTACAGGTGCCTGCCACCATGCTAGGCTAATTTTTTTTTTTTTTTGTATTTTTAGTAAAGACAGAGTTTCACCATCTTGGCCAGGCTGGTCTCGAACTCCTGACCTCAAGTGATCTACCCTCCTCGCCCTCCCAAAGTGTTGGGATTACAAGCATAAGCCACCACGCCCAGCCTATTTCTAATGAATATAAAGCAAGTCAGTGGGAAATTTATCAGTTTTGCAATTTCATCACAAATTTATTATTCAAAATCCTCCTCAGGCAATCTCATGTTTTGCTGTGCATATTTTCTAAAAACTAATTTCTAGTTTTCCTTCCATGTATAAGATAGCTGGATCATATTGTTTTTCCACTAACTACAATGGATTAGATACATATTTTTAATGATAATTTAAAAATATTGTGGGTACATAATAAGTGTATATATTTATGGGGTACATGAGATGTTTTGATACAGGAATGCAATGTGAAAAAAGCACATCATGAAGAATGGAGTATCTATCCCCTCAAGCATTTATCCATTGAATTTGCACACAATCCAAATACACCCTTAAAGTTATTTTAAAATGTATGATTCAGTTACTATTGACTATCATCACCCTGATGTGCTGGAAAGGGTCGTGGGGAACTTCAGGGAAGGTGGACATGGTTAACGGGTACAAAAGAGAAAGAATTAGTAAGAATTGATATATATTTTTCTTATTGTATTATCATAGTCAGGAGGTGGGTGGGTTCCTGTCACTTAGATAATCAAGAATGGTTCTTCGCAAAATAACTGTTGGCATCTCTATATCTGTTCAAACTTCAATCATATCTTCACTCATAGTTGCAAGAACATTCTTAATATTCTTAAGAATAAGCATTCTATATCCTCACCTTCTCACCATAGTGTTTCATTTACTCATTTCTCCTCATAATCTGGCTGACCTATAGACATTTCTTAAATTTAATAACATAACTCATTTTGCTACTAAGTTTCTTTCTACAATAAGATAGATTTATCCTCATAAATTCTTTACTACCTATAGTGGGTTGAATTGTGGTTCCTAAAAAGTTATATACACCAGGAACCTGTGAATGATGCTTTATTCATAAAAACAGACTTCTTTTTTGTGTAATTATGTTACTCAAGGTGAGATCACCTTGGATATAAGGCCAGTCTACCCTAAATTTGATGAAAGATATCCTTATAGGAGAAAGACACAGGGAGATCTGAGACTCAGAGTCACAGGGGAGTAGGCCAGGTAAGGATGAAAGCAGAGATTAGAGTTATGAGATTGAAAGCCACAGAATGCAAGGAACCAGGAACAGCTAGAAGAGGCCAGGAAGGATTCCCTCCTGGAGCTCTTGGAGGAAGGCTGGCCCTGCCAACCCCTTGATTTCAGACTTCTGGACTTTTCCAGAACTATTAGAGAATAAATTTCTGTTGCTTTAGGCCACTAAATTTGTGATATATTTTTGCAACCCTAGGAGACTAATACACTGTCACTCATTGTGAAGATTCTTGAAAGATTGTGACTGAATATACATGTATTAAATATAACAAGGAAAACGATTACCAAAATTCAGACCATGATTCTTAGCAAAGAATGATTTCTGAAACGATTTTTATATTAGTATATAATTATTTTATAGTTGTTAATAGTAAATCATGTGTATTTACATACTTATTCAGTAGTAAAATTTATTGGGAAATTAAAAATTATATGAATTATGGATGGGGCTAGAAAAATTCAGGAAAGTCAGGAAAGAGATAGGGAATTAGAAAAGAATAGTCAGTTACCGTTCATAATATAAAAGCTGTTCAGAATATAGTTACAAAAATCTTTACTAGGTGATTTACTCAATGATTTTGTATTGAATAACCATGTTCCTGGTCCATGGATCTTTATGACCTAAATTCTTATGATAGTCAGGTGAAGTGAGAAAGCCAATTCTAATTTTGGAAAAGAAGAATGGTTTCACAGAGCTCATATTGGCTTTTCATCGTTTTATCAGTGAGTTATGCATGTGGAACAGATACACTCTTCAAAAAAGATACCTGCTTCTGCAATTCAACAAAATATTTCCAACCTTATTGCAAACACATATGAACACAAATAGGCACTGCACATCTAGGCAAAAGAATAACCAACCATGCAACATTGCATTTGAACATTCTCAGGTACATTTTTATGCTTGCAGTACGTAGCCAAATGCCTTCTGAATCAACATAATCCACTTTAGAGCCAACACAACTGGTGATTTGAGGTTTGGATTTTGTATTTATGCATATGTACCACCTACTTAATATTACAAATCATTTTGATTTATAAATTATATACATCCTCGTAAAAATACCGTGAGAAATCGGTTGCCTCCTGCCAAGTTTGGGACACAAGAAAGATATTTTACTTTATTGTCCAAACAAGTGAAAAGCTTCTATTACACACACACACACACACACACACACACACACACACACACACACATTACTTGGAGTTTTAGCCACTGCCCTGTGTTTTGACTGTGAAATGTTAATCTGTTTGCTGTTGACAGAGATTACAGTAGGAAGAGCCAGGGCAAGCAGTTACAATGAGGTGCTGACACCTTGGCGTGCAGCTTGCCTGGATATTGCAAGGCTCTAAATCTGCCTGTTTGGAGATGGGACACAAAGGTAACAACTGCCAGTTAAATCAAATTGCTTAGAGTAAATTGGACAAATTTTGTTAGCCTCTTGCCTACCCTGGCTGAGAGCCACATCAGCAAGGGCAATGATGTTAAGTTTGGAATTGAACTTGTAGCTGAACAAAACTAATTTAGTAGATGCTTCCAGCAACTATGTTAGGCTGATTAAAAGCAGCTCCATGGTCAACTCAAATTGTTTTATATATTGATGTTTCATTGTCACCAAATGAGTTGTAGCTTCCTGGAGAAAAGGGAAAGATTCAAACAGTAGTGTTTCATTCATAGCATTGAGCAGGGTGATTGGCACATGGAAACCCTCAGTTTATATTGTTTGAATGAAACTGAAATAAATCAATTCTTTATTTCAAATGAGCTCTGTTGACTTGGACTTTAAATACAAAAATTAACTAAGTACTGTTATCAACATGTTTTCTTAATTTATAGCCATGTAGCAATTTGATATATACCTTATCTGTTAAGCTGCCTAAATCCTTAAAACATAGGTTATGACAGGAGATTCAACTCCATTAATAATATTCTAATTTATACATCTATTTTTATTGTTGCAGTGAGATTCCTCCTGGAACAAAAGAGGATAGTACTAAAATGAGCCTGTTCTTCTCTATTGTTAGCCTGCCACAGGTTAGATATATGTCATGATTTATGAAACAAAGCTCAACTCATTGGTCAGTTATCAATGAGAGTGGTAAATGATATGTCACATCTTCACATACTCAGTTTTACAGAAATTACCAAGAACTTCTAAAATATATTGATATTGCTTATCATTATTTGTATAGCAAGTTATATAAAAGAGACAGCACTAATTTATCTTGTACATTAATCTTCACTCTCTTTTCAATTAGTCTATGTAGTTAGAGATAAAGCCAAAATAGAATGGATAAGAGAGTGTTGATTAAAACACACACACATGAATAAACAAAAGCAAAAATAATCAACAAATCATGAAACAAAAGTACAATAACTCAAGTAATTTTTTCAAAAATATATGATCTAGAATATTTCCATTCAACATTTGGCTGAACAACAAAGAAAACTTTGTTGATCAATCTCATGTCCATGCTAACAACTGATAGATAATTTTGCTTTAATTTTTGTTTTTATTTATGTTTTGTTATATTGATCAGTCATTTTATAAATTAGTAAATCCAGTACCTAAGACCTGGTATCAAGTCATATTGCAGGAAAGAATATTGAAGAAGATACATTAGACTGAGCATCAGAAAAGTCACTGTAGACATGGACAAAACATTCACAAAAGCATAAATAGCTCAAATAAGGTGGTTTTGCAAAAATGATGGTATCATAAGATGTATTAGACAAGAATGCTGAGAATTTTTAAGGCATAAATTATTTCTCTCATTTTTATGCAGTGTAAGAAATCTAGCCCATTCTTAGAAGAAAATTTTTGTATTTTGGGTGAAAATTTCAACCAAAAATAATTTCTACAATTACCATGTAAATGACCTAAATCCAAGGTAGGACTATCTAATGAATACCACCAAGTCTGATACTCACGTATCTTGTCACTAAGTCTGGTTTTTGTGAATCGTCTTACGTAAACAAAAGATTATGAAAGAAGTCGTTGTAGAACTTTAACCTCTCAGAATTTATCATTGGTTTGAATCATTCCCCTTGGATGCCATGTATGGCTGTTTGCTTTGAATAATTTCAAATGTAAAAATCCTATTTTTTAAGCAATTTTAAGGTTCTCTTCTCAAGAAAGAGTGCCAAGAGTAACTCACTTAGTGAGTGCCTTCCTTGTGTTGCCCAAACCTTTTCATTTCAACGCTTTTCAGCTGACTTCCAACTGCAAGCCTGCAACTTTTGCCTGAAGGCTTTTTCTGGGAACACAAAAAGAATCTCTGCTTAAGGAAGGGCTGGGGTAAAGAAACTCTCCAGTCCCCAGAGGGAGAAGCCTGCTACTGACTGTTTTGGTATTTAAAATATCACAGCTTCTTTTTTTTTCTTCTTTTTTCTTTCTTTCTTTTTTTTTTATTTTTTATTTTTTGAGATGGAGGCTTGCTCCAGCCTGGGCTAGATCTCAGCTCACTGCAACCTCCACCTCCCGGAATCACGCGATTCTCCTGCCTCAGCCTGCCAAGTAGCTAGGACTACAGGCACGCTCCACCACACCTGGATAATTTTCGTATTTTTATTAGAGACGGGGTTTCACGATGTTAGCCAGGCTGGTCTTGAACTCCTGACCTCAGGTGATCCACCCACCTTGGCCTCCCAAAGTTTGGGATTACAGGTGTGAGCCACTGTGCCCGGCCTTACAGCTTCTTTTTTCCACTTCTCTGGTGGGATAATTCTGGTGTGTGTATTTGTACCATTTCTTACTCTTTTCTCACAAGATGAAGTTTCAGTAAACTCTCTGGTAGTTAGCTTCAAGCATGCCACCTTAGTCCATAACAAAGAACAATAGACGGACTGCTTATAAACAACATAAATTTATTTATCACATTGTGGAGGCTGGAAGTAAGAGATCAGGGTGGCAGCAGGGTCAGGTTCTGGCGAGGGCCCTCTTCTGGTTGCAGACTGCTGTCTTCTGCTATCCTCACATGGTGGAAGGAGGGGAGGAGAGCTGTCTGGTACCCTTGTTAACAGCAGCATTCTCGATCACAAGGGCTCTGCTCTTATGATCTGATCACCTCCCAAATGTCAGCACCTCCTAATACTAGCTCACTGAGGATTAGGATTTCAACATATGAATTTGGGGAGAACACTGTCACTCTGGTGTACCTTTTATTGGCCATCTTGCCTTCTATTGTGTCACTTTTCTCCCGGTTGGCTGCTTCCTCAACCTACCAAATAAACTATCTGCACTTAAATCCTTATGTCAGAATCTGCTTCAAGGTCATCCAAACTAAGACCCTGAAGTTGTTATATGGAGGGGTTTTTCTACAGCTATTATTAGTTATAGCATTAGATATTTTAGATATTTGTTATACACTTATAAGGTATTGGATCTTTAATCCTAAAATATACCAATTGGGTAAACAGTATTTATACTTTTCATGGAAATAGGCAAGGCTTGAATTTCATAATTTCAAAATGGTGAAGTTGGGATTCAAACAAAGACTGGTCAATTCTAAAATAAATATAATTAGGAATCATGCTTTAGTCCTCTTCCTATACTATATTCTCTCTAAATAATATAAATGTGTAAATATATGTACACATATATGTACCTTTGAATGTTATTATTCAGAGAAATTCAACAACAGAAAACAGCATGCAGGAACAATATTTATTAAGTATACTTTATATAAATAAGATAAATATAAAAACAAAAACTTATTACATTTTGTTAATTTCTCTTTTTTAGGGCTTTGATCTTCTTGATTTGGAGTATGTAATTCTATATGCATAATACCATGTACATACTTACTTTGTTGTATTTTTATAATATTTTAGTTTTACTTAATAATACAATAAATATTCATTAATTAGCTACCAAATTATAAGCAAGACCCACATTAGTAGTTGATTCTATAGCTCTAATTCTCCCTTACCTACCTGATAAACCCACACCTACGGGTAACAGTTATTGTAAATTTTCTGTCAATGTTTCTCTCTCACTCCATTTTAAGTGTTCTTGTTTGTAAATTATAAATGTTTGTAGAATTTTTAAAAATATTATCATATATATGTCTTTTTTTGTGAAATGTGTATTGTGTATGATTGTATATAACTACACTCAAAAAATATTTTGTTGCTAAGGTCTATCCATGTTGCTGCATTTATATTGTTTCATTAATTTTACTATTATACACAAGTTATTTTTCCATATACTGCTGATGGGAATTCAGGGGGTTTTGCTCTTATAAACAGTGCTTTTATGCAACTTCTTATACATGCTTTCAAGCTTACATATATGTTAACTTTGTCCTGGGAACACATCCATATGTAAAATTTCTGGATATGTGAGAATATTTTTTTTTTTTTTGATGTGGAGTCTCGCTCTGTTGCCCAGGCTGGAGTTCAGTGGCGCGATCTCACAACCTCCACCTCCTGAGTTCAAGTGATTCTGCTGCCTCAGCCTCGCAAGTAGCTGGGACTACAGGCATGTGCCACCATGCCCAGCTAATTTTTATATTTTTAGTAGAGATGGGGTTTCACTATGTTGGCCAGGATTATCTCAAACTCCTGACCTTGTCATCTGCCTGCCTTGGCCTCCCAAAGTGCTGGGATTACAGGCATGAACCACCTCACCCAGCCATGAGTATAAATTTTTAGCAGTGAAATGTTCCCAAAGAAACTGTTATCAATTTAAAATATTTTCATCAATGTATAAAATATTCAGATAGTCTACATTCTTTAACACTTGATATTTTTGTGATCTTACTTTTGTTACTTATTTTTTAATGCTGTCTCAAATTAGACTTGATGAAATGAAATATCTAGTCAATTTGAAATCTATGAATGATTGATATTAGGATAAAATATCCTATCCTTTGGAAGAATTTCCATAAAAGTTAGTTTCACTGAACGTAAGAAAGCTTGAGAGGGCTGGTTATAAGATCAAACTGTGACAGTTAAATTCAATTTATAGGCCAAAAATAAATGATTCAAAAACAGAATGAAAAATGTATTATTTAAAACTGCAAAATATATACAATGTGCATAGGAATAAATTTAGCAAAAGATGTGCAAGTTCTGTGCATAGCATATTCTAAAACTTTACTGAAAGATAATTTTTAAAAATCTAAACTAATGGAGCAATGTATCTCATGCCCACAGATAGGAAGACTTAATGTTACAAAGATAAAAACTTTTACTAAAAGTTATCTGTAGAGCTAATACAGCTCCAATCAAAATACCATCAGGGTTTATGTTGCTGCTATTTTTGTGACTCTTGAAAAATTATATTAAAACATGTATGAAAAATTTAAATTGCCAAGTGTAGCCAAGACATTCTGAAGGAGAAAGAAACAATAAAACATCGTCCTAGTAGATATAAAAACCCATTACAAAGATTTAGTAGTAAAATGACATGGTGCTTGTATAGCAAAAGAGAACAATAGAATAAATTAAGAGCCCAGAAGTGGTCCTAGAAGTACCCCCAAAAATGAAGAGTGTCAAAAGAAAATTTTAAAACATTAAAAAATATATTATTTCAAACAAAGGATAAGAGATTTTTTTAAAGGACAAGAAATACAATAACCAGTCAAAAAATTAATAAATTTAACTAAGTGGAAAGCAAAAAATTTGTTAATAAAATGAAAATAAAATCTTCAAATTTCAAGGAACTGTTTGTGAAACAATGTAACCAACATAAATCTAATATAAAGAGTAGATAAAAAATAGCAAAGTACACATACAAATGGAAGATTCGATTAAAAAAAGGGCTAAAAAGAGGAAGTGATTATCACTAATAAGCATTTAGGTATCAAGATACCTAAATATATTAGTAGTCAGAAAAATTGAACTAAAAACAACTGCTTGTTTTCATACTTAATAGGTACACATGTTAAATTTCACTTGTTTCACTTAGTTTGGTGTGTGTGCATGTGGCATGTGTGTCTATGTATCTGTGTGTGAGGGGTGAACTAGTATTTTCAAGTACATAACCTGAACTATTATATTGTGTCTAGAAATATTAAGAGTTTTAACATAGAACAAATTGCTTAAATTGCATCCAGTTTATAAGCATCTATTTGTTTGCACTGCAGGCAGAAACTAGGGTGACCCCCTAATGATTTTCTGCCTTTTTGTGTTCATGCCTTTGTTTAATCTCCTCCTGCTTGAGTGATCAAACTAGCTTCTGGTAAAGAGAACATGGCAGGCTGGGAGAGGTGGCTCACACCTTTAATCCCAGTACTTTGGGAGGCCAAGGCGGGCAGATCACTCGAGATCAGCCTGATTAACGTGGTGAAACCTTGTCTCTACTAAAAATGCAAAACGTAGCCGGGCATGGTGGTGCACACCCGTAATCCCAGCTACTCAGGAGGCAGAGGCAGGAGGATGGCTTGAACTCCCAAGGTGGCAGTTGCAGCGAGCCGAGATCATGCCACTGCACTCCAGCATGGGCGACAGAGCAAAACTCCCTCTCAAAAAAAAAAAAAAAAGAGAGAGAGAGAACATGGCAAACAAAAAGGAATGTCACTGTTACAATTAAAGTATGTTATACAGCAAAGCTGATGGGATGATGGGATGCTACCCCCTTGAATAGATTACCTTATATGGCAAGGTGAAGAGCTTGTACATACAAAAATAAGGTTTCAATCAGATAATTTTTAATTAATCAAAAAGATTATTTTTTGTGTTGGACCTCAGTTCATGAAGCGAGGGTACTTTGAACTGTTCTCTCTCTACTATCAGAGAGATTCTCTTTGCTGATCTTGAAGGGGAAATCATTCCTGTAGGTGATAGGAGCATACTAGTTTTTGAAGACTTGGCTAGACTGAGACCACCTGCCAAGTTGGAGATCTGAACATTGTCAAATATGCAGGGTTCTGAAATGTATATTCAAAGAATATTTGCAGTATGGTACAGGAGGGGACCTAGAACCAGAAGAGGCAAATTGCCATGCTAGGAGAAAGCCATGTGGTGGGGTGGCTATGCGTGGCCTCTAGAATAGGAGAGCAAATTTCACCAAACACTCGTTAAGAAGTGGGAGTGCTCAGTCATACAGCAGCAAGGAAATTAATTCTCTCAGTATTCTGAATGAGCATAGAAACATTCTTCCCCAGTGAAGCCTCCAGATCAGAGCACAGTCCAGCCTTGAGTCCCTCATCAGAGGACCAGCTAAGCTGTGCTCTAACACGAGTGTTATTCTAAATCAATATATTTATGTTTTTTTGTTATGAATCGATAGAAAACTAATATAGCTTTTAAGTCAGACATGAATCATGTACATTTTGGTAGCAGGACATCTAAATTGAGAACCCAAAAATATTGCATGTATTTAACAAATTATTTATGATTATTTTCTATGTGCTCATCACTGTTCTAGGCACTTGGGATACATCACTGAATATGGAACTTATATTTTAGATGGGTGGATAATAAAAATATAAGTACAATAACTGGTAACAGTATATTGGAAGATAATAATTAATGCCACTGGCTCAAGAAAATTCTACGTGAGATAAAGAACATTAGGAATACGAAGCATATAAGCTGCAATTTTAAATATTGTGATTAGAATAAGCTCGTTTGAGTATATAACGTAAGGTGGTTGGCTAATGTATTCTAGCAGAGGTATTAGGTATGAGCAATGACATAAGGAACAGTCTGTCTTGCACATCCAAGGAAAAGAAAGGTGGTCCGTGGAGTTGGAACAGAATGATTGGGGAACGGTACATGAGAGCAAGTCAGAGGGCAAGCAAGGCATGGGAGAAAGTGAGATTCACCACAGACTGAAGCTTCTAACCTTAGAACATGGAAGCCTAAAATTGTCTTCAACTGAGGCATGGAAAATTGTGAGTACATAGATTTTTGAGGGAAGACCAGAGTTCCTTTTTGGATATTGATATGGACTGAATTGTGTACACCCAAATTCTTACGTTGAAACCTTAACCTCCATTGTGACTGTATTTGAAGATAGGGCTTTTAGGAAGTATTAAGGTTAAATGAGGTCATAAGTTTGGAGAGTCGCAATCTTATAGGACTAGTGGTCTTATATGAGGAGTAAAAGGAGAAATTTGTTCTCCCTCCATGTGCACATACTGAGGAAAGGCCATGTGGGGGCACAGTGAGAAGCCAAGAAGAGAGCTCTCACCAGGAACAAAACCCTACAGGACCTTGATCCAGGACTTCCAGCCTCTAAAACTGTGAGACATACATTTCTGTTATTTAAGCCAACCAGTATTTTGTTATGGAAGCTCGAGCAAACAAACATAAACAGTTTAAGCTTTAGACGATTATTGAAAAGACAAGAGAAGCTGTTGAGTAAGCTGCTATTTACATGAGCCTTGGCCATCCAACAAAATGATTTCACATAAATCACCAAAAGCTGTAATTCTTCGTTTTCTTTAATGAATATTGGCATAGCTTTATATCAGTAGTTGAAGAATTGATATTATATAGTAGGAGAGCCACTATGTTCAAAGGCTTAGAATTTCCAAATGTGACTGAGTGTGTGTAAATGTATGGACTGTAGATATGTACATCTATGTACTGGAGGGGGAGAGAGAAATACGTGGAGAGGCAGAGAGAGCAAGAGACAGAGAGAGAGCAAGAGAGAGGGGGAGAGAGAGAAAGAGAGAGACTGATTATTGTAAATCTTGCCGAGAGAGAGAAAGAGACTGATTATTGTAAACCTTCCCAAGAGCATATTTAAATTGACACAAAAATAAATTCACCTTGATGATATTTAAAGCAGTATAAATAGAACTGGTTATATTCAAATACATACATTTTTTATATTGCCACAGTTTGCCTGAATAAAAGCTCAGATGACTGAACAAAAATGTTAGGATCTTCAGGGGCTGACAGGATAATGGCAATCATCGCGGTATAAAAAATAAAAGTTGGGTCATGGGGACAAATCTGGGTGACAACAGCGAGTACAAATACTGTGGAGAGATTCTGTCTGGTGTTAACCCAAAGAGTTTCAACTTCACTTTCAGGTTCGATAGTCAACCTTGTTATGAGAACAACCTTATTGTTCCTCTGACTCTCCTGGGTGCCTTGCTCAAAATAATGTTATTGGAAGTCATAGTGACTAAATCCAGTTTTACTGATTCTTAATGAGGAAGCCGAAAGACAAGGGTATTTACAGATTTGAAGGGACTTGTTAGCTGGATGTCAGTCTCTAGTGAGACTTAATTCTGTTTTGTTTTCCCGACCTATATAGTGTTTTTTGTTGTTGTCCTCATTCTACTTCTATTATGATAGCATATGGCAAATCCTTATAAAAAAATCTGGTCTATAATTTTATACAAACTCTTTCTGTTTCTAAAGCTCATAAGTATTTACAGTGCATACAATGGCATATGCATTTATATAACCAAGGGCTAGAAGAAGGAGAGGTTTATAAAATTACATCAAATAAAGTTACAATCAAATAGATAAGTTAGTCAAATAAGACCAATTGTGATGATATAGAAGTTTAAGATTTTTTTTAAGAGGCTGACAGCTCAGAAAATCATTCCTGTAGGTGATAGGAGCATACTAGTTTTGAATACTTGGCTAGACTGAGAACACCTGCCATGTCGGAGATCTGAACATTGTCAATTATGCAAGGTTCTGAAATGTATATTCAAAGAATATTTGAAATATGGTGCAGGAGAGGACCTAGAACCAGATACAAATGTGGATGACACTTATGAGTCAGAATGGGGACAAAAAATTCAAACTCTTAAATATATATAGTTTTCAGCTGTGAATTAATATGAACATAAAAATGAATTATTCATACACCATAGGCTTGAAAAACTTAAAGGAGAGTGGTGGAATATAGGAGACCATGTGAGACCCTTGCTTTCAACTTGGGCTATTACTTGGTGGGCTACAAATTAAAAAGAAAAAGAAAAGAAAGGAATTAAGCAATGCATGTAACCCATTATCTATCACAATGAATCATTTTAGCATAAGCCATGAATTGCCAAATTTCAACAAAATTTTGACATCCACATTATGCCATTCAAATTATATTAAAGTAAATGAGAAAACAATTCTCTTTCTGTTTTTATAAGTTTAGATGTTTTTTACAACAGAGGTTTCCAACCTTTTTTGGCACCAGGAACTGGTTTCATGAAAGACAGTTTTTCTGTGGACAGGTGTGGGGGTATGGTTTTAGATGAAACTGTTTCACCTCAGATCATCAGGCATTAGCTAAATTCTCATAAGGAGTGTGCAAGCTAGGGAAATGAATGCCACCACTGATCTGACAGGAGGCAGAGCTCAGGTGGTAATTGCTCACTTCCTGCTCACCTCCTGCTGTGGAGCCCAGTTCCCAGTTTCCTGGAGCCCAGACTGGTACCATTCTGTAGCTCCAGGACTCAGGACTCCCAATATAAAATGCTTTTCTGGTTTATCTTTTGTAAGAAAAGTTGAATTTACATATCTCAGATTTGTTTAAAGCAGCATATGTCTATTTAGATAGAGCAAGTGGTAAATACTTAAATGTATCCCCTGTGTTACTCTGGTTTCACACTGCTGATAAAGACATACCCAAGACTGGGTGATTTATAAAGAAAAAGAGGTTTAATGGACTCACAGTTCCACATGGCTGGGAAGGGCTCACAATAACAACAGAAGGTGAAAAGGAACATTTTACATGGCGGCAGACAAGACAGGGAATGAGAATCAAGGAAAAGAGGTTTTCCCTTGTAAAACCATCAGATCTCATGAAACTTATTCACTATCATAAGAACAGTATGGGGAAAACTGATCCCATGATTCAATTATCTCCCACTGGGTCCCTCCCATGACATGTGGGAATTATGGGAACTAGAATTCAACGTGAGGTTTGGGTGGGGACACAGCCAAACCATATAATTCTCTAATCCTAAAAATCAGAGAATTGTATATGGTTATACATCATATTTCCAGAGAAAACATTAGGAAAGAATTCTATAAAGTACAATAAATCCTTACTCAATTTTGCATTATAATCAAGTTTATTTATTTTTATTCTGCTGTGACTGAAATAATCTTATTGGAGATCTTTCTTACAAATAATTACACATAAATTTTCCATCTTCAAAATGTGTCTTTCTACACATTGGTAGAATTCTTTACTAATAAAGACAATTTTAATTTGAAGATTTATGCTAATAAGGCAATTTCCATTATCAACAGTTAGTCAAGCTATATTATACAACAGGTTTCAATATTTTTAGAAGATAACTTATGAGATACAAAAATGTAAATATTGTCTGTATTTTTAATATATTTATGTAGATATTAAATAGATGAATGATAAATCATTCCTATATAAATTCAATGTTATAATGTGTAAAAACTACGTTTCAGAAACTATTTCACACTGAAAACTTTGATATATGCAAAAACCACTAAATTGGTACTATTTTTGAGTTATTTTGTTTGTCTATTTGTTTGGTTGTTTGTTTATAAAATATGCTGCCTTTGTTTGGAGTTGGAAAACTGTCTTACATAATCTACATATCATCCTGGAAAGTCCAAGATTTTGAGTATCTTCCAATCACATAAATTATTGCTTAGCTTGTTTTACCAAGAATTAATTTTTAACTTTAGATGTAATGATTATCAAAGCAAATATTGCTTTTTACTTTGAGGTGAAGTTTTGAGAGTTAAGAGTATATCAAAAGATATGTTTGTTAATCATAAATTCTTTTTTTTTTTTTTTTTTTTGAGACGGAGTCTCGCTCTGTTGCCCAGGCTGGAGTGCAGTGGCATCATCTCGGCTCACTGCAAGCTCCACCTCCTGGGTTCACGCCATTCTCCTGCCTCAGCCTCCCGAGTAGCTGGGACTACAGGCACCCGCCAGCACGCCCACCTAATTTTTTGTATTTTTAGTAGAGACGGGGTTTCACCGTGTTAGCCAGGATGGTCTCGATCTCCTGACCTCGTGATCCACCTGCCTCGGCCTCCCAAATTAATCATAAATTCTTATAATCTATTGGAGACTGTTGAACCTACTAAATATTTAATTTCAATAAAAAGTGAAGAAAAGTATGTTTTACTTTTTCACAGTAGTGGAAAATTACCCAATCTGAGAAGTCTGTGGAAACTTAACTGTGAGTTGATACCAAAAGAGAGTCTTGAAGAACATAAGATAGTTGAACTTTTTTTGGAGTAAGGAATCAAAGTAAATAATAGCACAGCATAGACTTCCATGATGAGCATGCAGTGAACCTCACTACTGCAAAGGATAAAGCAGAGGAGTAATCAGTCTGACAGAGGGAAAATAATAGAGTTGGAGGTATCAGTACTGGAAAAAAGGAAAAGGGTGACAGCAAGAACCCAGGGATTTTAGAGGCATAAAGAAGGCCAATTTTAATATTGATGATTGCAAAGGGATAGACCCAATAAATGTTTTGGAACTAGAATTAGTATTGTATATATAGGTAGGGAAGGAAGAGAACCATTGAAAATGATAGGTGAAAAAAAGTATCTGGAATGACACTAAGGTCATGTGATTGACTTGATCACGTGATTGACTTGATCATGTGATTATATTATTCAGCAACAGAGAAAAATTATAATAAGGAGCATTTCAGGTAGGAAGATAGAAACTACATTTTCAGGAAAAAATGAGTATAGTATCAATGGACAAACAAGGAAATATGTACAACAAACAACTGGATACACAAAAATGAAACTCAAGAGAAATATAAGCAGTAGTAACATGATTTGGGACACTTGGTTGCAAAACAGTGGTACCCAGGTGGAAATTCTTTATGCTGTGGTTTTCTATAATAGCCAAGGAAACCAGTGGTTAAGAAACCCACTTTTTTTTTATAGCAAGCTGCAAGTAAATTTGCCTGACCATTTCCCTGGAGGGAGACATTATCTCTACTATACAAGACAGTATCCAAACATTCCATTTAGTTTGGAGGGAAATCCTGCCCATATCTCTCAAGGTTGTTTACTATATCAACACTCTTGAAAAGACAGCCACAGGCTGGGTGCCATGGCTCACGCCTGCAATCTCAGCACTTTGGGAAGCAGAGGCTGGCAGATCATGAGGTCAGGAGATTGAGATTATCCTGACCAACATGGTGAAACCTCGTCTCTACTAAAAATAAAAAAAAATTAGCCAAGCGTGGTGGCATGTGCCCGTAGTCCCAGCTGCTTGGTAGGCTAAGACACAAGAATCACTTGAATGCGGGAGGCGGAGGTTGCAGTGAGCCAAGATTGCACCATTGCACTCCAGCCTGGGAGACAGAGTGAGACTCCATCAAAAAAAAAAAAAAGAAAGAAAGAAGGAAGAAAGGAAGGAAGGAAGGAAGGAAGGAAGGAAGGAAGGAAGGAAGGAAGAAAGAAAGAAAGAAAGAAAGAAAGAAAGAAAGAAAGAAAGAAAGAAAGAAAGAAAGAAAGAAAAGGCAGACACAAGAAATGGGAATGTAGGGACTCTAGTCACAGCACTTGCAGAACCTTGAGACATGCATGGAGAATCACCCTCAAACATGTACAGGCAAGGATGTGTTGTTATGCAATGTGAGAAAAAGAAATTATGTTTGGGAATGAGGAAATTTATTGAAGTGGCTCATATAACTAACTTCTGTGTAAAATAATGAAGGGCAAACATTAACATAAAAAAACTTCTCAGTATTAGCAAGAAAGATACATACAGAGTTTGAGGAGGAAAGTTTACATCACCTCCTTAGGTAAAAAAACAATCCTATTTGATGCCAACTGGCAAAGATAACAGAGACTTGGTAGTGAAAGGAAGTTAAGATACTTAACCCCAGGCTTGAGACTGTGTACTAAAGCATGAACTATAGCAGCTCTACATATCTTCTTACATTAACTGGTTTCTTCATTTATTTTCTTCTATCTACATTTGGTAGTGGCTAATATTGCAATTTTAATTCTGAGTATGTAAGTGAATTGATGTTAATTATAGGGCAGCTGATGGGAGTTTGTGTTTGTCTTGTATTAGCCGTGAACATGAGTGTTCCTTTATCTTAATAAACGGAAAAAAAATGAATTCTGAATGGCCAAAAGGAGTGTATTGTTCAGGTTATTATTAACTAGATTTACTCCTATTTATTCTCTACTCTCTTTTGTTCTGTTCTATATATTAGAAGCTGATCTTCACATAATAAATGAACCGGGCTCCGTTTCTATCAAGCTTCTAGTTGGCATTAGCCAAAGAGAAACATTTCAAGGTATTCAAAAGCAGAAGGAAGTATAAGTCAAGCTATGCCTTTCCTATTCCTCTCCCTGCTTTATCGCTGTGCCTCTGGCAGTGATTTTAAGACTCCACAGACAGTTCCTGCAGTGTGGCCCCTCCTCTGCTGAGCTCTAGTGAATAAGAGTGATATAATTTCTCCCCCTTTAGCTCTAGCAGTAGCAATGGTTTTCCATTGTTACCAGTCTCAGGGGGCCTCAACATTCATTGTTTGTTTCCTTAGGTCTATACACACCTTACTAAAAGATTCTTAGAAGTATAAAGATGTCTATTAACAAAATAGGTCAAAAAATTCTCATCATTTAAATCAGCTGAGTTATATTTGGTATCTCTGAATAAAATAGGGTACACGCAGGGGTCACAGCTTGCTTAGAGAAAAAATATATTCTCCCTTCTACCTACAAAAAAGTACAAAATGATGTGTGCAAAAGTTGCTGGTATTGAAGATTTGTGAATGATTAACTGAGAGAGTTCACATTCGATGACTTCTAGCTTTTCAGTGATATAAAAATGGGTCAGCAGTTAAGAGTGACTAAAATGAAAAAAAAAAAAAAAACAGTGGCTTTAATCTGGATGGCTCAGCCTAATCATGAGTCTTTAAAATAGAGAATCTTTCCAGCTGTAGCTTGAGAGAGATAGGCAACTATGGAAGAAAGGTCATAAAGATGTGGCATGACAAAGATTAGACCACTGTCTACATTAAAGATAGAAGAAGGGCATGAATCATAGAATGAGGCAGCCTCTAGACCAACAGCTTAGACCAAGAAATAAATTGGGGGTCTTGGTTCCAGAATCACAAGGAACCAAATAAGCAGAATGAAAGGCAGAATGGATTTTCCCCTAGAAACTTCAAAAAGAAACACAAAGTGCTGACACCTTGATTTTAGTCCGGTAAAACCTGCATCAGACTTTTACCTACAGGAAAAGTAATGTAATCAATCTGATTACTTTAAGCCACAGAGTTTATGGCAATTTTTCACAGGAGTAATAGATCATTAATACATCTTCCTGCAGCTTTCTCCATGGACTCATGGAATGCGTTTTCCACCATTATGGCAGTCTGCACCGCATTGCTTCTGCTCAATAAACTTATTTTACAGCCAAAAAAAAAAAAAAAAAAAAAGGACAACGATGGGATCATGAGCATGGGATTAATAGATTTGCTGTAACCTCCATACATGAGGGTCAATTAGACTAATGCAAAGAAGGAATGGCTTATTAAAAATTTAGTCATGGCACCAGCTGAGAGATAGGACCTTGAAATACTAGGGTTCTTACAGATGTATTACGTGGTTTGAATTGAGATAATTACATGGGCATGTCTCACCTATAGTCAGGTAAACAAGTCTGGAAATCAAGAAATGGAAATGGTTTTTCTGTTAAACATAATAACCCCTTTGTAGGCTTTTTAAACTTTTTGTCCTGGTAACTATCCTGGTTTGGTGCTCTTAGTTTCCAGTAAGGGGAATTATTCCATTGGGGTTCCAAGAGGGTTGCATTAAACTTTGTAATGAGACTGCCACTTGGCCATTTGAGGATTCTTATGTTACTAAACAAACAGGCAAAAAGGGACTATTCTACTGGCTAGAATGATTGACTGCAATTACCAAAGGAAATTGAGCTTTTGCTAAAAAATCAAGTCAGGAAGAACAATATCAGGAACCCAGGGAATTCTATGGACTCCCCTTAGTGCTTCCATGACCAATAATTATAATTAATGGAAAGCTACAGCATTCCAAATTCAGGATTATAAAGGACTCAATCTCTGGGTGAATGAATGTTTTCGTGGGCCAGCTGAGGCTCTGGTGAAGACAAGGAAAATATGGAATAAAGAAAATAGAAAAAGCTCAGAAATAAAGATTGTAATAGTTTTGTTCATTTTCTCTTTTCTTGTTATGCATACCTACTATATATTAAATTATTTGTTTTATTCCATTTAGCTTTATTCCACTGATTATTTTATAAAAGTTATTGAAGGTTAATTTTAAAATATTCACTGTGATGGACTAAATTTGAAGAGTAATTAACAGGTACAATCAAAGATAGATTCAATGAAAACTGGAACCACATTTTGGGGAAAGACGAGTGAGAACTTCTTCACCTGTATGAAAGATAGTAGCATTTATTAAGTAGAACGTAAATGGATGTAAAAAGATACATACAAGAGCTTAGCACACAAAAGAGTGATCTGTGCCCATTTTCCATTTATTTCCTCTTATCTCCAAACCTACTATCCTGTGCCCTACTTGCACAATGCTACCTTTGTCAATAGAGGGTGCTGGAAAGACACTACAAGGCCAAGAGTAGTCTTGTGTCTTTTGTCCTACCACCTTGCTGTTGGCAGAAAAATATGCACAAGGTCCCATGGTACATTACAGTGGTAAAAAAAAAAAAAAAAAAATCTATCCTTTGTGAGCCACTGCTAATGAGTTTCTGTGCCTACCATTGGAGCACTTATTGTGAACTTCTGGACTACACCGTCTATTAACTTTGCTCACCACTCGGATTGGGTGCTCCTGGTCAGTCATACCCTCTAAAATGAGATCTGGATCTCAGTGTTATGAGTCTTTTCAGTCATTAGTTCCATCCATATTTACTTGTCCTTAGCCCTTGAGGCAGTAACTACTGTGTGTATTTGCTATTTATCTGTCTTTAGAAGTCCTTTTACTATTATACCCAAGTTACATGAAATTTTACACATATAAATTACTAGTATCATTTTTTTCTCTTGAATGGACCCTGACTGATACACATCTGGATTGGCTAAAAAAAAATTGGTGAGATATTCCAGAAGAGTTTTTTAAGAATAATTGATAATTTAAAATTCTCTAAGAAAGCCTCAGAATTATTGCAATAATTAATAATTTTAAACTGAATAACCAAGCTTAATAATATGTAAGTTACAGATAGCAATGTACATACAAAAACAGATATAGACTTGTAACACATATGTATATTACAAACCCTTTTTTCTGCCATTTCCTGAAAAAATTGAGAATTTGGAGAATTCACATGTCATTTTGCAGAAAAGCCAATATTTTGGAAATTATAAGAGGCATTATTGTATCTAACTATAATTCCTTTTTTGGTTTTGCTTTTGGATTTCAAATAAATCCAAATATTCCTCGACTAAAATGAGAGTGTGTTGTGTGTGTTATCAAACTATATCAAATCTAAAGATTCAAACACATAAAATGACGATGGTTTGTCAGAGATAACATGGCATTAAGGCTTCAAGAAACAATATGAATAATCCACGGAGGTATCAAGGACAAAGTGATGTTACCTGTAAGGCCCGTCATGCTTTATTTGCACACTTCTTTCTTTTATAAGCTTTCTTTTTCTTTTTTTTTTGTCTCATTAGGAATACATCTAAATACTAGTAGGACAAAAGCTTGATATTTTTCCATTTCTTCAGATAAAATAAGATGAGACAACATTAGAGATACCACACAAAGATCTGAGTCAATAATGTGACAGTGTAAAATATCAAAAATAAGTCAGAATAAAAAGGAATCTCTGAGAATTCATAGCATGTTACTGAATAGTTGGACCATCCATTAACATGGAAATGTGTTCCCTTCCCTAAAGGAGATTATGATCAAATTAGGGATACAAGACAGATCAGTAATCAACATAAATGTGTTCAGGTAAAAACAAGTTATGACAAGAGTTAGTTGAAGGGGACCTAGGAATTATGCTGTCAGACTGAAGAAGGTGTAGAAAATGTCAAGAAGAAGAATGAATAGAATACTGTGGAATATATTTTCATAATTGATCAGCTGTGTATGTTTAACTATCATTCACAGACATTCTGTACACCCAAAAACTCTGTTAAAACAACTTATGATAGACATGGTTCAAGTGTAGATATTGCAAGTATTTGTTCAAATTCCTTCTCTTTCCTAAACTTCATGTTACACAGCAAAATAATAAAAGAAAAACACTAGGATGAATGGTCACTGACATTTTCAGGGTTTTCACAAAGACAGATCTTGCAAGTTTATGACTTCATGTATTATGGAACTATCAATATTCCTTCAGTCTGGCAAACATCTACTACCTGATGAAGTTCTTTCCAAAAAAAGTCATTATTCCCTCTCCGATAGATGACCATACCAGAAATTCTCCATTTACAATTAACTGATTCTGTTGCATCAACAACACATAGACATCTTGCTTAAAGAAATTGTCTCATCTTATGTCAATATATTCTGAAATTTACATCTTAATTTGTTTAAAGCCTTCATTTTATTATTTATTCTGAAAAACTCCATCTCATATGTCATACTCATAACAGATTGGGTTTACTAGTCCTGTGGAGTTATAATCACAAGCATTACTTTCTAATAGTCCCAAACCCCAAAATATTATTCAACACATTTTATAATATGAACAATTAGAAATGAACGTAAGTTCAATTTATTATCTAGCACTAACCAAAGATGTATTATAATTATTATTAAAAATACACAAATCATTGTGTCATAGAAATTATTAGCTAATTATGAGATCCTTCTCTTCCTGGGCACAGAGTATGTCTATATTTCCCAGCCTTTCTTGTGTGTTATAGTCAATGGGATGGGGGTAAAACTCACTTCTGCCACTGATTGAAATGGATCCTAAAAGGTTCCCATGTGTGCTCCCCCAATCCCTTGTTTGCTTTTCTCAGTGACTGAGATGGAAGGAAATTCCAGGAGAATCTTGGAAGCAATATACTGAAGATGATCAATCAACCTATGTCCTGAATGGCTGCATAAAGTCCCTGTCCCCCAATACCCCACTTTCCAAGATCACACACATTTTTTTAGCCTACATTTTACAAAATTTAATATTTCAACAGTCTTTACTTATTGCTAAACATATAGACACACACTTACACACATTCAACTTCAGTATTTTGATATAGTTTTTCTCACATAAAATAGAAACAAATTGTAACTTAGCTGGATCTCAGTTTGATTGGAATGGATCTTATACTTCGTCTATGTATCATTGAAAGTCATTTTTTCCTTCAGAACTGGCTAATTGCATTACATTTCAGATCTCTTTTGCCAGTTGAACCTTATTATTTCTTTCCTTTCCTTTTTTATTTTTTTAAAGGTTGTTTAGAGCAACATCGTCCTTTAGAAATAGCAGGATGTCCTAGGCACTTCCTCTTCTCTGCCCCAAAATTCAGAACTTCCTACTTCCCAGAAGACCCTGGGTTTCTCTAGTGAGGAATGAAATATAGACACGAATTATGGGGACAGGAAACAGTAGTCAAAGGGAAGGTCTTCAGCTTATACCATTCTAGGTACTACCAGTTAAACAGTTGGCATTCAGAGAAAATGTTCCCATATGGCAAAATGTATTCTGATTTACTTTTGTCCATATGATGCAATGCTTCCAGCCAGAAAGAATTCTTCCAGCTCTTCCATTATTGATGATCAAATTTTTTCACTAACCCCAGTTTCATTAAGATTTTCTTTTATATATCAGGTTTTTGGTTTATAGAAAAACAAATACTTGCATTTATGAATATTTTGATTTGGATAACACTTCCAAAGTTCTACAAAATGTTATGTTATATACAGATACTGAGATCTAGAAAATGAACTAATAATTTAAGCAGTCAGTATTTGAATTTAGATCAGCAGATGCCAAATTCGATCTGGTTTCTATCCTTTGTTCTTTCTTACATTGTCTAATTCACATTAGAATGGTGCTCCTCATTTGTATTTATAGAGGTGCATCTGTTCTTTACTGATGTAGCTTTACCCTTGTAAAATCTCCAGAGTACGTGTCTTTGTATGTCATTGTAGCTGAGACTGCTAGATTTTCACCAGCAATTCATACAATAATGAATCTTTCATGAGCATTAGCTTGCATTTCCCAGCCTCTCTTGCGGTAAGGTGTAAACGAATACTGAATTCTACCAAAGGAATGTGAGGAGAGTGGTGTGCCTTTTCCAGGCCAAGGCTTTTAAGGGGCAGGTATAACACCTTCATACATTCTGTTCCTTCCCATGGACTGGATACTGATAGTAGCAAAGCTCTACAGGATTATAGACACTCAAGATGAAATCATCTATTGTTTTTGCATCACTGTTTAGAGGAGAACAAAATTTTCAACAAAGGTTATCTCTTTAAGACTGACATACAAGTCACATGTAGTAGACGTTATATAATGCTGAACATATTTGCCATAATTTTTCTGAATATTTAGAGTATTCCAATAAAGTTTTCTATTTTCTAGTTTTTATTACCAGTTTTCTTAAGCTTAAGATTGCCCTTCTACCTATTTTGTATAATTTTTATCACCTATTTATTTAAGATCTATCTCATCTATCTCTTTACTTTCCCACTGTCTTCTTAGCTTTCAGTCTCACCTCTCTTTTATAAGACATACCACATATCATCACAACCTCCTATTACCATTATGGTTTTCAATAATAATGAAAAATAATGATTACTTTTACAAACATAAAACTATCCCAAATGACTATAATATACACCAGAAACAGCAGAGAATACAATTGTTTCACAAATATTTTGTTAATGTGACTACAATGTCAACTTTGTAGCTAAGAGAAAAAGAGTACAGATATTAACATAGAATATTTCAAAGTACATACTCTATTTCTTCAACATGTTGATGCAAAGCTTCATAAATTCCAGATATAGTACATTCATTCAACAGTAGCAATATCTACCCTAAATTCAGATTAATGTCACAACCCACGTGGACATAATATTGTCCAAATATATTTACACCAATTAATTATATAATTTTAAAATCTAAATCCAAAACAAAATCTTGCAGGCCAATTGAGTTCAATGTCCTAATTTCTCATATATAAAATATTTTATATCTATTTTTCTCAATTGCATTCCATGGTGACTGCACTCCAAGTCAACATAGAAAAAACAAAGCTATAGCAAATAAAATTGTAACCCCTTTGAAGAGGGGTTACATTATTTTTTATCTATGGCAGTTCATAACAGTCCAACTAACTATAGATACATTTATTCATGTCTCCATAATAAATGAGTAAAGATTATTTCAAAATGTTTGAATTTACATATTAGATTTCTTCCATTTGTTGGTTAATTTATTCTAGGTTGCACTGAACTGATGCATTCTAAGTTGCATTGTTGTACCATAATTTACTTGTTGATGCTATGCACAACATTTATTTATCAGTTTTTAGAGCCACAATATTTTTTATCTCTTGCAATCTTTCTTTCTCTTTCTTTCTTTCTTTCTTTCTTTCTTTCTTTCTTTCTTTCTTTCTTTCTTTCTTCTCTCTTTCTCTCTTTTTTTTTCTTTTTTTTTTTTTTTGTTTTGAGATGGAGTCTTACTCTGTCATCCAGCTGGAGTGTGGTGGCGCGATCTGGGCTCACTGCAACCTCCGCTTCCGGGTTCAAGCAATTTTCCTGCCTCAGACTCCTGAGTAGCTGAGATTACAAGAGCCCGCCCTCCTCCCCCCACCGGGGCTAATATTTTTCTTTTTTAGTAGAGACGGGGTTTTGTTCAGGTTGGTCTCGAACTCCTTACCTCAAGTGATCCACCCACCTCGGCCTACAGGAGTGAGCCACCGCGCCCGACCTGATTTTCTTTTAAGACAAAATTTACGGACTCACTCGGAAGTACAACACTAATCTGCAGGCACTATTGATAATAGCAGAATGTTAGATATAATCACGTTTTTCCCTATTCAATGAGTTATTCAGCGCCTGTGAATTTAAACTCTCATACTAATAATGAAGTTACGCCTAATTGCCTAATTCATAAAATGTATATTTCTGTTTAGCAAAACAAGTAGTATTGAATTATTCTTTATACGATTATAAAAACAGAAAAATATTTATCTAAATAACTATTTTGATCGTTAGATTATTTAACAGCTGCTTCTTGCTCTCCAGTCCTTTTAAATGAGGAATCACTTCACCCACAGCATTTTATAGTTTCCATTCTATGCCTATCCTTGAATTATCTGATTATATATTTGACAAGCATGCTTTGTTAACCTGAGTTTATCATTGTATTAGATTCCCCACTATGTTACTCCATGAAATAAACTAGATTTCCCTAAACCTGTAACAAGGTCTGTATTTATACTTCAATCCATTTTGTTTGAATATTGTAAACAATCTAAATTCCCTTTGTGAAATGCCCTTTCCTGATAAATCTTCCTTGTTTCATTCTAAATTGCATGAATTAAACAGGAATTTTATTTTTTCTTAATTTAAGCAACGAGTCTCCTTGAAATCTGTAATCCCTTTCAAAAATGTACCCTGACACTATGATTGCAGTTTTCCTGACACAAAATATCACAAGGCAAGAGTTTATTTCAACCACATATTGCTCAACTCATGCATATCTGTATGCATTCAAATAATGATCCTGACATTTTGTCAATTTTATGCTATTCTCATACTGTTCTTTTTTTTAAGTACTTTCATTCACAAATACTTAATGGAATTTCTATTAACTAAATAATAATATGCACATGAACTCCAAGTTATTGGGAACCTACATGCACATATTTTGCATATATAATAATCAATTCTCACACAACTCTGAAAGGCAGGTGGTATGCACATTTTCTACTTAAGGGAACTTAGTCTTCAAGAGCTGAAATATTCAACCCACCACGACATACATAATGAATGGCAGAGCCAGGGCTGAAACCCATATTTGTTTGACTCCAAAGGTCATTTCTATCCCTAAGCATTTTTACTCTTAGTTACAGATAGAAAAACTTGTAATTGCATTTAGTTTGATGTAGTATTTTGCCCACTTTTTATTAATGTACTGTATGTATCATTAGCAACTAAATATTAATTGGCAATTTTTAAGCTGACACATGCTGATGTACTCTGAAATGTTTGGAAATGAGGTGCTCTGAGATTCAACACTTAATTCCCATATAATTTTTTTCCAAGTACAAGGTCATTCTGACACTATTCATTTTACAAGAAGCAAATTTAAAGAGGCAATTTGCATATTTTCTGATTTACCTTAGAGTTAGAAGCTCCCTACTGTTAGTCATTTAGAAAGTAGTTGTACCTCTTTGAAATTGTACTTTTCTTCATAATACTTTCTGATATACACTTCCTGGTATATCATGAAAGATAAATTGCCTTGTCATTACACATTTCAGGGGATAAAATAAAGATCTGTAATAGGGGGCATGCGCTGGCATAGATTCAGAAAAAGGCAATGATGTTACACTCTAAAAAGAGTTCATACTTGCCTACACTGATAAAAGTAAGTTAAAGTTTTCAATTAATTTAATTGAGAATTTTAATTTGAAATAGTTATCTCCTTTCATAAACATCATCAAGATTGGTATAACATTCTCTGAAAATAATTAAGAATATATAAATACTACAAAAGGGCACTTATTAAATTCTGGATGGTTTAGATTTTACTTTGTTTTAAATTTATTAATCTGGAATAGATAATGCTAATTTAGAATGGCAAGAATATGTGTTAATCAGTGATTTACCATGATTATCATTAACTTCTCTGTAATCATCATCAGCAAATGGGCTCTTGTGGTTTAGCTGGAGGTAATGTACACGGTACTCAGCCATTGTGTTACCTTATCATGTGAGGCTTTTGCAAACAATAATAATCCATATTATATATCAAAGTAAAAACAATCTGATTTTTTAACCCTATTAAATGAAGAGGGTATTCATGAAGAGATTATATTTTCAAATAATTTTGAAGAATAATATTTGTTACAGTCTCTGGGATTAGGAAAAATAAAGAAAAAATGTAACATCAATCTAATGATATATTTATCATTATAATCAATTATTAAACAAAATAATTCCTAATAAGTTTTAGAAAAGGTTTCCATAGGTGACTAAAATAATTACATAAATTTTTGTAAATCTAGTGTAGAAATAACTATGAAAATAATAGAACTAGAGTGATAAATGGTATGTTTAAAGGAATGCAGTGGCTATACAAGGAAGAAGCCATTTAGAGATAATATAATAGTTTCCATTGACATGAGAATGTTTTGGAACAGTAATATTAAATAGAGACTCCAAAGTGGCTAAAACTTAAAAGAGAATTGGAAGAGCAGTGTTACTCAAGTCAAAAGAGTTTTAAGATTGAGAGACTGGCCAATTTGGTCAAGTGTTTAAGAGAGATTATCTAAGATGTAGACTATGAAGTACATATCAAATGTAGCAACTAAGATGTGATTGGCAATATTTTAAAGCAAATGATAATGATGAGATGAAGCCACACTGCAAAGCCATAATAAATGAACAGGAGCTTAAAGGGAAAAAATCCTAGATTATATAATTACTGCTGTTTTACAGTCTGGTTTTGAAGAGAAGAAAAAGGCAGTTGCTGCATATTAAGGAAGAGTCAAGAGTAGACTTTTTTTCAAATAGGTGAAACAAGTGGGAAACAAGTGTCCTTATAAATGGAAAGGAATGAATCAAGGAATACCGAATGATTAGACTATGGGAAAGATAAGAGAAAGGGCAGATTGAATGCGGGAAGCTTTGAAGAATGTGAGAGGAAATGATGTCTAGGGCACAGGTCACTAATGAAGACTCCATTCTTATGACAGGAAGATGGTGACAACTGGGGTAGGAACACACAACACATTTGTGGATAATACACAGGTGAATACATATCAGATTCGTTTTAGAAAATAACTGTAACTCATTGGTACTGTGGAGATAGATTGAAATGAGATAATTTCTTAAAATGTAAATCTAGTAGGAGACTAATAGCTAGACATCATTCTGACACCTCTGAAAGAATGGACACCTCTTTCACTGCTACTCACCTTTGTAAGAAATATGTATTTATCCTTCCTGTAAGAAAATATTTTTATCTATTTGTGATGGCATGGCAAATTTCAAATATTTTATAAATATCTGAGACATTTAGTTGGTAAACAATACTAGCCTTTCTTTATATCAATCATATACAGGGGGCAAGATGAGTAACTTATTACAGAAGGTTTATATAAATCATTATTGAGAGACAAATGTCTCATTAAAGTTATTTAAATAGATACTGAAAAGCTGAATTCAACCCCTTCATCATTAACACCTCATTATCCATTATTTTCTCTTCAAATAAAGTCTTGTGTTAGATTTTTTAAAAGAATGATCATTTTTATAAAGATACGTATACACTTATGTCTTATCCCCTTTTTTAACTGTATAATATATTGAATTCACATTTCATGTATCTCAGAGATGTCTATGTTCTTAAAAAAAAAGCCTTAACATATATTGACATACCTTTTAACAATATTAAAGAGAAAGAAGCAAAATAATCCCTAAAGAATTTGATATACCCATATGACATAGATTAAATTCCTACCAGGACATCTTATTGAGAAATTCTCTGCTAGGTATTTGAATTTATATTAAATATAAAAATTTGAATAGAAATACACTGCTTAGAGAAATGTTACCTCATTCATTATTTTTCCCAAACGGATCTTCACTACAGATAATGGAATTGAAATCTGATTTCATGTTTATTCATAGGTGAGAGCAAGGACTTAGTTCCAGAATCAGACTTGAACCCCTTTTTTTATTTCCAGAGACATTGCTAGAAAACAAGTTTTGCTCATAGTCTTTATTAAACATTATAGTGTCATTGAATAGACAAGATTTACTCTCAGGAAAATTGTTCTAAATATATGTTAATATACATGTTTAGTGTAAAAAATAAGATTTAAAAATTATCTAGAAATACAGAAAAGAAGGTAATCACTATGACTTCGTCTTTGAATTGGTAGGAAAAGGATTCAGAGTGTCCCAAATTAAACTGAGATCGATAGAGATTGAAACTAAATTATGAAGAAATTAGGATTGGGAAAAGAGGAGACAGATAAGGAAAAACAAACACCCTAAGCACAAAAGCAGAAATAGTATAAGGTAACTAAAACATATATGTGTCATCTTCATGGATGACATTTGAGGGTGATGTTTAGCTATAGGCAGAATATTTGGCTGATAAAAATCTAAAATACTATGCCTTCCTTCCTGCTTCCCATTTGGAAAAAGCGTGACATGCCCTTGTCTCTTTCTATAAGGCCATCTCTAAATGATATCCCTCCAGCTAAAGATCAACCACTTCCAATAAAAGAGGATTAACAGAGTGCTTTCTCATGGAGAACTGGGCAGCTTCAAATTACTTTGAGCAAGTAATTTACTTTTATAAACCATATAAATAAGCAAAAATTTAATTAGTACATATTTTTCTAGAAATGACATATGATAATTTGTGCATTTTAATTAAATCTTGTAAGATATCTTTCTCCCCCAGTCTGGTACATTCTGTCTTGAATCTGTGTGTGACCAAACGGGGTATGCATAAGGAATGTTAAAGAGAATTTTGTCATTAAAAGTATCAATTTCAAAAACTTTACTCATACTGAAGATTAGCTTCAGATGTTGAATTTTGTCATTTAAACCTGGAACAATTCAAGTTTCCTAGGACATATTCTGTTATGTATTCATAATTATTATTGTGATTGTTAATTAGAGAATTTGTGAGTGCATATGGTATGTAAATGGGCATTAGTTGGCTATCATCTATCTATTTTCTATCAATCAATCAACCATTTAGCCCTCATCTATCAGAGACAAAGAGCAACAAAAGAGAATAGAGTGAATAAAGCTAATAGCTAGTTCCTCCCCAACCCCTTACTCATTTCTTAATCTGAGGTCTTGGGAACTCATATTAGATTGTAAAACTATTTTATTCTCTTAGGAATAATATTCATAGCTTTTATCTGATTCTCAAAAATGTTTTCTAACAAGGATTGAAATCCCTGTTTTAGTGTTATTAAAGGCATAAAAGTCAGCTTTGTTAGCTAGGAGCACATACGTAATTTAGTTTCAGATGATCAAACTAAAATGATGATTAGAAAATATGGTATGTATTCTTGCCATATAAAATAAATAGATTCAGGAATGTCATTTGTATATTTAGAATGAATTATTCCCCTGAGTTAAAATAACTTATCCAAATAAACAGCATTTTTGTTTCTTAACCAAAACTGCAAATAAGAGGAAAAAGAAAAAGAAAAAAGAAACTAAGTAAACTTTCTTTCTGATAGCAAAATAGTTTCAAATTCCTTTTACATGTTACCTTTGGAATTCTTCTTTGGAGCTGAAACATAAAGAACAGTCGTACCCAGCTATTTACAGAAATAAAGCTGCCCTGTGTACACTATCCAAAGTCAGTTTAAAAGAGATAATTTCCACCAGGTTTGGTTCTCCGTGGAAGGTCTCCCTCTATTCTCAAATCAAATTGACTCTCTTCTTAAAAAGCAAAGCTTTTCAACCTTGCAGATTTCATCCCCGGAGCTAAAGATCAACCACTTCCAATGAAAGAGGATTCACAGGAGTACTTCCCCATAGAGATCCAGGCAGCTTCAAGAGTAGTACTTCAAACAAGTAATTTACTTTTATCAACAGTATAAATAAAACAGAAAATAGGAAGACGTTCACAGACTTACAGCATTTTGCTTTTTTATAGCACTCCGGATATTTTATTTTATGCAGGAGGTCTGCAAGCTGTTAGAGTTGCTTATCTCTGGGAGATCTCCAAGCTGTTCAGGTGTAATTCAGATAAGTCAAGTGTTACTCCCCATTGGAGGGTTTATTTACCATATAGCCTCAAGGTGGTACTTTGCTATCTGAAATGTTATAAATTAGTAGCTCTTTATGAGGCATCTACTTAAAAAAGATTAGAATACTAATGATCTCTTATTTAATATAATAACTTAATATTGACAAAAATATTTCATCCTTTGTGTATTTACCTACATCAGCACTTCTGTAGTGCATTTCAACAATTTATTGAATGACTTCAATGAGTATTTAATATGCTAATGTGTATTTTAAATCTTTGTGTGGAATAGCACACAGTATTTCCTAAACTCATTGAGAACAAACTTTTTTTTATAGAGCATCTCTCAGGACTCACAGTAATGTGAGAAAACTTTTGGAAACACTGATCTCCATCACATTATTTAACAATTCATCAACAACTTCCTTCAAGTAACAACTTTAAAAAGGGTGTTCTCACTCAACTCTCACTTATATATATATATATATTTATATATTTTTTTTTTTTGAGACAGGGTCTTGCTCTGTCACTCAGCCTGGGGTGCAGTGGTGTGATCTCAGCTCACTGCAACCTCCACCCGCCAGGTTCAAGCGATTCTCTTGCCTCAGCCTCCTGAGTAGCTAAGATTACAGGCATGCACAACCACGCCTGGCTAATATTTTGTATTTTTAGTAGAGACGGAGTTTCACCATGCTGGCCTGGCTGGTCTCAAACTCCTGACCTCAGGTGATCCATCTGCCTCTGCCTCACAAAGTACCAGGATTACGCGCATGAGCCACCGTACCTGACCTCACTCACATACTTTTGATGGATCCCTGACCAGAATTGAGATTCAAGTGGAGCATCCTTCATATAATACTTTGTCTTTAAGGAATTATTCCAGCTCCCAGTAATGCTGGGTGGAAGATGTAACTAAAATACCCAGCCATCACTAAATCCCCCAAGCAGCAATGATTACTGATTTTTATGTCTTTTCTAAAAAATTTCCAGAGCCTCAAGTCACGTAAAACCAAAATACCTAATGATGCTGTTATATAGGTACAACCACAAGATGTTAAACATTTAAATCCAAACTGGAAAATTCCATAAAATACACAGCTATTTCCAAAAATGTATTTTTATACTAAGTAATAAAAATTCTAATAAATTGACGGAGCTTTGCAACGTTACTCTTAGTGACCAGGAAATTTGCCATCACACAGACATCTTTAAAATTGTATTAAATTTCAGTTTCCCTAGTTCCTTTATTCAGCACAAATTACCTGAATACCTTCTACCTGCTATGTGGCAGGTCCTGTTACACATCATTCCTGTCCTCAGTCAGCTTTTAGAGAATAGTATCTAATTGACCTGTCTGCTATTTTCTGGCTGTCCAACATAAAATCAACGTTTAAAAGTGTGATCTATATGCATGTATTAATATAAAATGCATTTTAAATGAATCTAATCCTATTTAATCTCCAGTAATGTTTTCTCCCTCTATAAAGACTTCTATAGGACGTATCAACCCACAACAGAACTGTGTATTTTCACTATGCAATTCAAAGAGAACATAAAAAGCACATATAGGCTGGAAATAAACTTGCATCACATGAAAAAAGTGGCTTATTCATTGGCCTAAATGAATTAACTTGCACATTTCATTAGCATGCAAGATGCACATCTATGGGTTGCCAGCATAAATAGAAAAGAGTTCAATGAACTGAAGAAAAAAATGGTGATTGATATGGCCCTGATGGCAAACCTCAGTTTTGAACACAAGTTTACATTCAAACTGACTTTAACAAACTTCCTTGAGGATAGATTTAGATTAGTTCTTTGTGATCTAACATATGATTAAATCTTTGTCATAATTTGATAAGCCCTTAATTACCTCCACGGAAACATTAACTGAAATTATCACCACACCTGGATAGTTATTCTTTCTTAATATCAAGAAAATAGCTCATGGCATTTAAATCTTTCAACTCACCACATCAAATTTGTATTGACATACCTATAATTTTATGATGAATCTAGATACAGAACACAATTTCATCATGCTTAATAAATCATTTATTTTTGCATGTTTTAAAATGATAGGTAGTTATATTTTATAAAGAAACTAGTTCCGGGTGCTAAAAAAAAGGTATGACACTGTGGTTTAAATCTAACCTCAGAGGTAAATAAATGCAAAATACCCATTCCAACAAAATGTTTTTAAATCTTTAAATGCGTTTATTTCATTTAAAACATCAATTCCAAAAATAAGGTATCCTTAACATGTTTCTAAATAATGTGTTAAATAATAATTTGTTATATTTTCATATATATATTCATTATATTACATATTAATATATGTCAACATAATATTCTATTGCATTCTGTGTTCAGAATATGTTTTATTTTTATAGATATATAGTTATATATTCAAACTGTGAATAAAATTAAAATTAAAGTCAACCTGGAAAATTATTGATTTTGACTTAATCTTGATCAGTAAAAATCTGGTCAATATAAAGTAACAATCTTTATAATTTTGGTGAAAATCTTTTTTCGATCTCCTGAAAATAATTCACCTAAATAATTCCACATTTCACAACTTAATAACTTAATGAAAATACAGATTCTTACAGATCCTGAATGTTTTTAGGCTGTTTAAAATTGCTCCTAATTTTTAAGAAAATGATTACATCCTATTGTAATCATATTGTGATAAAAACCATGTTAATTTCATATCCTTCAATGTATCATCAATCCGACATACAATGGAAGCAATAAAAGTTAATATATAGCAAGAATGTTGTGATGGAGTTAATATTTTATTTTAAATTAGTTAAAAATATCATTTATTTAATCTTGTAAGTTTAATATGGTGAAACGAATTAAGCTAAAGGACGAATTGCTTATAAAATTTCTTTTTTTCATATCAGCACATATTCTTTTTAGAAACCTATTTTAATTTGATTTTATTTTTTAAATTCACAATATATATTTAATCTTTTGCCTACTGTATGTCACATATAGTAGCTGCCCTGTGTAAAACTAGCAGCTTTCTTAGCAATATTGTGTAATGAGATTTATCTCAGTTGCCCTGAAGCCAACATCTTTGGATTCTTTATTCATTAATGCCTATTCAATTTAGCCAGGAGAAGAGTAGAGCCTGAACTGTAAGGGAAACCTTTTGTAAATAAACTTTTGTACATAAGAATGACCTGTATCTTTATATCATACCTTTATGAAATAGAAGCTTAAATTTAAAATACCTTGTTTTTGAAGAGAAAATATTAATATTCAGGGAAGATAACTATTTTCCCCTAAAATACATACACAGACAAATATTTAGGCCTACATTTACAGATTCTTAAATGGCCAAACCTTACATTCTGCAATTGTTAAGTAAAATATTCACATAGGGAGGTGTAAAATGGGCTGATTTTTCTTTTTGATTTTATTTATTTGTTTTTTTGAGATAGGGTCTCAATCTGTCACCCAGGCTGGAGTGTAGCGACACGATCACAGCTCGCTGTAGCCTTGACTTCCCAGGCTCAGGTGATTCTCCCCCCTCAGCTTGCCTAGTAGCTGGGTAGCTGGGACCACAGGCATTTGCCACCACACTCAGCTAATTTTCGTGGTTTTTTCTTTTTTTTTTGACCTGGGGTTTTGCCATGTTACCCAGGCAGATCTCAAACTCCTTTCTTAAGTGCTCCACACGCCTCAGTCTCACAAAGTGCTAACATTCCTTGGTTAGATATATTCCTAGATATTTTAATTTTTGCAGCTATTATAAAGGGATTGAGTTCTTGATTTGATTCTCAGCTTCACCATTGTTGGTATATAGTGTGCTACTGGTTTGTTACATTGATTTTGTAACCTGAGACCTTAAAGTCTTTTGGAGGAATCTTTAGGATTTTCTAGGTAGGGAATCATATTATTTGCAAGCAGTGATAGTTTAGCTTCCTATTTTCCAATTTGGATTCCATTATTGTTTTTCTTGTCTAATTGCCCTGACTAGTACTCCTAGGACTATGTTCAATAGGAGTGGTGAAAGTGGACATCCTTGTCTTGTTCCCGTTTTAAAGGGGAATGCTTTCGGGGGACTTCCTCTTTTCCAATTTGGATGCCCTTTATTCTTTCTTTGGCCAAATTGCTCTGGATAGCACCTCCAGGACTATGTTGAATACAAATGGTAAAAGTGGGCATCCTTGACGTGTTCCTGTTTTTGGAGGAAATGTTTTGAGGTAGGTCACTTCTATGCCTAGTTTGTTAGGGGTTTTTATCATAGTGGGAGGCTGGATTTTGTCAAATGCTTTTTCTGTATCTATTGAGATGATCATATAGTTTTTGTTTTCAGTTCTGTTTACATAATGTATCATATTTATTGGGTTGCACATGTTAAACCATCCCTGCCTCCCTGGATGAAGCCCACTTGATCATGATGAATTATGTTTTTGATCTGCTGTTGAATTCAGTTGACTAACATTGTGTTAAGAATTTTTGCATCTTTCTTTATCACAGAAATTCGTCTGTAGTTTTCTTTTTTTGTGCGTGTCCTTTCCCAGTTTTGGTATCAGTGTGATACTAGCTTCATAGAATAAGTTAGGGAGGATTCCTTCTTTCTCAATCTTTTAGAATCATTTCAGTAGGATAGGTACCAATTTTTCTTTGAATGTCTTGTAGATAACATCTGTGAATCCATCTGGTCATAGTCTTTTTGTTGTTGTTCTTGGCAATTTTTAAATGATGGATTCAATCTCACTGCTCATTTTTGGTCAGTTCAAGATTTCTATTTCTTCCTGATTTAACCTGGGAGGGTTTTATGTTTCCAGGAATTTGTTCATTTCCTCTAGGTTTTCAAGTTCTTGTGCACAAAGATGTTCATAGTGGTATCAAATGATCTTTTGTATTTTTTGGTGTCAGTTGTAAATTCTCCAGTTTCATTTCTAACTGAGCTTATTTGAAACTTTTCTCTTCTTTTCTTGGTTAATCTAGCTAATGATCTACTGATTTTGTTAATTTTTCAAAGCACCAGCTTTTGTTTGATCTTTTGTGTTGTTTTTGTTTGTTTGTTTGAATTTAATTTACTTCTGCTCTAAACTTATTTATTTTCTTCTTCTATCTTTAGGTTTAGTTTGTTCTTTTTTCTCCATTTTCTTGAGGTGTGATATTCTGTTGTCAGTTTATGCTTTTACAGACTTTATGATGTAGGCACTTAGTGCTATAAGCTTTTCTCTTAGCACTACTTTGGTTGTATCTCAAAGGCTTTGGTAACTTATACCATTATTATCATTTGATTCAAACTTTTTTTTTAATTTTCATCTGATTTCATTGTTAACCCAGGTTCATTCAGGAGAAGATTATTTAATTTCTATGTATTTGTATAGTATTGTGTTCCTTTTGGATTTGATTTCCAGTTTTATTCCATTGTGGTCTGAGAAGATACTTTATATGACTTCATTTTTTAAGAATTTATTCATATGTGTTTTGTGGCCTGTCACATGGTCCATTTTTGAGAATGTTCTGTGTGCCAATGGGAAGAATGCATATTCTGCAGATCTTGGGCATAATTTTCTGTAGATATTTGTTCAGTCCACTTGTTCTGAAGTGTCATTTAAATCTATTGTTTCTCTGTTGACTTTCTGTCTTGAAGATCTGTCTAGTGCTTTCGGTGGTGTATTGAAGTCTCCCACTATTGTTTTACTGTGTATCTCATTTCTAAGGTCTAGTAGTAATTGTTTTATAAATCTAGGAGCTCCAGTGTTTGATACATATAAATTTAGGATTGTAATATCATTGTAATCTTCTTGCTGAATTGGTCCTTTTATCATTATATTGTGATCAATCTGCCTTTTTTATTGTTTCTTTGAAGTTTGTTTTGCCTCATTTAAGAATAGCTATTCCTGCTTGCTTTTGATTTTTGTTTGTATGCAATATCATTTTACACCCTTTTACCTTGAGTTTATATAAATTCTTCCATGTTACATGAATCTCTTGAAGACAGCAGATATTTGGATTGTGAATTTTATGCCATTTTGCCACCCGTATCTTTTAAGTGGAACTTTTAGGGCACTTACATTCAATATTAATATTGAGATGTGAGGTACTATTTTCTACATTCATAATTATTACCTACATAGTTTTTTTCAATGTGTTAATGTTTTATAGGCCCTCTGAGTTTTAAACTTTTAAGAAGTTCCATTTTACTGAGTATCTGGCTTTTGTTTCAAGGTTTAGAAGTCCTTTTAGCATTTCTTGTACTGCTGATTTAGTAGTGACAAATTCCCTCATCATTTGTTTGTCTGAAAATGATTTTATTTCTCCTTCATTTATAAAACGTAGTTTTGCAGGGTATAAAATTCTTGGCTGACAATTGTTCTGCTTAAGGAGATTAAAGATAGGACCCCAATCCCTCTGGCTTGTAAGGTTTCTACTGAGAAGTCTGCTGTTAGTCTAATAGGATTTCCTTTGTAAGTGACCTGATGCTTTTTTATTACTGCTCTTAGAATTCTTTCCTTTATGTTGACTTTAGATAGCCTGATGACTATATGTCTTGGTGAAGATCTTTTTGCAATAACTTTCCCAGGAGTTCTTTGAGCTTCTTAGATTTAGATAACTAGATCTCTAGCCAGGCCAGGGAAGTTTCCCTCATTTATTGCATGAGATACTTTTGTTGGACTTACTATTTTCTCTTCTCCTTCAGGAGCATGAGTTATTCTTAAGCTTGTCCATTTTACATGATTGCATAGTTTTTGGAGACTGTTCTTTTGTTTAATTCTTTTTATTTATTTTTGTCTGATTGTGTTAATTCAAAAGCTTTGTCTTCAAGTTCTGAAATTTGTTCTTCTATGTGTTCCAGGCTATTATTAAAACTTGTCACTGCATTTGGTAATTCCCTAAATTTCCAGAAGTTCTGGTTGGTTTTTATTGATGATATCTATCTCTCTAGAAAGTTTTTTATTCATATTCTGAACTGCTTTTAAAAATTTCTTTATAATCGTTTTCACCTTTCTCTGATAACTCCTTGAGTAGCTTAATAATCCATCTTCTGAATTCCTTATCTGGTATTTGAAAGAGCTCATGTTGCCATGAGTCCGTTGCTGGAGAGCTAGTATGAACTTTTGTGGGTGTTACAGCACTTTTGTTTTTGTTATATTACCAGAGTTATTTTTCTGGTTCCTTCTCACTTGGTTAGACTATTTCTTCTAATTATTCTTGAATTTAGGTTCGATTTGAGTTTTTTGTTTATTTTTAAATTTCCTTTTTCCCCTTAAGTATGAGACTTTAATGCTTATAGTTAATTATAGCCTAATTCTGTTATTAGTACTTTCAGGGGTAAAGACTCTGTAAGATTTCTTTGGTTATAGAGAGTCTTTGTATGATAGTTCTCTCATATGCTGGTTTTAGTAACAATGTGCTCAGTAAGTGAACAAGTTTACTATCTCCTGTGTGGTCTCTTAAACTTTATCTCATTCCTCATGCACTTATTTATTTATTTATTTATTCATTTTCCTCCAGTATTTATTTATTGGTTTGATGGTTCACCCTTTAAACTAGTACGGGAGGTATTTTTGCATAGTAATTAGCTGTGGCTAAAGCAGGCAGGTAAACACATCTCCAGCCTTGAATGAGGTGGCTGTAGGAGCTCTCAGTGAGTTGCACTGAGGTCTTATCAGGGAGAAGGCTTGGAGCCACCTCAACTCCCATGGCAGATCAGCAGGAAAGTTACCCACCTATCAGACACACTCTTGTCTCAGTGCTGCAACTATTCAGATTAGAATCAGATCATGATTCTTTTTTGTAAGCCTGAACCTAGATGGTGTTCTTTCGTGGGGATGCAGTGACTCTGATGTTTTCCAGAAAGTTTCATGTAGACTGATGGAATGACTTTCTAAATAAATTATACTTTGAGACAATGGGATCTTTATGTAAATAATTTCCATAATATGTAGAACTAGAAATGTTACATATTAGATATACATATTATTTTAGATAGAAATAAATTTATCTATTATAAATTTGTATAAGCCTGTGATTGCAATCCAACAACTTTTGTAGGATATGTGCTCACGTTTAATACCTTCTTTAGTGAATGCTATATTCTTTAGCACAAGTCCTGCACTGCACATAATCTCTTAAATGATTAATTTTTAGTTTAAATTAATTAAATTTATTGAGCAGTCACTATGTACAAAGTATTAGGACTCCAGGAACAGGATATGAGTTTCTCAGCTGCTTATGTGTTCTGAACTTCCTAATTTGTTCCTGATATCCATGATTTGCCCTCATGTAAGCCAGGTTTGGTTGACTTTGGCCTGAAGTGAAAGGTTGCCTTCATCAGTGTTGAAGGATTCACCAGCTGTCACTAATGTTTACTTCAGCATTTACCAAAGTTCTCTGTGCACTTTGGGGAAGCAGAAAGAGAACATGTCAGTCTGTACATAAAATTTCAGAATTTTTAATAAAACAAAATGAAGGAGGTTTGTTTACTGCTGGTTATTTATCCATAACTATAACTATGCTATCTATCTATCTGTCTATCTATGTTTAGCTGTAACTATAAATAATTATATCCATTAGGTATATGTGTGTGTGTACATGTGTGCGTGCATGCTTATACATTTCCAAAAAACAGGTTGCAATACCTCTCAAACTATTATGAAAGTAAGTGCTTTTTTTTTCTTTCTGTGTAGTGTTGTGAAGAACTCTATGTTAGGAAATGCTGGCTTAGGTAAATAATGTCAAGAGGGCATAATAGCCTGAAGAACTTTCCTGCTTGTTGGTTCGTTAATCCGGAACCCAGAAAACAGTCATGTGATCTGCACTCCAGCCTGGGTGACAGAGCAAGACTCTGTCTCCAAAAAAAGAGAAAACAGTCATGTGTATTTCCCCTGATCCCCAGAGGCAACTTAAAATGAAGCGTTGCTGCTGCTATAACTAAGATTCCCTGAAGGCAATAAAAATAGCTGTCAATTCTGGTGTAATAACTGCAGTTATTGTCACCAAAATATTGTATTTCCATTGCTTAAATTCCACTGTATTGAGAAAATAAAATGTTTATTTCTGATATCTGGTTAATATATTTATTTACAGCTATTCTTTTTTCTCAGTGGAGAATTCTCCACAATGAAAACACTAGAAAATTCTTAGTATTGAACATTATTATCCTTTTATTTCTTATGTCATAAAATATGTATTTTGTCCCTGAGTTAATGCTTATAAGAATAATATTTTGCTACTAAATACATATGAAAATATTTAACCAGGGATATAATTTTCTCTGCTGTTTTACATAGTGGCTTCACATTTGCATATATTTTGCCTGTTCAAGAAAAGTGAAACAAACCACCAAGAAATTATCTGATTTATTCATTCATTCAAAATGGGAAAATAATCTATATAATTGCTATAAAATTAATTTGGTGTATTAAATTTGAAATAAGTTGATTTTGATTATCCATTGACAGTCCTGCTTTTGTCTGTCAGGTGAAGGACTGTCCCAAAATATTTTCTTTTATATTTCCTATAAATAGACTTTCTTTTGCTTCTTTGACAATTTTATATTTTTATCTCTATTTATGTAACAAAATATATTTTGCCTATTCTTATATTCAGGGAAATATTAATTGTTAAAATAAACTGCAGTCGTTTATCAGAGCAAATTGCAGTCTTAAAGTGATGACTTGATACACGTATATATTAATAATTACTTATTTAATTTCTGAAAATTTCTTTCAAGTAGCATAGTTATCTTATTATTTATGTTCATAGATTCAGTATTTTAACTGTGTAATATTCTCATTTTGTATATATGTATGACTACATATATGCATATATATAATCTTCAAGATGTGTTTTATTTTTATGGTAGGCTTATTAAACAGGAAATTCTAATTTGACAGACTTTTTTTGTAATTAGGGGTGAAATTCTAACATTGCAATTATTTTCATGTATTTGTACATTTTTATAGCAATGATTCTATAACTTTATACTAATCTATGTTAAGATTTCAAAATCATCTCTTTGCTTATTGTACACTATTGTTTTTAAAACAGTAGTACATGCTTAAAGGGCAATCAATTGAAGGCTTACTTCTCTGAGCACTCCTCCAACCCTCAATCTTCTATCCTGCTCCACTTTCCAGAGCCTCCTTCTTCACTATCATATTTCACAGTTTTGGAAGCAAAAGTACCCATAGCTACCAAGCAAATCTTATGAGACTTTTTCCTTTGGTTAATCATGTAGCATTTCGTCTTCTATTTGCTGTACATTGCCACTTTTCCAATATAGGCAGCTGCTTGGCCGTTCAAATTTGTCCTGTGGTACAAGAGAGTTATTCATAATTCTATTTTTTTTCAAAAAAGCTATGTTTTATTCAATGAAACCAACAGTATTGGAGACAAAATAAAGGCAAATCAAAAACATTTGTAGGAAGTTGCCAGTTTGAATTGAGAATGAGTAAGCAAGTCAAACATGCTACAGGATTCATTGTGACCCCAAAATCACTCTTTATTCTGAACAGGGAGGTCTAAATTATTATTATTTTCATTCTAAGAAACTACTTTCTAAAAATCTCCAATTATGACCAGGACTTCTAGACCATGGCAATTTTCCCACCATATTGATAAAAATGGCAGTCTAATTAGTTTGTTATATTTTAAACTTGGATTATATTACATTTAGTAGTCAGGAATGCCTGAGCAACTATATTAACTCTAGATGCTTAGTTTACATCTTGGAATAAATCTACTAATATTCTTTTTATTTTCTTTCTCTCCTTCTTTCTCTGATCTAGTCAGCCATCAAGTTATATTTATATAGTGTCCATAACAAACCAATCTTTTAAATTTCATGTATATATTCTCTACCTCCCTAAAACTATATTTGACATTTGTATAAAAACATTTAGAGTGTGCCCTGATATATTGTCCTATTTAATGCTATATTTGTAATATGGCTAGGAAGATAATATTATTACAATGGATACTTTAAGTAATTTGATCACATAGCTCCTGACAAACAGATGCTAATCACAGGCCTTCAGATTCAAACTAAGGATGCTTCCAACAAATTAGCCTAACTAAAATTTATGAGACTATATTATGCTTATATAATATTAAAACTTATACTAAACACATGGGCAACATTATCCAATACACCACTCTACACAAATAAAATAATATCTTTACAATTAGCAGTTCCGCCGGTTAAAAAATAGAGAATATTTATATTAATGAACTAGGTAAAAATTAGTCTTCCAAAACTTTTAGGTAATCTTTATAAACATGATTTAAATATTTTGATATTGAATGATATTTAAATATTTCCCTATGCTGGACTTACTTTTATTCTATTTTTTGACATGGTAGATTTAAATTTCATGCATATGCTTTGTTTTATTTTTACTTTTTTATTTATAAAATTTGCCTGCTTACAAAGAGTTTTATACTGCAGTGGTAGTTCATTTTTTTCCTCGTGTTTATCTTTGAAGAGAAAGCAAACATCCTACCTCTTTTATGACATAGCTCTTTGTTACACTTATTGTCTATTACACAAGCTTGTCCAACCCATAGCCCATGGGCCACATGCACCCCAGGATGGCTTTGAATGCAGCCTAACACAAACTCGTAAATTTTCTTAAAACATTATGAGATTTTTTTGGCAATTTTTTTTTTTTTTTAGCTTGTCGGCTATCGTTAGTGTTAGTGTATTTTATGTGTGGCCCAAGTGAATTCTGCTTCTTCCAGTGTGGCCCGCGGAAATCAAAAGATTGGCCAACCCTGTTTTATGCAATGTCTTCCTGAACTTCATCTCTCCAGGTATCTGAAATCTTAATAATAACCTTAGAATTTATGGTATATCTAATGAAAAAAATCACATGGTAGAAAGCACAAAATATTGATTAGTAATTAGTTTTGTGAACCCAAATCTATGACTCAAGATATTTTGAACTTTCAATAAATATTGCTGTTTAGAAAAACATGGTCCATTAATCTATTCATTAGGAAGCTACATTTTACTCTTCTCAGATGTCCTTTGTGAACTGTCTTCTGGGTTTCTGATGGAGTTTATTTTAGCTCTTACAGAATAAAAACAATGTGTTGTTTGCTCCTGGCCCTCATCCCTCAAGTGTCTTATCTCTTTTCAAGTCTATTGAGAATTGAGATTCTGGCATGTCAGAGCAAACTGTAGATAAACACCAATTTCTTTTTTTTTTAATTTTGAAGACATGAGCAACTAATAATACTGCCCAACATATACATTCCTCAAAAATCTATTAGCTTAAGAATTAGGAATGTTATGATGAGTATGAAATTTTCTTGTTTATTATATCAGTGATTATTGTATCTTTTTTTTTATTTTATGTTATATCTTTATGCTTTTTGAAAAATTCCAGCTGTGTTTTTGCTAAGATGATTGCTATTTCAACAGTGTCACTTAAGGTTATATTATGTTTGTTGAAAATTATATAATTGTTTCATAATGTTTGAAATTCCACCTATTTTTCTGAGAATGAGATAGTAATAGTGTGTTCACTAATATATGATTTATAATTTTGCATTAAATCTCAAATTTCATAGTATATGAATTAAAGAAAGACAGGGGTAAGCTTAACAGGACTGAGACAAAGGAATCAGCATAGTTTTATAAGACTTTTTGCAATATAATTTTCACTACTTTTTAAATTTTGACCATTTTAAGAAACATAATTTTCGTATTTTTTATTTTAACCATTTTGGTTATATTGGCATAAAACCAAGAAATCTAATTTTAGAACATTATAACATCAACTGAGTAAAATCTCTGTAGTACAATATATCAATAAAAGTAAACTTATTGTTAAAAATGCTGTATAGTCAAACACTTGATATGTAATGAATGTCCTCCTGGGGTAAACATCTAAATGACAATTTTATAACATAAATAAATAAGACATTAAAGTGTTTTTGTTTCTTTTATAATGTGTTCGAATATCCCAGAATATTACCTTTCACTGTCATCCTAAAATTAACTAAAATTTAGTTTTAGCATACAATTTTGACAATATAGCACATCATTTTGGGTGTCTGTTTGAAACAGGAGTGTTGCCTTATCCCCATCACAGAGGGTGACAGGAGTGTAGCTCACTTCTTATGTGGTCCACTGCTCAAACTCCTAGGGCGGGCACACAGATGGGCAGGTGCAAAGGTCGTGGGAAGCATTTTTGGGCTGTGACCGCACTTGGCAGCGTCTAGGGGTGAGTGTTTACAACTCCCAAAGCCCAGGTGGGCGTGTGTTACAGTGCGCTCTTTCAGCTATGCGGTCTGCAGATGGCGTGTGTTACCCAATAGACTCCGCCTCATCGCAACGACAGGGGCGCCAGTGTGACAGCCTGAGTTCTTGCCCAGAGTACCTGAAGAATGAGATCACACTTGGGCTGGAAGGTTGAGTGCAAGGTTTATTGAATGGTGGAAGTGGCTCTCAGCGACATGGATGGGGAGCCAGAAGCGGAGGATGGAGTGGCAAGGTGATCTCCCGGAGTCCCACCGCCCAGGGGCCGGATTCTTCTCTCTGACTGTCCCTAGCTGAATTCCCCTGGGGTCTGCGTCGTTCTGCCATTGCTGGTCGGCTGGTGTCTCTGGTGTCTGCTAGTGAGCTCCCATTTTCGTCTTGACGCCCAGCCACTTGTGTCTGTGACCACTTACGGTCTCAGATTTCTATGGGCACAGAATGGGGGGCGTGTCGGGCTAGAGTGATCTTGGAGAATACAACACTGGGGCGTGAAAAGAGGAGTGCCTGTTCCCACTTAGATTCGTGGGCACAGGCTAGAGAGTGGAGCCCTAGCCAGGGTCCTCGCCTTTCCCTTCCCAGCACTTCCCTGCCCCCATCCTGTATCACACCCAACAAATAATTTAAAACACGTATTTGTGCAAAGCATCATGGCACAGGAGGTATAATGAAGAATAAAGCAGTTTCTAGTTTCAATAAGCTCACCACGGATTTGAGTAAATCAGTGTAAATCTCTAGTGTACAGGCAAGAAATAAATCAAAAGACTAATGTGTCAGAGCCATTTTCCCTGAAAAACAGCATTTGATTAATATTCAAACACTTGATTTTTCTTAATAATTTTGTCAAAATTATCAGTGGATGTATACAGACTGGAGGAAATAAAATATATGATGATTGTAGTCTTAAAATACGTGCTACAGAAACTAATTGGGTAAGCATGTTTTTGATCAAACCATTTGATTTAAATTTTGTATTTTTTAAATTATTTTTTCTTTGAGCCAAGCAAGAATAAATACAACTTACTAAATCATAAGCATTTAAATATAATTATTTTGGATAAAAAATATGAGGTAAACTGAAATAATTAATTGATTATTTAATTAATTGTAAATGATCAGAATCAAGAGAGATTCAAAAGAAGCGTATGTTACCTAGTTTGGCACAATATGTATCTTTTGTGATGAAAAATAGTCTGAATATGAGCTTACTGACCACTTAAGCAAAATGCAAAAAGTAAAGTATGTTGACAGTATTAAACATTTAATATCTAACAGGATTTCAGGAAGATAATTCTTTTTCTAGTACTGACTTTTTAGAAAAACTTTCCATATGTGTGTGTGTGTGTGTGTGTGTGTGTGTGTGTGTAGAGGTAGAAAGAGATAGCAATATCTTGAAGAATAATGCTGAAATGAATGTATTTTTTACTTTTAGTTTAGCGGCCTTGTATTAGAAAGAGGGTAACTATTACTAAAAAAAAAATGTTTAAAATGATTCAGATTTGGAGAAGATAGAAATAATAACCCAATCAATAGTATAATCCTGTGGTGGACCACCTAGATCTTCCAGTGAATATTATACAAGTACAGAAATATATGTATTACTTATCTCTCAGTCAATCCTTTATGAGCATTACTTATCCATTATAATCTTACATTATGATTTGAGTATTTTGAGGTTCTATTTCCTGGAAATAGCCTGGAGTACATTGACACTATTTGACTTCTAATAGCAAAAACCAATAGAGGAAAATTCTTACACATCAAAAAATCAATTGAGGTAATGTAACATATTTTCTTGAAAATTAAGGAGCCTATTAAATTCAACTACAAAAGATTGTTGCGTGATATTTTGAGGATTAAAAATATGTGTGTATTTGCCTGTTGTGTGTGTGTAGCAGTAGCAGGTTTATGAACTTCAATGGAACGTGGCAGAAATGCAGTATCTTTAGGCTATTTTTTTGCTGAATATTATTTAATCCATGAAACCATTAAAAATGTATATCTTAAAATCAGAATAATATACAGTTATAATGCCAGGCAATTTCGATGTTAGCATAAATTTGACAATAAACCAAATGATTTTTGTCACCCCCAAAATGTTCATCATCTCTGGAGGGCAGGTATCTCACCTCCTGTAATACCTTTGTTTTTTGATAGAATGAATAAAGAAAACTTTTTTTTCTTCCATGAGATGCTAGTTTTGGTTCTTTTAATAAACTCAAGTTATTAGATTTAAAATTTCTATAACCTTTGTGGAAGTCAGTGCGGTGATTCCTCAGGGATCTAGAACTAGAAATACCATTTGACCCAGCAATCCCATTACTGGGTATACACCAAAAGGATTATAAATCATGCTGCTATAAAGACACATGCACACGTATGTTTATTGCAGCACTAATCACAATAGCAAAGACTTGGAACCAACCCAAACGTCCAACAATGATAGACCGGATTAAGAAAATGTGGCACATATACACCATGGAATACTATGCAGCCATAAAAAATGATGAGTTCATGTCTTTTGTAGGGTCATGGATGAAGCTGGAAACCATCATTCTCAGCAAACTATTGCAAGGACAAAAAACCAAACACCGCATGTTCACACTCATAGCTGGGAATTGAACAATGAGAACACATGGACACAGGAAGGGGAACATCACACACTGGGGCCTGTTGTGAGGAGGGATAGCATTAGGAGGTATACCTAATGTTAAATGACGAGTTAATGGGTGAAGCACACCAACATGGCACATGTATTCATATGCAACTAACCTGCACGTTGTGCACATGTACCCTAAAACTTAAAGTATAATAATAAAAAAAAGCAAACAAATGCACACACACAAACTCGTCCTTTTAAAAAATATTTTCTGACAAGCAGAATTGAATTGATGTGTGATCTTGACTGAATGTTTGTGTCTCCTAAATTTTTATATTGAAACCTAATACCCAACGTGATAGTATTAGGAGGTGGGGCTTTTGGTGAGTGATTAGGTCATGACGGGAACATTCATGAGTAGGACAAAGGGCCTTATAAAAGAGGCCTCTGAATGATCCTTTGTCCCTTTGTCATGTGAGGACACAGCTAGTGAACAGACATCATCTTTGAACTAGAAAATGAGCGCTCAGCAGACATTGAGTTTGCCAGATTTGATCATGAACTTCCCAGCTTCAAGAACTGTAAGAAAAAATATATATCTGTTGTTTATAAGCCACCCTGTCTGTGGTACTTTGTTATAGAAGCCCAGATATATTAAGGCAATTATTAATGTTCTATTGTTACATTAATTGTAAATAAATGTGGTACATAAGACGAGATTTTTTTTAGTTTTAAAACTTAAATGTTATTTTTATATTGATAAATTATAGGTATAATATGTTTATAGGGTACAAAATGGTGTTATGATTTTTTATCATAATGTGGAATGGTGAAATTAAATTTATTACATATTCCTCACCTCAAATATTTAACAATTTGTGAATAAAACATTTGAAATTTTCTCTGAGTAAAATGTATATGAACAATACTCGACTATTAGCTATATTCACAATGTTGGATATTAATCTCAAAACAATGAAAAATTAAGAAATCAAACTTGAATTGCATATGAATATGAACTTCACTTATTAGCATACATCAAGATATAACAGATATTCAATATTACATTTATAAATCATACCTAATTAGCAAAAATGTCCCAAGTTTCCATGTGTGCCCTAGTTACAAATATGGTACGTGTAAAATAAATCATTTTGTTTAAGACTACCACAAAGAGACGATTATCAATGGCAATTTGGATAGTTTTTCAGTAGTGAATAATGGTTCATTGATTATATGGTAAGCATAAGTAATGGAAGTTATCAAATAGTCTGAAAAATACCACATTAATAAATGAGTAAAGAAAGAATAAATAACTTCTTAGAAATTAAATGGTCTTAATCATGTGATTAGAATGAAGATTATGTAAATTCTGTTTGAAGAGAGTAGTAAAGATACATAAAGAAATATAAAGTTTATCAATGTTTTACCTGTAAATTATTTTTAAGCTTCTTACTTTAACTTTCTATTTTTTAGCATTTTTGCTCTTTCTTCATTTCTGTGTATGGTGTAAATCTCTACACATGCTCAGTATGTGTTTTTCGAAGTAGAAGTGGCTCTTGGTCTTGTAAGAGGTCTTGGCAGAGGGCAAGAAAACTTACAGTCTTCAACTCATTCACTACGTTGACTACAGGAATTAATCTGAGTTGTCTTGACCTTGGTTTTCTCAGCTATACAACAAGAGATTTGTATTATGTAACTTAGAAAATCATTCTTACTTTTACAATTCTGTGATAATCTATGGATTTGTTTTCACTTTTTCACTTCTTTAAATAGTATTCTTGAGAATCTCTAGTGGAAAGCTTTTTTTTTTCTATTTTCAGTCTCCTATTTTTGTTGTTGTTTTTATCCTGATTGTCTCAAACGCTCAAATGTTGAATAATTAGTTGGTGGAATTTGATTAGGTTTGAGAAGAAATGTGTTTCTCTTCTTTTTTATTATTTTTTAAATGTTAACTTCTTCCAGTGTCTCTGACAATCTTAATAACATGCATCTGTTACTACTTAGACATTATACTAGAGAAATAGCTACCATATTTTGAGTGCTAAATGACTTTCAAGCACTGTGCAGGCACCTGTAAACCTAACGCATAATCCTTATAGCTAATCTGAAAGGGTGATATTTATTTACCCTTCAGAAATTAAGAAAGCAAGACAGGAAAGAGGGTAAAATTTTGCCCAGAGCCAGACATCATTAAATTGCAGAAACTAATTTAAACTTAGGCCTGCATCATTCAAAAGTTATTTTTCTTTCTAGCATATCACATGAATTTGAGTCACTATTAAAAATTGAATGTATAAATAGTCTTAAGGCATTTATTGAAGAATTTAAAGGCAAATCATTTACATTTATCAAATAGAACCAGTTTATTTGAATTTTTGGAGTCACAGAATAATTTCAAATGTGTCTTTCTTCCAGGCCAAACCCAGTTATAAGACACTTGAGAGCAGGAACCAGAGTGATCAGGGTGCTACCCTTCACTGTCAACACTCAGCCTACTAACTTTCATATGGAATCTTTCAATAACTAGTTGAATTAGACTGAATTAAAGAAAATGCTAACTCCTTTTGTTTCTTAGGCATCTAAAACGTAGCTATTTAGGTAATTTTTTAAAAATCTTGACTAATGAAGATTTTTGTTACAATAAACTGTCAGTGACAAAAAATTAGATTAAATTTATGGGATATAAAACCCAGCATTGCCAGGTGCAGTGGCTTATGCCTGTAATTCCAGCACTTTGGGAGGCCAAGGCAGACGGATTGCCTGAGGTCAGGAGTTCAAGACCAGCCTGACCAATATGGTGAAACCCTGTCTCTACCAAAAATACAAAAGTTAGCGGGGCGTGGTGGCCTGCGCCTGTAGTCCCAGCTACTCGGGAGGCTGAGGCAGGAGAATTGCTGGGACCCAGGAGGTGGAGGTTGCAGTGAGCCCAGATGGCGCCACTGCACACCAGCCTGGGCGACAGAGTGACACTCCTCAAAAAACAAAACAAAACAAAACAAAACAAGACAAAACAAAAAAAGAGCATTACTTGTACAAGTTAATGGGCAAAGGTTTGGGAACTCTGGGAAGCAGTTTTCACATGTATTTTATGACACGGTGAACAAAATTATATCACAGCTATGTTTCCTATCTAAAAGTATGTGCTTTTAAACTACCTTTGAAATCAGTGACAATCTTGCAATAAATACAGCAAAATCTGTAATACTTTCTTGAATTTATTATAATGGAAATCAGAGAAATGAACAAGATAATTTTTAATGTCTCTGAAAATTCTTACATTGAGTAACTCAAGGACATTGACTTATAATTTATGAAGCTTATTGTGAAACGTGACAAAAAGGAAGTCATATCTAGCAATAAATGTCAGGGGCAGTGTGAAAATCGAGTTAATAAAGGTTACATAAAAAAGTGCTTCTTTTGGAAAACAAAAACAAATTCAAAAATATGTAAATAAAATGATTTTTTCAAAAGAGGATCTCTCAAAAGGGAAAAAATATAAAAAATAAGTTCATAAAATTCATAAGTTTGAGGTCATTTTGAGAAAGTGGTCAATATAATAAATTAAATACTTGTGTAAAATATTTTTAATTAAAAATGATATAAATAGTAATTCAAGTTTCATATATTATCATTTTCCAAAACATTAAATTAAATTATTGATTACTTTCTATTAGTAGCAAATTTTTTGTCTATTTGTGACTAAAAATAAACAAAGGATTCTGGAAGAAAATAGGCCATTCTTGAAAACAAAAGCAAATAGAAATTAGAAATGTATTATTTTGCAAATTAATACAAAAGAAAGTTATTTGGTGGAATAAGAGGGGAAAATCCCACTGACGCATTATGTTTTATTCATTCATTTGCCTTCAAGACTGCAGTGAGTTATGATCGTATCACTGCACTCCAGCCTGGGTGACAGAGTGAGACTCTGTCTCAAAAATAAATAAATAAATAAATAAGCATTTGCCATTTGACAACTATTTTAACAATACCTTGAGATACATTGTGTTGAAGATTGATGGTCTCTGTTCTCTGGGTCTGTGTCACAAAAGCTCTAGATAATACTGCTTTCAAAATAAAGGACTGTGGTAGTGGAGTCTTCAGGAAAGCTTTGCTTTCTTCACTGCAACTGTAAAGAAGGTCATTAACAGGGACTTGGGATGAAGGAGGAGTTATTGGATACGTGGTGGAAGAGAAGAATTGAAAGAGTAAAGGGAAGTGTAATCTCGTTTCTGAGCAACATCAAGGACCTTCTTCAAATAAATGATCTTGAGTTTAAAATGAGACCCATATAGTGGATGTGTGTCTTTCTCCAGCCATGTTCAGCAGCAGTAGGCAGAGAGTTAACTTTTAAAGGGATCAGGGTTTAGACGAGTAAGGAGCAAGATATTAGAGGACATGTAAAACAAAGTGAATTTAATGACTGATCATGAACTTTCAGGTGTGTACAGTGGGAAGAATGAGGCTGGTACTTATAAAAGAGTCGGAAGATCCGTAATTTTAGTTTCCAGTGTGTTGAATGACTGTTAGAATTGGGGTTCTGGATGGAAAAAACTAGAATAACAGAAGGAGGTGGAGAGTTGAATGTTTTAAGCAGAATACGAGTGAGGAAATTGAAAGTACTGTAGGAAAAAGTATGGGCTACGACTAATAGTAGGTAGCTGAAGTGAAGGTAAAGGCAAGCTTATTGGAGGAGAAAAGGAAAAAGAACTAACAAGTCAGGTAATTGAATGATTCTCCTTCAAAGATTTTGAAGTCATCACTATTTCAACAAAATTCTATATTATTTTAATTACAAATGCCAAAAATCAAATCTCTCATGCCTAACTTTAGTTGTATCAACTTTATATTAAAATAGCCATCTAAGTTTTGAAATATAATATTACATGCATGTTTTCTTTTAGAAAACTTCAAGATAATTTCTTATAAAAACTATTGGCTATGTTTTGCTATAAGTCGTAAGATTTTCATACATCATACTGGATCAAATTCTAGAACATAAAACTTCTTCATTTCTTCCAAAATCTTAACTAATATCCTAGCACTATGAAACAATGATGTCTAGTAGAAATAAGTGATTGCATATATAATTTTAAATTTTCTACTAGGCATATTCATATTTAGAGATGGAAAAAGTAATAGGTAATAACTGACCTTACAATATATTTATTTAGCCCAATATATCAAAAATATTATTCTTTTAATATGTAATCAATATAAAAATTGTTAATGAAATGAAATAGTTTATATTTTTCCTTTGATATTCTGTGCATATTTTATACTTATAGCACACTTTAATTTGGACTAACCCATTTCAAGAGTTCAATAGCCACATGTGACTGACTACAGGTTATATAGTAATGAATAGGGCAACTCTAAAGTCATATTTCACATTATTTTATCAACAGCATAAGCCTAAAGTCATGTTTGATATTACTTTATTAAATTAATTTGGTATTATTTGTTATAAAATACTATATCACCATAAAAGTTTTATTTTTTCTTTGACATTTTTACTGATTATTAGAACATATTATTATTCAAAGAAAAGAAAAAGGAAGAGAGAGAGAAACATCATATGGTACAAACTGCAGGCTGGTGAATTAAAAGAATTGGTTTATTCATAGCTTGATTTGGTGAGTTTCTATAATACCTTAATTATATCAATAGTTCATCCCACTAGAAGTAGTTTCAATTGTTCTAATCTTTTGGACTCCTACTGATGAAAAAATAATGGCTTTTTTTCTCTGCATCTTTTCATTTATGGTATTGGTTTCTTGTTTTTTTTGACTCAATATAAACTAGAAAATACTATGAAGAGTATTCAGTAGAAATTAACTGTCAACTAGGTATGTTCCAATTTAGTCATTAAGTGTATACTGTCTGTGTAAAAAGCATCCCTTGATTTCAAATTGTTAAATGTTAATTCAGGTGGTTATTTTTAAGGAACATTGGTTCTGTGCTTTTTAATTTGGTTGTGAATTGAATAAATGGCCTTTCGACTTTTGCCTCTGGTTTGAATCTTAAAGTGCCACATAAGTGGTGTAAGCCACCTTCGTTCAGCTCAGTCACACTAACTATGTTATTTCAATTGCATGTAATAATCGTATTTTTCCAGTGTACTTATTTTCAGGGGCCTATATCCTTTTCTTGAGGCAAGTTATTCGTGAAAGAGCCTCTTTAAGGTTAACTGCTATTTTTACTGTTTAAATATTCTCAGTCTTTTATTCTTAAACCCACAAAATTACTCTTTGTCTTCAAACTCCACTCTTCCAAATATAGGTATCTATAGAGGCATGATGGATTTTTCAGTTTAGATAACATCATTTACCACAGCCTTTGTAGCACTCCAATATTTGTAGCACTCCTATTATACTAGCAATGTATGCCTTTTAAGAGCCAGTATTTTCTTTCCTTACACGTGGTTTTTGTGTAAGGGTTCTACAGCTACTCACATAACAGCATCCTGGGGCTGGGCGCGGTGGCTCACGCCTGTAATTCCAGCACTTTGGGAGGCCGAGGCGGGAGGATCACGAGGTCAGGAGATCGAGACCATCCTGGCTAACACGGTGAAACCCCGTCTCTACTAAAAATACAAAAAATTAGACAGGAATGGTGGCGGGCGCCTGTAGTCCCAGCTACTCAGGAGGCTGAGGCGGGAGAATGGCGTGAACCTGGGAGGTGGAGCTTGCAGTGAGCCAAGATCATGCCACTGCACTCCAGCCTGGGTGACAGAGCAAGACTCTCTCTCAACAAAAAAAAAAAACAAAACAAACAAACAAACAAAAAAAACAGCATCCTTCCTATTAACAGCCACAAAATGAACTTATCTGTGCAATAGAGAGTGGAGCAGGATGGGTATATACTGACTTAAGAAGGCATTTGCCAATGAGTATCAGTCTGCTATTTATCAAAAAAAGTCCTCCTCTCTTTAGTTTTGCTTTCTTTTTGCTAAAACATCTAAAAGGTTTATAGCAAGTAAATATTATCTATTTTTCAAGTACTCTATATAATAAGTAACGTGCATATGGTAGCCACAATCATCTTTCAGAAGGATGAAGGCTGAGAGTAAGATCCCGCAGTGAGATTTGGGGTCTGAAGATGCAAATAGGACAACAACAACAAAAATGCCATCTTCTGTGCACCTGTCTGCTGGCTACTCCTTTTCCTTAATATGTTTTCATCAAAGTCAAAAACTTTTGTGTCTATACACTGTCATTAAAAATGGTTTAAAGTATACCATTTCTACAGCTTCTGCTAAGAATGAGCAACTTCTCATCCTGTTCACCAAAGCTCTAGTAATTTTCCAGTATTTTTGTCAACATTTCTGAATATTCAACATGGGAGAAAGAAAATAGATAAACTTACAAATAATAGTAAAAAATTAATTGCTCACATATGATCCTTCATTCTACTCATGTGTAAATAATTTAACTCCTTTAATAGTACCTTTTTAGGTGTTGTATAATTCCTACGGCCTTAAATATCATAGGCACTCAATAAATACTTTGTATTAGTTGTGTGAAATTACCATAAGTCCCAGTACCCCTAGCTATTCTGAGGATAGTGTTTACTGTAGGTAACAAAGCCAGGTTTGTATCTCAGCCTTTCTGTAGAGAAATTATCAAGTTGTTTAAGTTTGCCGTTGATTTCTTGCTGTGTTTGGTTCACATATTCTCTCTTAAATCTTGGCACAGTTTTTCTCCAAACACTTGGTTTCCTGGTGCAACCTTAAAGTTCAACACCTGTTCCTGTCAAACAAAAATAAAAATTAATGTAGGCAGACCTCACAATTTCTTATTCCTATTAGAAAAGTACATCTTCTAGTAGTAATTCCCAACAAAATTAAAGCAACTATAAGCTAAATTAATGTTTGAAATGTTTTCATTTTTATATTAGTTAAGAGAATTATATTTATGAGAATACACTTTCAGAAAAAAATTATTACTGTTGGGCTTTATATTTGACATATTTAAAACTCTCAAATTGTACCAAACCCTCTTATTTTCAGTATCTGATAAGTTCATAGCTTTCATGTATCTCTGAAAACCCAGTGAAGTAATTTTTAAAAGATGAAATTTGTTTGTTTAATATAAGTAAGGAAAGTAACAAATTATTTCTTCAAATATAGCATATATCAGAAACTACATTTATAAATATACTAGATACAAAATGATTTTCTTATAAATAAATCAATTCAATCCTTAATTAAAAGAGAAACAGGGCTGGGAGTGGTGACTCATGCCTGTAATCCCCCCACTGTGGGAGGCCAAGGCAGGTGGATTGTTTGAATCCAGGAGTTCGAGACCAGCTGGGGCAACATGGCAAAACCATGTATTTATTAAAAATACAAAAAGCTACCTGGGCATAGTGGCACACACCTGTGGTCCCAGCTACTCAGGAGGCTGAGGTGGGAGAATCACCTGAGCTCAGGAGGCCAAGGCTGCAATGAGCTGAGATTGCACCACTTCAGTACAGCCTGGGCAACTGAAGACAGGATCTGTCTTGAAAAATAAAATTAAATAAATAAATAAAAGAGAAACAGTTTTCTATAAACATAGAAAATGCATATCTTAGCATTTAATAGCTCTAAAACCAAAATAACCCCAAATAGTTAATATTTTTTCATGCATACAATAAAATTATTATCTTGAACTATAGGCAAAAATATAGCCATCTGAGCCTCAAAATTAACTTGGATATTAAAATTTATTTTTATTCTAAATTCAGATGTTCTTGGAAGACTTCTACTGTCTAGTTAGCTACAGTTCCCTGGACTCCCTATGATTTGTAACAAAGATTTCACACATTTAATCCACCTGACGTTTGAAAGCTGAGCGTGTACTTGGCCTGCCTCAAGGTTAGAGAGCAGTGATTTTTCTCAGTAAAACTGTTTGGACAGGGTCTGGAGTCAGTCTTATCTCCAGCAACCACAGTAGAGTTCTCAACCTATACTGAAGCCATTCAGCAATCGATGTACGTGTTTAAAATATTTAATATCAAAATATGGTATGGAATAAAGGCATTGGAGGTAAGCCAACGATTTCATGTGCATGTTATCATATTGCAGTGTAGACCCTGATACTTTCCCTGGCTAGTTAAATGAGATGGGCTCACTCAGTTACGCATCCAGCAACATATTATCAAGGAAAAATAATGTCAGACACTAATTAAAGCAATAAGGACAGATTTAACTCAGTAACATTATTGCAATAAGAAAAAGAGTCCAGCATGAACTGAACTTAGATCTCAGCAAACAAAGGCAGGAAACATTTTACAGGCTTGGGTGTGCTAAAGGAAAGGCATTGACTGGTGTGAAGGGGCCAGGTCCACGTGACCAGGCCACCTGGATTTGCTTATTGGGAGGAGAAACAAATGTCTGTTTTTATAACAAGTTGAAGTTAGGTGCCCACAAATGGTAGGCCCTTATGCTTTCACCAGGCCTGGGAGCTATATTGAGTGAGTCAGTTCCCTATCACCATTTCAGAGGTGGCTCTCAGGTCTTTGAGAAAACAGTTTTGGCTGGTAGATTTGCATCTTAAAACACGAAGAGTCAGGTTTAGTGGCTCATGGCAGTAATCATAGCATTTGGGAAGGAGCTGGAAGGATAGCTTGAGATCAACCTGGGCACAAAGCCAGTCTTTACAAAAAAATTAGCCATGCCTGGTGTCATGCTCCTGTAGTCCCAGCTACTCAGGAGACAGAGGCAGGAGGATCGCTTGAGGCAAGGACTTTGAGGTTACAGTGAGCAATAGTTGTGCCACTGCGCTTCGCTGGGGCCTGGGTGAAAAAGCAGCACTGTTAAAAAAAAAAAAAATGCACAGAAAGGATTGATAATTGACAGATTTCTAAAGTAATTGCCCTAATAGGGAATTGAGGGAGATATCTTTCTATCGCCAGGTTTTAGCTGGAGCAAATGGTACATTTTCCTGGCAACATTGAAGTTTCTCAGGCAGACATTTTAAAGGCGGTCATCTGAGGGCACACAGCTGAGTGCTGCTGTAAGCCATGCTAGAGTGTGGTCAAGCATCGCAGAGCAGAGATTAGGATGAGTTTGTAGTATGTTAAGAGTTCTGCAGCTCTCAATATTAATAGCCTTTGTTAGATTTTTTTCATTACATTTTATTTGACTGATGTATCTCAATTTTAGTTATGACTCACAACTACAAAAGAAAGTGAGGGTGGGAGTGGATTAAATATAAAGTAATAGTGTAAGTCTATTTTTCCTGTAACTGTGTATCTGTGTGTTCTTAAGAAAAGCAGTCTCACTGCTAAATAAGGAATGAGGAGTGGGCAGGGATGGTCTGGAGTCTAACCTTAGCATCAATGCTAACTTACTGTGTGAACTGGGGAAATATTTTTAGTGTTTATACCACTTCCCTATGATCCAATAGATGAAGGGAGTTGGATTAAATAATTTCTAAAAACACTTTGAGCCTCTAAAACTCTGTGGAGGTATGTGTCTAATTTAATGACATTATCAATTATGTCTAAATACTATAAAGTACACTAAAAGCTGTGTAGCACACCAGAGGATGCAGCATTTTTCTAAACTTTAATATGTAAGTCACGCATGATGGCTTTATGGAGATGGCTTTTGCAGAAAGTCAATTGTGAGGGCATTTCTCACTTCAGAATATTTGAGATCAGTCACAAGGATACCCTAAATTCATTCAGTTATTTGGAACATTTCATTCTGCGCTACCTGTACATGACATAATTTATTTTGAAGCCACATGTTCAAATTGGGATACATTATTCATTCATTCATTCAGTGATTCAGTTTTTTACTCAGTATTTTTTATTCCATAGCTTCTTAAAAGTTTATGGGTAGTCTCATAATGTTTTACTGAATACAGATAAAGAACATAATAAGAACAGTTCCCACTATATATATATATTCAAGCTCACATATGAAAATATTTGTGAAATAAAATATGGACAGTCACTAAATTAACTTCACTTTGTACTAGCCATTTTAAAAAATTACCCAAATAAGAAAATTATTTTAATACTGTAATTTTCAGTATTTGCTTCATCTAGCAAGTTTAAACATAACTATGTATTAGCTAATTTTAATAGCATGTATTTTTTTGATCAAAAAGTCATATATAGTTATTGCAAAACATTAGGAAAATATAGAAAACATGAGAATATTTCCAACAAAAATATAAGTAAAATATAGGATGATATTAAACATTAAACTTCGTATTCTTTTTATTTTCAAAGTAAAGTACTCAATGAAGAGACACAATCTGCAGAACACTACTATATATTATCAGTCCAAGAACTGTAACTACAGTCTTCCTAGTAAGCAATATTAAAAAGAACAGCTGGTCTCAAAGGCACACACTGGATTTGTCAATCCATTCTATATATATTTCCCAGATTTTTACACAGCTGTAACAATTTTGTTTTTATTTATATGAATTTCTCAGTGTTTATCACTTTTCTGAAATCTACACATCTACAGTTAAGCCCAGTAAGTCGTAATTCTCTCTGTTGAATTTTTCACTCATCTTGACCCTGTCTATATGGGTTTGATATTTCTTGTCAATCACTATTTAGCTTTTCATGAATCAACATTGCTTTCTTCCTTATAAACTAACTTTTCTTTTATGTGATTCTCAGACCAGGACCATGGGCAAGAGGATGAGTAAATGCCATATATATATATATATATATATATTATATATGAGAAAGGATATATATATATTTTTTTTTACGTTAAGTTCCTGATACATGTGCAAAACTTGCAGGTTTGTTACATAGGTATCCATGTGCCATAGGTTGGTTGTTGTACCTTTCAAAGCATTACTTAGGTTTTAAGCCCTGCAAGCATTAGTTATTTATCCTGATGCTCTCTCCCTCCCCTTGTCCCACCCCCAACAGGCCCCAACAGTGTGTGTTGTTCCCCTCCTTGTGTCCATGTGTTCTCATTGTTCATCTCCCACTTATGAGTGAGAACATGCAGCATTTGCTTTTCTGTTTCTGTGTTAGTTTGCTGAAAATAATGGCTTCCAGCTTTATCCATGTCCCTGCAAAGGACATGATCTCATCCCTTTTGTGGCTTCATAGTATTCCATGGTGTATATGTACCACATTTTCTTTATCCAGTCTATCATTGATGGGCATTTGAGTTGGTTTCATGTCTTTGCTATTGTGAATAGTGCTGCAATAAACACATACGTGCGTGCATCTTTATAATAGAATGATTTATATTCCTTTGGGTATGGAACCAGTAATGGGATTGATACTTGTATATGCATCATGAATATTTCATGTTGCATTTTTCAGTTCCATCGGGTTATTTATGTACCTCTCTAAACTGGTTATTCTAGTTAGCAGCTCCTCTAACCTTTTATCAAGGTTCTTAGCTTATCTGCATTGGGTTAGAACATGCTCCTTTACCTCAGTAAAGTTTGTTATCACCCACCTTCTGAAGCCGACTCCTTTCAGTTCATCCATCTCATCCTCCTTCCAGCTCTGCTTCCTTGCTTGAGAGGTGTTACAATCACCTGGAGGAGAAGAGGCACTCTGGCCATTTGGGTTTTCATTGTTTTTTCATTGATTCTTTCTCATCTTCTTGAGTTTGTCTAGTTTTGATCTTTGAGTCTGCTGACTCTTGGATGAAGTTTTTGTGGGGACTTTCTTTTGTTGATGCTATTGTTGTTGCTTTCTGTTTGTTTGTTTTTCTTTCCATAGTGAGGTCCGTCTTCTGTAGGTCTGCTGTGGTTTGCTGGGGGTTCACTTCAGGCCCTATTCATCTGGTTCACTCTCGCGCCTGGAGATGTCACTCGAGGAGACTAGAGAACGGCAAAGATGGGTGCCTGCTCCTTCCTCTGGGATCTCTGACCTTGAGTGGCACCAACCTGATGTCAATAGGAATACCCCCTGTTGTGGGGTTCTCACCCAGTTCGGTGGTTTGGGAAGCAGGAACCATTTAATGAGGCATTTTTGCTGCCCTTTGGTGGAGGGGGTGTGCTGCACTGTGGGGAAACCCACTTGTCTGGGCTGCGCAGATTCCTCAGAGCTAGCAGGAGGAAAGACTAAGGCTGCTGGTCTGCAGAGACTGGGGCCACCACACCCCACCCCACGCAGGGGCTCAGGCCCAGAGAGACCAGAGTTCTCTCCCTGAGACCCTGACTGGAGTCGGAGTTCCTGCAGGGAGGCCCTGCAGCTGCAGTGTTGACTGCCATCCTTCCTGCAAGGAGCTCAGGTGGCTTAGACAGAAGGCAGCTGGTAGCAGTGGTGATGGCTGCCCCTCCCCCATGGAACTCGGCAGGCTTAGGCCAATTCTATTTCAGTGGCTGTTGAGAATCTGCACAGCTCCATGGTTGAGACTCAAGGTCCCAGTGGCGTGGGCTCCTGAGTGGGATCTTCTGATCCATGGGTTGCACAGTTCCATGGAAAAAGCACAATTTCTCAGGCTGGGTACCATGCTCACTCACTGCCTGCCTTGGAAGGGCACTGGGGGCTCCCCTGCCCTGTGTAGCTCTCAGGTGGCCCATGACACCACATTGCTCTTCCTTCCTCTCCGTGGGTCACACCAGCCACCTAGTCAGTCCTAACGACAGAACCTGGATACCTCCATTGTTGTTGCAGGACCCGCTCACTGTTTTGGATATTTTCCATGGGAACCTCTAATTGCTGCTGCTTTTAGATGACCATCTTGGCCCCGCCCCAAATGCTGTATCTTGTAAGGGTCTAATGACAAATCTCTAAGTCTTCTATAGAGAAGAATGAAGTCATGAGGCAAAGAGCAACAAAGACCTTTTCACTCACTAGGACCAGATGAAATTTAACCAGCAACTGAGTTCAAGGAGGCTTACATAATTTTGAAAAGTGGAAAATACCAGGTCCGCGCTCACATCTTCTTCACAAAAGTTTGGAGATGATGCGGGGTAAAATATATTTTACCTGCACATATTTTTAGACTCTTTTAAAATAATTAGAAGAGAACAATAGCCTATTTTGTCAATAGATTTAAATATATATTTTTAAGTCCAGGTGTTATTTGAGATACTTGGGTCTTTGGAGGAAATCAATCATGATATGTTTTATATGAGGAGATAAAACGCCAAAGAAATACTTAGAAATAAAAAGCCATTGAAAATAATAAAGAAAGACATAGTCAAAATTGCATGTTTTCATTTAGAACTATTAGAGGTTTATAGTGATTCCAAACAAAAGACAAGATAAATATTATTAATTATCTTTTCATTGGTTATAATTATTATCTGCTGAGAAGAGTCTCATTCTATCTTCTTATAATATTTGATGCACATATTTATTATAATATTGGTCATGTGTTTTGAATAATTTTGTTAGGGTTTACAGAATGAATGTAGATTCCAAATACTTAACAATGGTGTATAGACCAGGGCCATCACAAACTAGGATCATATTTCACTGTGGTTCTAGCCTCTAGGTGCCTGGTATTGTTTCATGGGACATGAGTATTACAAGGAGTCAATATTATATCACGGTAGTGGATATGGGATCTGCCCATAACTGAGAAGCAATAATATTTACATCACATACTATCTGTGTCACAGAATTATAAAAAGTAAAATTTTATATTTTAAAGCTTTTACACATTTCTTGACATATAGTAAGTTCTAAATAGACTTTTCTCAAATGAAGAAAGGGAAAAAGAAAATTTAGATAATCAAAAAAAAAAAAAAAAAAAAAAAAAAAAAAAAAAAAAAAAAAAAAAAAAAAAAAAAAAAAAAAAAAAAAAAAAAAAAAAAAAAAAAAAAAAAAAAAAAAATCCAAAATAAAAAGGGAAAAGAAATTTGTATATCAATGACATGTATGCACTTTCATGTTTATTGCAGTACTAGTCACAATAGCCAAGATATCCAGTCAACCTCAGTGTCTATCAACAAATGAGCAAATAAAGAAAATGTGGTGTATATACACAGGAGAAAACTATTTAGCCATAAAGAAGAATAACACCCTGTCATTCACAGCAACATGGATGACCCTGGAGGACATGATATTAGATGGAAAAAGCCAGGCACAGATATATAAATAATGCATGTTTCTACTCAAATCTGGAAGCTAAAAAATTGTCATAGAAGTAGAGAGTAAAATAGAGCATACTAGAGTCTAGGAAGGATAGTGGGAAGAGGAGGATGGGAAAAGTTTGGTTAACAGATACAAAATTGCAATCACATAGGAGGAATAAGCTCTAGTGTTCCACAGCACTGGAAAGTGACTATAGTTAACACTGATTTATTGTACATTTTCAAATAGCTAGAGAAGATTTTGACTATTTCCACCACAAAGGAATAATAAATATGTGGGGTGATGGATATGTTAAGCACTCTGATTTGATTATTACACACTACATGTATGTATTGAAATATCATACTCTACCCCTTATAGAAGAACAATTTTGTGTCAATTAAAAAAAATCTTAAAATTAAAAAGGTAGATAGTTATAGACAAACACTTTATGAAGATTATATAGTTAAATTGAGATTTTTATGATATTATAGACCAAAAAGACAAAAATGTATCTGTCATTATGTTAATTTCCCCAAAAAATGAGACACTTATTCTAATGTAGGGTTTTGTCATGAGGAGCACTAGGCACTAAATGAATGATTAGAGGGAGTTAACATTACACCAGGAGGCAAAGAAAACAAGTCACATAAGACCTGGCAGGTATTTCTAATAATTCCCCTACAGATAAGGAAATTCTTATTAAGTATTCCAAGTTACTATATGCATATTTTTTCTCTTTATGCAGGTTTGTTAAAGTTTTTGGTTTTTTTATTTCTTTTTTGGAGATGGAGTCTCACTGTTGCCCAGGCTGGAGTGCAGTGGCACGATCTCGGCTCACTGCAAGCTCTGCCTCCTGGGTTCACAAAATTCTCCTGGATGGTGTAATTTCAATAACCCTTAACTATTTATATATCTACCCAAAATTTATACATCTACCTGAAAAACTTTTCCAAAGATTGTACAATTATCAATCTCTAATGGATGTAATATAACTAAAAACTTTCAACCACTATTCTCATAGTCAGTTTTGGACAGATATTTTGTTTGTTTGTTTTGGCAGTCATTTCAAAATTCCTCCCTTTCTGTATCGGCTGACCGTGAACCCTACATTTTCTGTAAATGATTGTGTTAAAAGAATTGTGGAGCATGATCAAAGTTTGAGAAACTACTATGATCTTAAACAAAATTACACATAAAAAACGTGGCCTGGGGGTAATTCCCTCACCATGACCACAAGTTCTTTATGAAATATGCCACAAAAAAAGTTGAAGCTGCTTGACCCAAAAGACCGGTTGTGACTCAAGTTGCACTCATTTGTCTGAGATTTTTGTATTTCCATATTAATTTACCATTTTAATCATAGATTTGTTAACTCTTTTAAGCAAATTTTATTTTTTTCTTTTTAAATAAATGATTATGTAAATAAGACTCATTTTGTTAATTGGGAGTTTTAACCAATATTCATTTATGTGTTGTTACACTGTTAACATTTTAAATCATGTTTTTAATCTGAGCTTATCTTCTACCTATAACTGTTTATATTAATGTTTAAAATAAGGAATAGAAAGAAATAATGCAATACTACAGTTCTGATGTGTGTGTCAAAGCAAAATTTGCACCAATGTGAAACAGGTTAAGAAAGGCTAGCATATGAAAAAGGCACCCTTCTCTCAAGGGGAAGAGAGTCTTTGTATGAGGGGAGAGAGTCTGAACTCAGCTCAAGTGAAACAGAGGATGGGAGAGTTTCTAAGAGTATACAGGAGGAATAAATTCTAGTGGAACTTATAATAGAAGATCACAAGCCATCTATGTTTGTTAATTGGCCTCACCCAAAAGAAAAGTCAACTTTCTCTTTTTCATAGGAAGTAATTTTACAGCTTGGAGCAAGACTCCCACCAAACTTGGCTCCTACCCTCCCACAGAGACTGGGAGGTAGGGGTACCATCTTCCTTAGTGATTACACATCAAAGGATGAGTCTCAGGTCCTTGAGAAAGACAGTCCTGGGTTGTAACACTGGCAAGAGGCTTCTAAAAAGGCTTGCAACCAAAGGTGAAAAGAAAGAATTTACAAGTTTTCTAAAGTAAATGTTCTCTAAGAAAAGGGAAATCAGGGCCTAGAGTCAGGATGAAGCCTATCTAAAGTTTTGTCACACTAAGGGCAATGTTTCATCCATGTTGGTCAGATATTTCTCCAACAGAGAGTGAGTTCCTCGAGGACAGCAAGAAACAGAATGTACAAAGGCTAGGCTACTCCATAAGACTCTAACTCACAACTTTTGCAGCAACCAGGTCAGAACTTGTTCTAACTGCCAGCTTCCCTAATATTTGCCCCTAATATCAACTTAGAACCAACCAGAAAAAGCCAAATGTGTTCTTGTGACTAAGCACATAGGTTGCTGTTTCTCTTTAGCCTGCCTCCACTTTCTCTATGCCCACAATCTCCAATCAGAGCAGGGACATGAAACGCCCTGTCTGCCTTTGACTCTTTGTCAAATACAAGACATGGTGGCTGACTCCCTTGCTATGGTAAGCTTTGAATAAATAGTCTTTGCTTGTTCTCATCTGGATGGTCTCCATTTATTTCCAGAGCAGAAAATCAGCATCTAGAGCTGTGAGCAATTGCTAATACCACCATAATCCATTAAAGAATTAGTTCCTGCATAAAGACTTCTGTGCTAGAAGCATGGTTTTCTGGAAGAAGAGTATAAAAATGAGTGATGTGGTTTAGCACTCATCCTGAATCACTTATTTTATGACTTTAGAAAATTTAACATGTTTGACACTCTGCTATGGTCTGAATGTTTGTGTCTTTCCCAAATTCATGTGTCGAATCCTAATCACCAGTGTGATGGTGTTAAGAGGTTGGCACGTTGGAAGGTGATTAGGTCATTAGAGTAGAGCCCTGGCAATAGGATTAGTGCTCTTACACAGGAGACCCTAGAGAGCTATATTGCCCTTTCCACCATGTGAGGACACAGAGAGAAGGCCTCATCCATGAACCAGGAAAAGACCTTCACCAGATACTAAATCTGTGATGCCTTGATCTTGGATTTCTCAGCCTCCAGAACCTTGAGAAATACATTTCTGCTATTTATAAACTACCTAGTTTATGGCATTTTGTTATATTAGCCTAAATACACAAAGACTGCCTCCATTCTTACCTCTATTTTTGGAATAATAATTCAGTTTATGAGTTGTTTGAGTATTAAGTTAGGTAATAATTGTGAACACTGTTTCTCTTTCCCTGTGTAGGATGCTCAGTGTTTTCAGAGACTTACTGTTCTATGGACTTACTGCAAACGGGATACAAATTAACCTTAAAATGCAGCTTTAAAAAATTGGTTAGTAATTCTTTGTTTCTATGTATAGTCAGCAATGCCTGAAGAAGTTTAAAATCTTGTACATTAGCTGAAAAAAATGCTCCAGGGAAAAATGGTCAAAAAAGAGGAAAAGACAAAAACACCCTCTGGCCAGCATTGTTATGCAACTGAGCCTGCAAAGCTACACATTACAGTCTTGGGTAAGCACCAAAGCCCCCAGGTTGTTCTGCAACTAATGACTTACAGCCATGGAATCATCTATGCAGTTTTGTTTTTCTCTAAATTATTTTTTAAATAGATCATACAACCACATGATTCCAAAAGCAAACAGGTGAAAAAAGTTTTGCTTCGATACCTGTTGTCAATCTTCCTGGTTCCTTAACTTATTCCTGGGTATCCTACTGCCCAGAGCCAAGCACTTGTATTAGTCTCTTATTTAATCTTCCAGAGTATTTTTTAAATAGTAAAGTATATATTCATGCTTACTCTTTTTAATGTAATATACAGCATAACATTTGCTTGACTCCTTGTTCTTTTTCATTTAACAGTACGTCTTTACCTAGCCATACATAAAGAGCTTCCTCACTCTTCATTTGTGTATCCGTATGTGGATATAATATTTTAAAGAATTATTTTGTTTGAAGGATGTGCTATAATTTATTTAACAGGTACCTACTGGCGTGCATTTGTTTCCAGGTGCTAGTTATAGTGAAAAATGCTATGATGAATAAACCTGCACATTAATCATTTCAGTCCTGTGCATCCCTATCCCTTCTTGAATGTGTTATGTGGATCTATTATTGGTAGAATAAATTCCTGTAGTGCAATTATTGAGTTACAAGGCAGCTATATCTATCTATCTATCTATCTATCTATCTATCTATCTATCTATCTATCTATCATCTATCTATCCATCCATCCACCCATCCATCCATCTGTGTATCTATCAACTATCTTTATACACACACAATTTAAAAATACAAGAAATATTTTGAAAGCTATCAAATATCCTTTATCAGTTTCTAATTTGTGTTCATATCAGCTCATTTTTCCACACCTTCACAAATGTGAGGTATTATTCAACATTTCGCTTTTACCAAGCTGACAGGTGAAAATCAGCATCTCAATGTCTTCCTGAGGTGTATTTTATCTTATTCTGAGGAATGTTCAATACTTCTTTCTATATTAAATGTATCTTCCCTTATTTGGAAACTGTCTCTTTATACCTTTTATACATATTTTTAAAAATATGACTTCCTGTAAGTCAATAAATGACTCAAAGGTCACATATAAAACTGGAAGATCCAAAGCCAGATGTCTCTGGATTCAACCAGGAAGCTGCCTCTTGCTCAAAAGTGAACCTGAGCAAGCTGTTGCTACACACAGAATGTTCCTAAATCATTATTTATTATAGTTCACATTAATTTAACTCAGAACACTCTGGATACAGACAGTAGGTACTCTCATGATAATATGAAAAATGGCAGGACATACTAAAATTTCTAGGCCATATTTACTATCCTTCCTTGAATATATATTTTATTCCAAGATTTTTCGTAAATAAATAATTTTTAAGTTACATTAAAAATCACTTTTAGGTTCCTATTTCTCTTCCAACATATGAAGTGCTTTTTTTAAAAGTCTATTTTTAAAAATCAATTTGTAAAAGATCTTTATTAGGGATAGTAGCCCTTTATGTATGGGAAGAGTAGTAACATATTTCTATGCCTATATTTATATCTGTATCTATTTCTTTAATACAGCTAAAATGTTCAATCTTTTCTTATTGGTTTTGTGATTTTCCCCACTCCAGGATTGTACCTAAATTCTCTCACAATTTCTTATAGTCTCTCATGAGTTATTGTTTTTAATTTAAATATTAAATCAGTTTTTGATTTCTGCTCTTTAAGTTACAGATTTGAATTTAATTTTTCCCCACATGGTCAATTAGTCATCCCAAGCCCATTTATTCCCCACAAATTGAGATAATACCTTAAATTAATAAATACATTTAGGTATATTTATAAATTTTCTCTCCCATTCTTCTATTTATGTGCTATTAATACACAGCTTTAACTGATTAATCCTTGCTAATTCCAGTACACTGTAAGAGGCTAATTTTTCTTTTCTTGGTGCCAACAGTCAGATCTTTTTATATAGGTGATATAATCAGAGAATCATATTTTTATCAGACAGATACAAATTATAAGGTGGTGGGTATACATGGAGAATAAAAAGGGGCATTTACCAAACTTGATTTTTGATTTTGAAAAAAGAAAATGTAATTATTTGTGTTGGTTGTTATTATAGTGGTTGATTTTAGAAAACTGTATGGATGTTTATGATTAAAAATTTCAGGAAAAAGTCATATCTTGAGTGCCAGAAAATATTAAAAATGTAAGGATACTGATTATGGTAAGAATATTATGTAAGTTTTATTTGAGGTGGTATTTATCACCCTGACTAGCTTGTGTTTTCATCTTACTTAATGAATTCAACCATTTAGATTCAATAAACTTAAATTGAAAAATATTAATGCTTGTGGGACAAAATTAAAATAAAACACTTCAAAACATTTATTGGTTTTAGATTACCAGGTACCAAAGATGAGTATCTGTAGATTATAGCAAAAAGCACAATAAGATGGACATTTAAATTTAAAACACCTCTACTCTATTATAGGCTTTCTATATTTGATAATGTTAACATCGATTATTCTTATTCTTCCTCTCTGCTCATCATATTAGGTTCATTGATGATGAAGAAATAATAAATTATAAAACCATTCCAAAAGAACTTGGCATAACTCTGAGATCAGTTGCATCAAAATAAATTAAAATTTAATGATGCATTGCTCATGTCTGCCAAACATTCTGCAAATACGTTAAGTAGGAAAAAATAAGTGTGATGCGAGTTTTTCCAGAGACGTAATAATACCCAAGTACATACCTTATGCTTATTTTAACTTTTCCCCACATTTCTAAAATATGCTACGAAATATTGAAATGATTTCCACAATCAGAAAACATTCCCTTTAAACTCAATTTTATTTTGCTTGCATGCTCTCCTGTGCGTGTGCAGGGTGGGGCGTGGGACGAGGATGTGCACTTTGCCTTTTAGCATGCTTGTAACAGATAATAGGAACTGAGATAGACTTTTAATGTGAATCTTTACCTTTAACTGTCTGGGAGTTAAGCTGCGTTAACTGCTCTAGTTGTTGGTTTCAGTGGCTTCAATCTCTTCTAGTGTCCTTTTATTTTACTTTTTGTCTTTTCTGTTGCCCTTGGTTTTCCTAGAAAGTCCTTAAGTAGAGTCTGAGCCTTGCAGAATTTTCAGCTGTATTCCTGTTATTATATAGTAGCCCGTTGATGTATTCTGTTGGGGAGAAAAGCATTCTGCAAACCTATAATGAGGTTCCAGTCATTTGGTGGATCTGTGACCGTCTGCTGTGATTTTCATAAGTCTTTCTCAGCTTTGCACCGCTCGTTCTGTGAGACAGAAGGCTAGCGGTGGCTAGAGTTGTGTAATTTTCCTTTCCTCATATTGGATAAGGCTCTGGAGAAGTCTTCTCCCTTTCGGTGTAGGTCTTTTTTTTTGATTTTTTATTTTTTTGGAGAGATCGTTCTGGATTTCTTTCAAAATGATTACCTTTCCCTTGGGTACATTTCCAAATGGTTACTTTTTCTCTCCCCTAGCCAAACAAAAAGGGATTTTTCTCTGATCTTCATTAGGAGATCTCAGTAGGGTCCCTGTAGATAAAAACCCATCAAAATATGTGGTCCTTCCCCAAGCTGGGCACCTAGGCATTTTCACCTCTCAAGCTTATCCACCCTCAGCTTGCAATAATTCATTGAAGTTTGTTCAGAGGATCCAGTGGCTTCTGCTTCAGGTGACTGATCTGTATTCCCTGAATTCACTTGTCTTTCCAGTTTTCAGAGTGGCAGCTTGTCCAGTGACCTCAAATCTCTGATGGGTTTTTAGAAAGTGTTTTTTCAGTTTGTTTGGCTTTTTGTTGTTGTTATTGTTGTTGTTGTAAGGGTGGAAACAATAACTTGTAAAGCACTTCACATGTTGGAAGAGAAACAGGAACCTAAAAGTGATTTTTAATGTAACTTAAAAATTACTTATTTAAGAAAAATCTTGGAATAAAATATATATTCAAGGAAGGATAGTAAATATGGCCTAGAAATTTTAGTATGTCCTGCCATTTTTCATATTATCATGAGAGTACCTACTGTCTGTATCCAGGGCGTTCTGAGTTAAATTAATGTGAACTATAATAAATAATGATTTAGGAACATTCTGTGTGTAGCAACAGCTTGCTCAGGTTCACTTTTGAGCAAGAGGCAGCTTCCTGGTTGAATCCAGAAACATCTGGCTTTGGATCTTTCAGTTTTATATGTGACCTTTGAGTCATTTATTGACTTACAGAAAAGAGGAGAAAGAATAAGGTGTTTACAAGAGAAAATATTGTAATTAATAATGAAAATCCAAAAGGATACCCGGAACAGCCATAAGAAAAACTCTAGGTGTAATGTTTTTTAAAAAATATATGATTATAATAAATATTCATAATTTTCTGTGCTTGGGACCATTGTTTTCCAAAACAGAGAAACATCTAAGTAATTCCAGAGGAAGAGAAATTTCTTCATGAATACCAGAAATACAAATGCTTAGTGAATCAGAAATAAACAGAAACACAATATAATATTGTCTACTGTAAAAAACATCAATTATAGCTTACAGATATCTTTTCCTAAAATTCAAATCCACAAATTTGCTTTAAGAGTTCAGAATTAATGACAACTTTCAAGGCGTAATTAATCATTTTCATATGTGATTTCCTGTGGAAAATAATGAATATTTCTAAGACCTACTAAGAGCTTCTAGCCAGTAAATTATTTCAGCTAAATGTTATCTTTCGTAGGCTGTTATAAACCAAAGAAACATGGGTAGGGTGCTGTAAAATATACAAAGCAACTTCTCTTATGCTAATATTCTAATAACTAAAATTTTATACTAAAACTATCATTTTAATCTCCATCTACAATTTTAAAAAATTCTACTTTTTAAGTAAATATATTCTTATTAGGAAATTTGCATTTACTTGACAAATATAATATTTCTAATGTAATTCTTAATAGCTAAAGGTTCAATTTTCTTGTAAGAAAAACAAAAGTGAAAAATGTTTATTTTTTGATGCAAAAAAAATACTTATGAAAGTGTTTTAAAACCACTGTGCTCCCATGACAAAGATGCTCAAAAGTAAAATAAGTATTGCATTTTTAATTCTAAGGTGTCCTATTTGTAATATAAAATACAAATAGTTATCACAGTGAATATTGGAGAAAAATCCTCTCATGTTTTCAGAAGGAAAAAAAGAGAAATCATTAAATCCTCTCATGTTTTCGGCAGAGGAAAAACAAGAGGAGGCCGGGTGCGGTGGCTCATGCCTGTAATCCCAGCACTTTGGGAGGCCGAGGCTAGCGAATCACAAGGTCAGGAGTTTGAGACCAGCCTGGCCAACATGGTGAAACCCCTTCTCTACTAAAAATGCAAAAAATTAGCTGGGCGTGGTGGTGGGCGCCTGTAATCCCAGCTACTCAGGAGGCTGAGGCAGGAGAATAACTTGAACCCAGGTGGCGGAGGTTGCAGTGAGCCTAGATGGCACCACCACGGAGTGAGACTCCGTCTCAAAAAAAAAAAAAAAAAAAAAGAGGAATCATTTAAAAATGTGCCAGAGCTTATTGAAGAGCAGTTTCTGTCCTTCTTAACTGGTCTACCCTCATGAGAAACTATTTAAGCAGAACCTAACCTGCTGGAGTCCTATCAGAGCTTTCCATTGGTGAGAAAGGAAATACTCATCTCCGGCCCACTTTCGCCATCCTGCTGCATGTAAGGAGTAGGGAAGGGACTGAGAAGCACGTGTGAACAACAGAGTCCTGAGGAACTGTAACAGTGAAACAGCAAAAGAACTAACATAACTAATTCCATTTTTGTTTAAGGGGTCTTTACTCATACCTGCACGTAGGATAGGATAATTTTAGAGCACTGAGAATATGCAAAAAGAGCAATCATGCTGTATTTTAAACAAACTCTGGAATTAAAGAAGTATGTCAATAACTATATTTTATTCAAATATACAGGAGCATAATTGTGACCTGACCAAGGACAAAGTAGTTCCCAACCTCCTCAGACTCTCTGTGGCACTCAGATTATCTGTGGTCATTGATCATCTCTTGATGCCAACCCCCGTTTCATCCCATCTCCCCTAACATAAAAGATGTCTGAAATTTGTGCCCACCTCAGAGACTATCTTAGGATGCTAGTCCGCCATCTTCTCAGTTTCCTGACTCTCCAAATAAGCCTGCCTTTTCTCCCACCAACTCTCCTCTCTTGTGTTTGTCTTTGGAGCAGCAAGCAGCCAAATCTAGGTTTGGTTACACTGTAATGGCACCCATCATAGGGTTGTGTGCTCAGGGTGGGCCAGCCTTCCTGGTTTTTAAGGAAGGAGCAATTGGCCACTGGCAGCATGCCAGGACGTCACTCTCCTGGGGGTAACAAAAACCACTCCTGAGTACCAGCTGCTGGTGGCTAGCTGACCCTGCAGCTAGGATTCCAGGGGTATCCCAGCAACTGCTGAGAATGCGTCTGTCTCGGGAATTCTCGTTCTTTCCCACTTCTCAGCATCAGCTGCCAGAAAAGCTCAGTTGGTGAGAAAAAAAAACACAGTATCTGAGAGTTGACTGGCTCCAACACTGGGTAAGTCAAACCAGTATGTACGCTGTGAATCTTCTGTCTCATCTGTTTGGGTTTTTGTGCCATTCGGACCTAGCATGGGCCATTTGTGGTACCGTTTGGTGTGATATAAGATGCTTAACATCATCTCTTCAGTCTCCCTTTTACTTCCGGAGTGCTCTGTTTGTTTCAGTATCTGTGTTGTTAGTTTTAAATTGTTTAAAAACATGGAAAAGTTCAAAGGCATGTTAGAATTTCTGGGAATCCATTTGATTAAATAGTATGGCCTATTTGTACACATTTTAAAACTAATGAGCAAATTAAATAAAATTTAGAGCTCAAATGGTTAATTTGCAACTATACGGTTAAGTAGGGTTTTCTAAAAGTCTCTGTTTCTCTCTTGTTTCTACCTACTTTGTATCTGCATTTATTAAGCTACTGGTGTTGAGATAAAAATTACTGATTCAAAGTTACTTGGAGATTTTAGTTTTCTTAGTTCAGGCAGTTCTAGCTAAAATGTAAGACGTTAGAAATTCATTTAAAACTGAAAAAAGAAAGGTAAAAGACATTTTTTAAATCAAAAGTGCCGTGAAAACTGCTTTACCCAAAATTTTGATCCACAACCTTCATTGGATTACCTATTAGGAAAACAAAGTTTAGCCATGTGGACAGGTCCCAGTTTTTTCAGAAATAATTTGGATCTAGCCATCTTTTGTAGGCTGGTGAGTTTGTGATGCTGTCTCATGGCTAGAGTTCCAGGTTAAAAGGTATTCAATCTCTCTCTGTGTGTAGGTATACATGTTTAGAGGTGTTTACATATATGTACATATATTATGTTAGGTCCTGTGTTTAGAATGCTACCAAATTGGCTTCTAAGTAAATGATTACTCATAAATTAAGTCCAAAAACCTATCAAGTTAATGTGAATTTAGTAATCATTAGTAAATAAGAATTGTTTTAAAATTATTGGTAAAATAAAAATGTCTTCCGAATTGTAAGCGTAAATGTTTATCTGGGTTTCCTGATTGTTTTATATTTGCCTCTGCTAGATAATTTAAATTGTTGGTTTGGCATAAAGATTATAAGATTATAAATCCAGCCAAAATCAGAACACCTATTTGTGTGTGTTTTGTGTTATTCTTTTTTTTTTTTTGACAAATAAGACTAATTTAAGATTGTTTGTTCAATGAAAACAGCTGTATCTTCTGAGCTATCAGCAAAATGCCCACGTATTTAACTTCAAGGTTCACATTCAGGTGAACAGTTGATTCCCACAGGCTTTAAAAATGGTTAACAGGAAAATAAGTTTAAATGATGACTAGCTTTGTCTAATATCTCAGTTTTCAAAAGTAATCTAGATAAGCTATGAAAAATAAAAACAATTGAGTACATGTAAATGGGATAAATTCTTATAAGTGAATTTCTGTTTAATTTAAAATCTGAAAATTATTTTGAATTAAATAATAAATGCTCATTGGATGTCTGGGGCATTTCCAATTTAGAGAGGGTTATGATATGGGGAAACATGTTTCTAAAAATTATGTCTTGGTTTTATCTATACAATGGTAGCATCTGACAGTTCAGGATTTCTTGCTTCCTAGGTTTTCACTAACATTTAAGGTTACTAAGAAAAAGAATTCTATTGTAATTCTGTAAGTTGTGTTCTAATTGAGAAAAATATATATTTTTTTTAAATCAGAAGTTTATTTAAAGGTTATTCATAAAAGAAGGTAGAAAGGAACCAGTAAGTACAAGACAGTGATGTGCAGAATTCCTATGGCCAAGGGACTTGGAATCAAAAGACCTAGAACCAATTTCAATGTTCTAACCTAGGTAAGAATGGAGTTGGACAGGCATACATTAATATTTAGAACCCTTTTAAGTAAAATAAGGCCCAAACCAAAAGCCAAAAAAGAAAGGTGACAAAATGACTTGTTTATAAATTTTATGTGTTATCAGGTGTTTAGACATCTGTGGGCCCGTCTTTAATTTGAAGGGTCTGAACTAATTTTATCTCTCAAAACCAGATAAGAAGACCACTGAGCACGGACCAGTTCTGTCCAGTTTACGGAGATTGTGCACTAGTGTGCTTTTGTGTCCTGAAAAAAGCCTTTTGACTAATAGGGTCTAATTGTAGCACATTTAAATGTTGTCTCCACCCCAAAGTAAAGTGTGTTTTATGTTACATGCATGTCTGTTGAATAAGCATGTGTCGGACCACCTTTATAAATATTCATAGCCCCTTCACTTGTTGAATATGTATGGTTAGTCAACTAGTATTCATATCCCACTGGAGCCCTGGGTACCACTGACAGTGGGGAACACATGTATTAACTTGCTTATGGATATGAGGAACATGTATTTTGTAGTTAACATCTGTCTATTCCCTGATTCAAATGAAAATATGATGGTTACAGAAATGCAAGAGAAACTTTGACTCACCTCTTCCTACAGCCTTTAGATTGCCATGTTGAAGACCATAATTGCTAGGAAAAACTAAAAAAAAAAGATGAACCATAGTCTAAAAAGAAGCATTGCCAAAATATGTCAAGGAACTAATTTAACTTGGAATAAGATGTTGTCATTTGCTCTGTTGTAGATTAGAATGGCTCCCTGAAGTGGACACAAATCGAGTCCTTTTAAATTATTATATGATAGGCCATTCCAATTTTCTGCCCTAGTGGAAAAAAATCAGCTAATACTTTAAGAAACATAGCAACTGGCACTATGTTAAGACTCTAGGCACTGTATTAACTTCTGTCCATGAGTTTGCTTCTATCAAGACCACTCATCCCACAGATATGTGGCACTACATCCTTTTTGACTGGGAGATCAGATCTTCCTAAAGAGTAAAAAAATAAAATAAAAAGAAACAAGAACCTAAACACAAACTTTCATTCCACAAACACTCCACAGTAGCCAGATGAGGGAATATGCCTGATATACCTAATCTCATAAGACTATGGAATGAGTCTGTGACAGTGGGAAATTTTGACAGTGAAACAGCAAAGGAACTAACACAACTAACTCAATTATTGTTTATGGGGCGTTTACTTTTTCCTGCATGTAGGCTAAAAAAATTTTAGAGCACTGAGAAAATATGCAAAAACAGCAATCATGTATTTTTTAAAACAAACTCTGGGATTAAAGGAGAAGTATGTAAACAATTAACATTTATATAAGCTTTGTGACCTGACCAAGGACAAAGGAGTTCCCAACTTCCTTGGACCCTCACTGGTGCCAGATGTCACTAGTCCTAGATGGGTTAACTAGAGAATTCTACCAAACAGTTAAGGAAGACATTATGCCAATTGTATATATTCCCTTTCAGAAACTAGGAGCAGTGACAGTATTTCCTAAATCATTCTATGAGGCCAGCATTACTCTAATACAGGGATAGATAAATAAACTGTGGTATATCTGACACTGGAATATTATTAAGCACACAAAAAGAGTTATCAAGCCATGAAAACATGAAGGGAACTTAAATGCATATTACAAAGAGAAAGAAGCCAATCTGTAAAGGTATATACTATATGATTCCAACTATATGACATTCTGGAAAAGGCAATACCCTAGAGACAAAAAAAAAAAAGAAAAAAGAAAGACCAGTAGTTGCCAGTGGTCAGGGGGAGAGAGAGAAGAGCAGACAGAGCACATAGGATTGTTAGTGCTATAAAACTATTCTGTATGATATGTAATAGTGGATACATGTCATTAGACATTTTTCCAAGCCTGTACAATGCATAACGCCAAGGTTGAACCCTAACGCAAATCCTGAACGGTAGGTGATAATGATATGTCAGTGTAGTTTCATCAGTTTTAACAAATGTACCAGTCTCGTGGGGGATATTGATAATGGGAGAAACTATGCATGTGTGGAGGCAGTAGGTATATGGGGAATCTCTGAGAACCATCTACTCATTTTTGCTGTGAATGTAAAACCGCCCTAAAAAAAAAAAAAAAAAGCTTATTTTCTTTTTTTTTAATTTTTTTAAATTATACTTTAAGTCTAGCCTACGGTACATGTGCACAACGAGCAGGTTTGTTACGTATGTATACATGTGCCATGTCTGTGTGCTTCACCCATTAACTCATCATTTACATTAGGTGTATCTCCTAATGCTAGCCCTCCCACCTCCCCCCACCCCACGACAGGCCCCGGTGTGTGATCTTCCCCTTTCTGTGCCCATGTGTTCTCATTGTTCAATTCCCACCTATGAGTGAGAACATGCAGTGTTTGGTTTTTTGTCCTTGCCATAGTTTGCTGAGAATAATGGTTTCCAGCTTCATCTATGTCCCTACAAAGGACATGAACTCATCCTTTTTTATGGTTGCATAGTATTCCATGGTGTATATGTGCCATGTTTTCTTAATCCAGTCTATCATTGATGGACATTTGGGTTGGTTCCAAGTCAACAAAGCTTATTTTCAAAAAATAATATTATACTTTTTTTACTTTGAAAAATATAACACTGTTTTAATGAAGGTTTCTTTGTTATTTATGTATGGTAAGGCCAACAATTCAGGAGATAACTATCATTGAAAAAACACACTATGCTCACAGACCTTAAGGGGCAGGGGTTACCCCACCTGATAGGAAGGAGGGGTCTCACAAGGATTCCCCTTCCAACTAGGAACATTCCGGGGGAAGAAGGACAGGTATATTGCATGAAGAGCCTTTATTTGTGGTTTCTGTGGGCAGCAATGATTGACACAAGGTAAGCAGTCATAGGATTGGCTAGTTTGAATAATTTCAGCAAGCCCTGGAGTTGTGGACCGCTCCATAGTTTTCTGGAACCTGCCCCTTTGTGATCAGTGCAGGTAGACAGTGGCCCAGAATGTGAGAGCCTAATAAAACAGATACTAGGTTGGGAATATAGAAACTGGGTTGTTTGGGATACAGTTGAAAAATGCACTTATGGGAGAGTTGTTTACTGTCTTTAAGATGGGCTAACCCTGAGGGGTGGTCCTTCCAGGGTCAGCAAGATGTTTAAGCTTCATCACCATCATCATCATAAAGGAACCTGGTTAATATGGATACATTATAGAATGTAGATGCAGTTTCTTTCCAAATGAAGCAATTTATGTTGTTGAAAACACATTACAATTTATGTCTTGCCTCATTTCAAGCAATCAATCGAGTTTAGTGTGTCTTGCCACTGATGATGGCTGTTTTTTCCTATGTTGATAATAAATGCAGCAACAAACATTTCCAAGTGTTTTTATTAAGTCAAATATCTTTCTAAGGTTAATGAATGGAGTGTAAATGTATATTGTGCATGCAGTAAAAATCAATAAACTGTGCTATACTGCTGCCTTAAGTCACAATAAAATTCCAGGAGTTCCTTGTTGAAAATAATACATCTAAAATGATATTAAGTTTAATCTGACTATAGTGAAAAAAACAGTTGGATATGATTTGTCTACAGGAAAATAACACATTATTTGGATAAAAATAAATTTATTTTCTCTACCTACATTCTACCTTCTACATTCTAACCCCTCACAGTAAAATCCTACTCTACCTACATTCTATCCCATCACAGTAAAATCCAGAATTCTGAACAATTTATCCTGAAACTCCTAAGGGAACAAAAACATAGATTATAGAATTGTAAAAATTATATTTGAGGTGTATGCTTTTTCTGCCCCAATCATCTCTGTAGTGAGTCAGCCTAGCACATTTCACTATGACCAGTTTTATAGGTGTCCTTTTATAGGACCCTCTTCCTATAGGATCTGTAGGAAGATCTATAGTTTCCTGGTTCTCATTATGTTCCCAAAGTAAATAGGATTATTTTATAGGTCTTTGGTTTTGTTTTATAATTATATGATTATTAGTGTTTTTTCATCATATTCAGTAATTTTATGAAAGTTATGAAATAATATGGTCCTTACAGGCAAACTCTTTCAGATATTCATTTAGGGACTTCTATGATCTGTAACATTAACTGTAGATACATATTTTATATTTTATTCAGTCTTCCTAGAGTTCAGAAAATGATCTAGATACTCTTTCCCATTTCTTTCATACAAAAAATATAGTTTAACAGCTAATTAAATTAACAGCATATTAATATTTATATAGCATATGTTTGTATATCTTGCTATTGTTAATTGATAAAAATCAGTGGGCAGTTACCTTTTCATGAAGATTATTGCTACATAGAATCTAAGCTCTAAAGGAAGTCACAGGCCTGACTTTCTTTTCTCTTCTGCATCTGCTTGGAGTCCTGTAGAATGCTCTGTACTTTTCATTTCTTGCTTGTGTGTTTTGAATGTTTGGCCACATCAATCTCATTAATTAATTAATATATAATAAATATATTAATATCAGTCATATTTTTGTAGAGACTCTTTTTGACTGTGTCGTCTCCCAAATCTCACCCAAATTATGAGTTGTAACTCCCATAATTCCCATGAGTTGTGGGAGGGATCAGGTAAGCAATAATTGAATGATGGGGGTGGTGTCCCCCATACAGTTCTCCTGGTAGTGAATAAGTCCTATGAGATCTGATGGTTTTATAAAGGGTTTCCCCTTTTGATTGGCTTTAATTCTCTCTTTTTTTGCCTGCTGCCATGTAAGATGTGCCTTTTGCCTTCTGCCATGATTGTGAGGCCTCTCCAGCCACATGGAACTGTGAATTCATTAAACCTCTTTTTCTTTATAAATTACCCAGTCTCGGGTATGTCTTTATCAGCAGTGTGAAAACAGACTAACACACCCACCCACAACTGGTTCTTCATATATATATGTTTTTCAGTAGAGGGCATGTCATTTTTATATATCATTGTGATTGGCATAATAATTTGGTTTTTCATTGATGAGTGCTAAAATATTAACTGGCAATCTTCTCATATGTAAAGTGACATAATTCACACCATAGTTTCTTGCCTTTACTATGTTTGCCATTTAAATTCTTTTCCTTTAAAGAGAAAGTAATATTTAAAATTTAATGGATCTTATCAGCTCTTTCAGTGATTAATGCTTTGTTATCTTTGACTTCCTGACTCAAACATTACCTCCTCAGAGATGACTTCCCCAGATATTATATGCAAATAAGTTTCAATAACCTCTCAGGCACTGTTCATCACTTTATTTTTATTTAATTCATTTATTACATGTATTATCAGATGAGAGCATTTGGTTTCTTTTATCTCATTCTATTAAACAGCTCATCTCCCATGCTGGTATCCTCCATTGAAATGAGACTTTGTTTGTCCCATTTATCCAGTAAATATTTGTTGAGGAAGTTGATAAAAGAAAGAGTGGTATTATCCTCATTTAAAAATGAGAACACCGAGATGTAGATAAATTCGCCAATGTTACATGCTGAATTCTCCAAAAAATGGCTCATGTGATTTTGGAGGCTGAGATTCCCAAGATCTGCATTTGGCAAACTGGAAACTGAGGAGGGCCAATAATATAATTCTAGTCTAAAGCCCTGAGAACCAAGATCGTCAGTGGTGTAAGTTTCAGTGCAACTCTGAGTCCAAAGAAAGAAGACCCATGTCTTAGCTTGAAGAGAGTCAGGCAGAGAACAAATTCCCCGTTATTCAGCCCTTTTGTTCTATTTGTGCCTTCAGTAGATTGGACTATGCACACCCACACTGTGGAGAGCAATCTGCTTTACTTTGTCTATTGATTGAAGTGTAAATGTTATCTAAAAATACTCTCATAGACACTCTCATAATAATTAACCAACTATCTGGGCAGTCTGTGGACCAGTCAAGTTGATACATAAAATTAACCATCATCACACATGCTGACAGGTGAAAGCTGACACATTATGATTCTTCATCATGTAATGATATTTGCCAAATCATAGTGCTTTTCTTTTGAGGCAGGTGTCAAATGATGCATTACTTTTTAACCCCATTTTAAATCTATAAGCCAGATGCATTTTAGCTCGTTAAGCATTTGTGAATTGATCATTTCCATATTAAGCTATTAAAGGTTGATGACAGTAGTACAGAGTGGCTTCAGTATTATTTGAAGTGCTCAGAATCTTTGTATGTGTGAAGCTATATTCTGTATGAAAACTAGAAATTTGTATGAATTTCAGTACAATTTATCAATATCAATAATAAGCAAATCTCTGAGGGAGAAGGAAATCTACACTTTAAACATGTAGCCAGAGAGGTAGCTGCTTATCTATGAATTCAGACAGTTGAAACCTCTAAATATTTTCTGCCTCTCAAATGGACTAAAACGAATTTTTTGTCTACTTTCTAGATGGTTCATAGTCATTTGAGTTCACAAGGAAATTTCTTTGTTGTCTTTATACATTCTTACACTTCTTTTTGGAAAACTCTATGAAGTATGTAGCAACAAAAACTAAAGTAAATATTTCTATATTTATTCACATTTTCTCATGTAAAATATTCTTCTGAGATCTTATCCAATATTGACATTAAGAGTCAGCATAGGAAAGAAAAAAATAGTCAACATACTTCATAAAATAAACAGAACAAAACAAATCATTTCATAAATGCCTTTGCATTTCAGTACATTCTAACTTCCACATGACAACATTCTAATTTAATTTGGCACTTATATGGATTGCAATTTCTGATACATATCATAGAATGATCTTTTCTGTCACTATTTAATTTTTATATTTTATTTAATTATCACAATTGGCAATTTATCTTTAATTGTATGGACTTGATAGGCCCTTTAATGACAGAAATGAAGAAAGCTGCATCACGCGTGCTTATAATCCCAGTCTTTTTTTTTTTTTTTTTTTTTTTGAGAAGGAGTCTCGCTCTGTCACCCAGGCTGGAGTGCAGTGACGCGATCTAGGCTCACTGCAAGCTCCGCCTCCCAGGTTCACGCCATTCTCCTGCCTCAGCCTCCTGAGTAGCTGGGACTACAGGCGCCTGCCACCACGCCCAGCTAATTTTTCTGTATTTTTAGTAGAGACGGGGTTTCACCGTGTTAGCCAGGATGGTCTCGATCTCCTGACCACGTGATCCGCCCGCCTCGGCCTCCCAAAGTGCTGGGATTACAGGCGTGAGCCACCGCACCCGGCTATAATCCCAGTCTTAATTTTATACACTCGGCACTGATCCTTGGCTTTCTCGTGCATTATTTGTCATTTATTTTGAAGCCTCTTATTTTACCCCAAAACACTGTCTTCGCAAAGTGAGTAAACAAAACCCTCAAATATTGGTCATAGTTTCTTCTCACTGGGTTCTCTCTCTGTAGGTTTGCATTTTTACCCCGCGGCCTCTGCTATTTCTAGGCAGGCTATTGCATTTTTAAATAATGCCTAAATTTGTTACTGTAATAGTAGATATGCTATAGTGTGGAGAAAAGTAGACTAGCGTTTCTCAAACATTGTATTACATATGCCTATGAATCACTTGAAAACATGTTTAAAGACAGATTTTGATTCAGGTCTGGGGCTTAAAATTCTGCATTTCCAACAAGGTATATACTACTGATCTAAGGACCACACTTTGAGAAGCAAGGCTGTAGAATTTTCTTGGCTCAAATTTCCATATTGTCTTGTGAAGTCCCCTAATTTTTTGTGAATTTATTTCCTTGACTGTAAAATGGTTATAACAAAGTCAAGCCTATTTTTTAATGTTCTTCTGAGTCAAAATCATCCCAAATATATTTTATAAACCATAATGCACTGTATAAATTAGAGAGAGTAGGAGTTATTTTTTTCTTTGCTTCCCTATAGTTTTTAAATCTTTATAACCTAATTGAAGCTCTTTCTGATTAATTTTCATTCACGTGCAAATTGCTGAGGATCTATTCTTGGATTTTGGCCAGACTAATTGGCCTAAGAGTAAGCCATGTGGTTTCTGAGTCCCATGTTATACCTATATGGATTTATGGATACTTCAATATTGCCAGTAGGAAGTATTATTGGACAATCGTATTGACGGTGGTATTGTGCAATGGTATTTTGCCTATCATTATGTATGCATGTCTTTGAACAATTATTTTTTCTCAGTACATTCTCAATAAATTTGCTGAATAAAATGAATTACTCTATCTGCTATGGTCTGAATTTTGATGTCCCCCCTTAAGGGTGATGGTATTAGGAGGGGGGCCTTTGGGAGGTGATTATTTCATAAATGTATAGCCTTGAAAAATGAAACTAGTGACCTTATAAAAAAAGGGGGGTAGGGTCCCAGAGAATGGCCTTGGCCCTTTTACCATGTAAGGATACAACTGGAAAGTTCCATTTATGAAGATACCAGGAAATAGGCCCTCACAAGATACCAAACCAACTAATACATTGGTCTTGGACTTTGGAGCCTCCAGAGGTGTAAGAAATAAATTTCTGTTGTTTATAAGCTAAGCAGTTTAAAGCATTTTGTTACAGCAGCTTAAATAAATTAAGGCAATATTATCTGAGTGAATTATTCTTTCATTCATTTGTTAATTCAACACATATTTAAAAACCATCTACTGGACTAAATATAGGTGATATGAAGATGAATAAAATACAGCCACTCTTCTTAAGGGCTCATAATGGAATGAAGAATTATTCATAGGTATCATTACCTATGAATAAATAAAATAAAAATACATATAAGGTGGTGTTGGTGCATGAAAAAGAAAACCCTGACAGTCACATCAATAGATAGTTCAATAAGAATAAGGCAGACAATAAATTGCCCTTTGAAAATACAATCACAAAATTTTTCAGTAGTGATATTGGCAGCAATGTATATAGTGAATAAAACCTAATTTGAATATCTTTCAACTTTCCCTCCAGTTCTATAGTTTTATACATTTTTAGAATTTATTTTTTTATCATGACACATGACAAACTCAGAGTAATAATTTATCATGTAAGAAACTTCTGCATAGGCTTAAAGAATTTGATTGATTGAGAAAATACTGGTCATAATGGAAATTATCATTATAGAAATGATTAATAGGTTAGGCAATAATCTTGGAAAAGGAAATGAAAACTAGAAAAGTGATTAACATATCTAAATAGTCCTTTTAAGACTGCAAGAATGCATAACTCCCTAGTTCAAATACTACCACCTTAAAACCATCACCATCCAACTCACTGAACTTTTGATTTCAAGGGCTTCAGGGAGCAGAATGATCTTAAACCTCACATCCTTCAGGGAAAAATGTAAATATGAGCAGAAGATGATTTTCCTTTTTGTTGTTGTTGTGGGGTTTTTTTGAGACGAAGTCTTGCTCCGTTGCCCAGGCTAGAGTACAGTGGCGTGATCTCGGCTTACTGCAACCTCCTCGTTCTGGGTTCAAGCAAACCTCCTGCCTCAGCTCCCCAAGTAGCTGGGACTACAGGTGCCTGCCACCAAACCAGGCTAATTTTTGTATTTTTAGTAGACATAGGGTTTCACCTTGTTGGTCAGGCTGGTCTCAAACTCCTGACTTCAGGTGATCCACCTGCCTCGGCCTCCCAAAGTGCTGGGATTACAGGTGTGAGCCAGCCTAGAAGGTGATGTTCAAAAGAACAGAGTGGTGTTTTCTCTCACCTCACCCAGGGGATTATGAATAAGTCAAGAACAGTTCTTTTATATCCCTATTGAAAACATATGCTGAGAAAAAGGCTGTTTTGTTTTGTTTCTTTTTTTCTTTTTAACTCAGTGGTTTCGTCAGATGAGATAGTAATTTGTGTTTTGTGCTACTGGTTTTGAAATGATGCATATCTCCTGGGTACTTGAACTCTTCTATGAGAAGGCAAATGCCTTTGTCTGGCTGCAATTTCTCTCTTCAATGTGAATAACTGAGTTCCCAAAGATAGATTTGAAATATGAGATATACCCGATTTCTGTGAAAATTGAAGCATTTATTTCCCTTTAACCTGTCACTATGTTCTTTCAGTATAAAACATAAATAATCCCTCTACCCTTAGGTCAACAATAGAGATATATTTGTCATACTAAAGTTCTACAACTTTTTTAAAAAAGAGATCACATTAATGTTTTAGATCAAAACATTATAAAAGGGTATGAACTGATAAACTAATTTTCTCTTAAGGGAATTAGCTTTTATGGTTGACCTAGCAACAAGATACCAAATTAATTGTTTTTTATAAGGGCTATTAATAATAATGATGACAATTCCACACAATGAACCAACGAGTAATTGAATATTGCTGCTCACTTTAAGTATATTTAAATCACTCAGCATGTTTAAATGCTGCAGATGGAAGAGTTTCTAAGTGGTTGGAGATAATCCATAAGCTAATTGCTAAGCAGTGGTGGCATTTTCATTTATTATAGACCATTCAACCATTAATTGTGTATGGTGACACAGTTCACTGGAGTTTCTCATTGAACAAGTTGCAAAGGTTAACTTGAGCCAAGTCACAATGAAGTCAAAAATAAGGAAAAAACATGGAACCCATCTATCGTCACGCGTATAAACAACACTAGTTATTTAAAACTAGAGAAGCCAAGCAACATTTTTAGAATAAAAATAAAATATTTATTTAATTAATTTTTTGTGGAGTGATACAATATAAATAAATTATTTGGGATTATATTTATAAGCATATGACTGCTATTCTTATCTATCTTTACATTTGAGAGAGTTGAAACATTTTAATAAAGTTTATGCTTTTGAGTAAAATTAGTTGAAACATTCTAATAAAGTTAATGTGCATACTCGGGCGTTTCAGGCCAAATATATTGAATTTTAATTCTTGTATAGCAGTAGCTCTGTATCATTCTCAAGTGTGTTTACATTCTTTCTTGTTATTTTCACTGTCCTAAGAAACACAATACATTCCCTTATCTTTGGAAAATATCTCGCAGTGAGCCTAACTCCAAAGTCCTTGTTCCACTTCTTCCATTTTGACTTATCAGATTGCCTGGAGAGTAAAAATATTACTACTGTTTCTCAGTATCTTGCATGTAATAAATCATTAGAATTTCCCTATTTATAAGACAGATGTTAGATGATCTTTGCTTAGGAGGAATTTTACTTGCCAACAAATCTAAGTCATAATTGTTTCTCATTGGAAAAGAATGCACACACACAGGCATAACTTAAATGTGGAAGAAAAGGACCTCAAAATCATTATTCCTGTTATTCAATTCTTCATAAATGCTTGTTTTTGTCTACTTTATATATCCACTACTGAGAATGTTATGTTACCATTAATAACTACAGCTTGATGAATCAGTAATTGCTTGATATTTTATTATATTAGGTGCATACGTTTTCACAGTAATTATATCTACTTGACTTATTTTTCCTGTCAATGGTAGTATCTCTATTTGCCCATTATGATAATTTTTTAATGTTCTAAATTTTCTGATTTAAAAATTCTACCACAGCATTCTTTTGTATCACCTTTACCTGATACGCCCTGTTTAGGTTTTTGGTTTAAACACTTGTAGATAGTGTTTAGCTGTATCTTTTAACTTTGCTTTTAACTGTATCTCTTACAGAGATCAGACTACCAGATTTTGTTTGATATAGCCTAAGCTCTGCGTCTCTGCCTTTTTAACAATGAGTTTACAACGTTTACCTTTATTTTATGGAATATTTTTGTTAGCTATGTCAACCCTCTGATATCATGCTTTCTAACATTATTATTTAAAGTATTGTTAGAATTTATTTTTGTGTCTACCTTAGTTTTTCTTTTGCTTGTTTCAAATCTATATGTCCAAATTTTATTCTTGAAGTGGGGATACTTAAATTGGCATTAAACATGTGGTTTTAAATTAATATATATATAATTCTAATTTTCCAAAATTTCAGTCTTAATTAAATTCATAGTTCTTCCATAAGCACATCCTGTTATCACATTTTTACCTCTCTGTACTTCTCCCAACCCTGCTATAGACTAAATGTTTGTGTCCTCCCAAAATTTACCTGTTGAAGCCCTAATCCCAAGTGTAATGGTAGTTAGAGATGTGGCCTTTAGGAGGTAAGTCATTATATTTAGATGCAGTCATGAGGGTGCAGCCGCCATGGATGGTATTTGTGTCCATATAAGAAGAGGGAGAGACCATAGCCCTCTCTCTGCCATGCAAAGATATGGCAAGAAGGTGACCACTTGCAAACCAGAAAAACGGCCTTCACCAGACACTGAATCAGCTGAACTTTGACCTTGGCCTTACCAGCCTTCAGAACTGAAAGCAGTAAGTGTTTATTGTTTAAGCCACCCGGTCTATGGTATATTGTTCTAGTGGCCCACTACTGATGAAGGCAAGCCCCACCTCTTTATGTTTTTATCACATAGAACCTATCTTAGCATTTTTATGTCTATCTTTTTTTGTGTGTATGTGACTCCTTATTCATACAATAGCAACTTCGTTTAACTTAATTCTTAATTACCTTCATGAGAATCTTGTAATATCCTGAATTCTCCTTCCTTATTCTATTAGGATATTTTTCTTCAAGTGCATTTTCAAAAACATTCCTTAGTTGAATTTCCAATGTTAATATGACTCTTAACATATTCATTTTGTCTTCATAATTAAATTATAATTTTACTAGATATGAAATTCTAGGCTTAAAGTTATTTTCGTTTGACATTTTGGAAATATGACCCCATTGCCTTTTTGTATTCAATGTTTGTACCAAGAGCACTTTCTATCTCATTATTTTTCTTTTATAATTCTCACTCTTTGGAAGATTTTACAATTTCATCCTTGTCTTTGATTTTTTCTAATTCGGCTGTATTGTTTTCGGCTCTGAATTCCTTCTTATGCACACCACTTAGCATTCCATTAATTTTTTAAATATGAAGTCTCACAGTTTTCTTTTTTATGGCAATTCTTTGTCACTATTTTTTCACATATATATGTTTTATTTCTCTTTTTTCCTGGAAGTTGTTTTACGTGTAAGGAAATACCTTTATTTCTATCCTTTGTATCTCCTTACCTCATGTTCACATTTCATCTTAGTCCATTCATGACACTATAACAAAAAAGCCACACTCTCTAATTTATAGGCAATAAAATTTATTTCTCACAGTTCTGGAGCCTGGAAATCCAAGATCAAGGTGCTGGCAGATTGTGTCTGGCATGGACTGCTCTCTGCTTCCAAAACAGTACCTCTTATTGCATCTTCATTGGGCAAAATATGCAGACTTTATGTTCTCACATGGTGAAGACTGAAGAGAAAAAGGCCTCAAAAGGCGTCAGGGAACTTCCTTCAACCTCTTTTAAAAGAGCACTGATCCGTTCATGAGGGCAGATGCCAATGATTTAGTTACCTGCCAAATGGCTTCACCTCTTAATACCACCATCTGAGACTTAATACATGAATTTTGGAGAGAAACATGAATTCAAGCTATAGCAATTTTCTCTTTATCCATTTCTGATTTATGATTTAGCTGTATTCATTTTGCTCTTTGACCTATCCATTGGGTTTCTTATTGCAAATATTAAAATTTTATATACAGTTGCCTTGGTCACTATCAAAATTGTTGTTAATTCAACTGAACCATTAACTTCCATGTCCTTTTAATAAAATCTCTTGGGTTGAATAGGCAACAGGGAGAGACAACAGGACATACTGCCTCAGAGTAGTAGAGTATAATTAAGGGAATGGAATCAGATTTGGATTTATGATCAGACTGTAACTACAGATTTTGCTAAATGTGTGTACTTGGACAAATTTCTCTTTACTTCAGTTGTATTACAGATTAAACGGGACTGTTATTAGTACCCACCTCATTGGGTTGCGGGGAATACATAAGTTAATAGAAAACAGCCCATAAAATTGTATGTAGCCCAAAGTTAGCATTTGGACACTATCAGCTACTACTAATATTGTCAGAAACAAGAAGATATTCTTGGAAAATTTAAAAACAGACTTTTATAGTGTTTGCTTAAATAACACTTGTTTCTGTCTGGAGTACAAAATTATTAAATCCTATCTCAATAAGAACATAATTTGCCAACTTTGTCAGAGCATGTATAAAATTTAGTTTGATTTATTTTAAATTAATCATGGTGATTTTTTTATCTGGTTACAAAAATGGAGATTCTTCTTTGCTTCATTGATAGATATGGCTAGAATCTATCTCCTTAGACTCTTCACATAGCATGAAAATTCTATCTGTAGCCATTTGTATAGCTAATTGCTCTTACCCTCCCAAAATAATAACTCTTCTCTTATCTCTAGGAGGACAAATGTTTAGCCCCCAAGTGCCAAGAAGACTGGAGTGGCTAACCTTCTTGTTATTCTCATTTCAAGGAGCAATTGAGCCAAGAAAGTTAGAGATATCTATATGCAGTAAAAGAAGAAGAACAAAAGGGCTATCTTGCTCCTGAAGAGATTTTGTTTATTTAACGAAGAGCCAGAGTAAGGAGTAGACTGTTTCAGGAGAAAAGAGGGACAGCTGCCTCCATTTCTTCATAAGCAAAGTAAAATCCTTTTCTTCTCATCCTTCACACATGAGATACTGAAATAGTCACATAAGACAGTTGACCTGACTCTCATTTTATGGCTCTAAGGGTAAGAAGTTGTACAGTGTGAGGGCAGGGAGTGATGGGAAGTCACAATATTTACTATGATGTATTTAGTAAAAACTGCAGAACATTTTGCATACAGAGCACCGTGTATGCATTCAAAGCAAGATTAATAAAGATGAATATTAAAAATCCATACATTGATGTATGGTGAAACACTCTACACCCCACATTCATGGATTATGGTTTTCCCTCCTATACAAGTCAAAATACTATGCTATGCTTCAGTAGGAGACAATTTCACAATCTCAGTGGTTTAACACTATAAATGTTTATTTTTCTTTCATATAAAATCTGATTATGTTCTCAAATATTTTTAAAAGAAAGTGTCTTTCATGCAGAGATGCAATGATCTAGTTGACAGGGGTTCCACCCTCTTATTGCTGCACCATCTGGAACACTAGTCCTCCCACACTAATGAAGCAGGATCAGAAACAATTGGAAGGTTGTGTGCCTGTGATCTTATACTTTGTCCTAGAAGTTACATGTTACTTCTGTCCACAGCCCATTAGCCAAAATGTGTTACATAATACTGCCCAAATTACTGAAAGGAGGCTGAAAAGTGGAAATTTCCAGTATAGTTAGTTCTTCCTTAAAATTACCACACTACGTAAAATTATGAAATACAAACCACAGGGTTTATGTAAAGAAATGGGGTTAGGAAAACAAGCTCTCAAAAACTTCATAATTGACACCTGATAAAAAAATAAAAAATGTAGGTACTATTAAAAATAATAATGTAATTTTATGGTTAAAAAACACATAAATACTACAAGAATAATGGAATTTTACCTTGAAACAGATCTAAGGTTTACTTGCAGATGTGTGGGTCAGAATAATAGCATCTTGTAGGGGGTGGAAAGAGGGTTATATGAAATAGGACTGTCTTAGTCCTTTTGGGCTGCTATAACAAAATACCATAAACTAGGTGGCTTATAAACAACCAAAAGGTATTTATCACAGTTCTGGAGTCTAGAAAGTCCAAGATTAAGGTTTCAGCTGATTCAGTATCTAGTGAAAGCTCACTTTCTGTTTCACAAAAAGCACCTCCTCGTGGTGTCCTCACATGGTGGAAGGAAAGGGTGAGGGTTTTTCTGGGGCCTTTTTTATAAAGGCGGTCATCTCAGCCTGAAGGCTCTTTCCCTTATGAAGTAATCAACTCCCAAGGACCCTCAATTCTAATATGATTACCTTGGGCATCAGGATTTTAATATATGAGGTTTGGACAGGCACAAATATTCAGACCATTTCAAGTTTTAACCTGTACCACTAATGGAAGTAGGTAGCAGATATTTGAAGAGTATGCAGTTTGCATAATTCCTGCTTGTATTCATTCATCTGGGTAGAGTTTTATGTGTGCACCTAATGTTTCTCAGGAAGAGTTTGCACATAAGCAAATGCAAAAACTTCATTTTGCTCAAATAGTTCCTACTACATCAATCAAGTTGGAACAAATTTGCATTTTCAAAACAAGCATTTAGCACAACCAACCATAGTTGGAAATGACAAAGAACTGGCCGTGATTACTATCAGTAAAGCCTACAACACCAATCTATAAGTATTGTATGATTTCAATCTTAATAATCTTAATGAAATATTTATATTTTTATTATTAATATTTTTATCTAATTATCATACAAGATTTAATATCCCACTAGTAAAGACCAATTAGCATAAACATTAATTAAGTCTGTGATATGCATTCCCTATATATGATACTAGGCCTTCATTTATTAAAACCATAGCTGTTTCTCTTTGGAGACTTTTTAGTAAATTTAATAAGATGAATATCATAGTTTCTGAAGTTTTATATCACTAGGAGGATTCTCAAGTATTTCTAACTGCTCTGCTGATTATTATAATTATGAGAAAAGGAATCAATTGACTTAGATAATAATTTTTCTTCCTTCAGGATAAGACTACTGACAAAAACACAAAAAAACCTCGAATGCTTATATAAACTAATTTTTCTCTTTATTAAAACATTTTGGCCTTAATAATGCATTCGACATTTTTATTGGTTTATATTCTGGCTTCTCAAATATGTTGATGCTACATATGATTTACATACCACATTATATTACTTTTATGATTGTGTGTGTGTGTGTGTGTCTATGACTTTGTGAGATTAAACCCCCATGTATCCAAAGGGATTGTGCTCAAGGGATAGTTGGGAAAACAGATAAAATAACAGCTAACTGCTCAAAGCTGCTGAAATTAATTACTTTCCTAAATGTTATCCCTCATTAACAAGACTCTCATCCTAGAATAAAACTGAAAATTGCCTTACCTGACCCAATGTCACACCTCTGTACAATCAAGAATCTTTGTGAAATCCATTGAAATCCATACTATTTCATCAAGAAAATTCCTTATTTGCAGTGTTGATTTATCCTCTTATTTTAAACAAAATTACTACTGTGCCCCAAGACTGCTTTCCATGCAGTCATCTAGTGATGGTTGCTTTTGCTTTCAAACATATCACTTTGCCTGGAGGCAAATGTCTTCCTCATCCTTCTCTGTCATGTTCATACACCCTCTCTACTCTACGAAACATTCAGTTCCTCTGAAAATCATATGGCAATTCACAGACCCCATGCCCTCCCTGTCAAAACTGGAAGATTTTAGCCCCTGAAGCATTGCCACTCCCTCTATTTCTCCTGTCATAATTAATTATTATTTTGATGTTCACATAGGGAACACTTTCAGGGTCTTCCTCTCTGATGCTCTTCTCCTTTAACTCACCTCTCATTGTCATACCTATTACAAGCACTTCATTAACGCACAAATCCTGTGTGTCTACCGCATTCCCTCTGGTCCCTGACTGCAATAATTTTTGTTTTAGTTTTGCTTTAAATATCTCTGGGACCATAAATCTGTTGACCCTACAAACTTTTCAAAGTCACTGAGGTTTTGTCCTTACATTCTTCTCTATTGGTTTTGGATGTTATAATTTATTTTATAATTACCCATCTGCTACTCCCTCAAGTTTCTTGCTTCTCTCTCTTGAGGCTTCCAGGTAAAAATTTAATGTGGCTAAATCCAACTCACTTCCTGTTTCTTACAGGCAGAAACATTACCATAGTAGTCATATTGCTGACTACTCTAACTTTAAAACCATGATCACAACTTTAAGAACTAATATCAAACCATATTAAATGTTCCCACTTTAAAACTACCAACCTCAACAGAGACTTTTGTACTACTCGGCAACTTCCCTATAGCTAATAATTTCTATTTTCCTAATGACTTAAATTAAGATGTTACATCCGTTTTTCTCCTCAAACCTTGAACCCTACTGTAGCAGAAATGAGCTATGTACTTATGAAAGTCATTTCCTCCTCCTGGTTATAGAACTGAACTATATTTCTTGGCCTTGTCACAGTTAGGTGGAGACAAGTGACCTGTTTTAGATAATGAAATGTGAGTACAGGCGATGAGTCACTTTTTGATTAAGAATTTGTGTTTCTTGTTCACACTTTCCCTATTGATCTTTCCTGCAGCCTGGACAAAGCTCCACGATGAAGTCTATGAAGCCACATTTTGGACAGAGGCTGAATCTACGGACCATTTGGAAGAGATCCACCCAATAGATTAGCTTAAAGAAGACTATCTGGACAACTTGTTGGTAAGAAATGACCTTAGGTGTGTTGAGCCTCTGATCCTTAAAACTGCTTATGTTATGTGGCACTTATTTTGGACCCATTTCCCAAGTCCTCACTCTCATCTGGTAATCTTGCTTTTTGTTTGTTTTTTGTTTTTTTTTTCTTTGAGACGGAGTCTCGCTCTGTGGCCCAGGCTGGAGTGCTGGAGTGCAGTGGCGTGATCTCTGCTCACTGCAAGCTCCGCCTCCCGGGTTCACGCCATTCTCCTGCCTCAGCCTCCCGAGTAGCTGGGACTCTATTACCCACCATCCTACCTAGGTCTGTACCCATAAACATAGATTTTTCTTCTAGTAAAATGATTGAACACTCCAACTTTTTTTTTTTTTTCTTGAGTCTCACTCTGTCACCCAGGTTGGAGTACAGTGGCATGATCTTGGCTCACTGCAACCTCTGCCTCCCGGGTTCAAGTAATTCTCCTGCCTTAGCCTCCGGAGTAGCTGGGACTACGGGCACCCACCACGTGGGGCCTGGCTAATTTTTGTATTTTTAGTAGAGGCAGGGTTTCACCGTGTTGGCCAGGCTGGCCTGGAATTCCTGACCTCGAATGATCCACCCACCTTGGCCTCCCAAAGTGCTGGGTTTACAGGTGTGAACCACTGTGCCCGGCTGTGTTTTGTAAACACAAAATCAAATCCCGTATTTTTTACTCAAGGACTCTTTCTCACAATTAGTAAATATTTTTTTCTTGCATCATCAATGTTTTTCTCTATACCTGATACACACACATACATACACACACACACACACACACACACACACCCTTTTTCATTCATCCTCAGTGACATCCTACTTGGTTTACTTCAAAACTCACCAGATAGACCCATTCAGTCTATTTGATGAAGTCTCATCTTCCCAGTTTATAAATGATAGATGACTTTAGCGATCAGTATTTTGATAACTCATTTTGTATTTGCATTCACTTTCTAGGAGATCTCCTCCAAAATCATGGCTTTAATTACTCTATATGTTTATGACTCCCAGATAAATATCTCTAGCTATACTTACTTTCAGGAAATCCACTCACACATAACTAGGTACAGGTATTCAACATGAGGACAATAGTGGAAAACCCGGCAGCATTTCAATAAACTCTGTAGTTTAAAAAATAATATTGTAACAATATTAATTTCCTACTTTTGACAAGTGTGCGATGGTTAAGACATTAACGTTAGAGAAAATGGAGGAAATATATAAGGGAGGTATCTTTACTATTTTTGCAACCTTTTTCTAAGTCTAGTATTAATTCAAAATAAAAAAGTATAAAAATTTTTAAAAAGAAAAAAAAAAATTATAGAGATGAGGAAATGCTTCATGGCCTTTGTTATGACCTAGAAGAATTGGAGAAAATATTCTAGAAACTACATAGAGACCATTTTGACAGTGAGAAAAGCTATCCAAAAGAACAGAAAAGGCAGAATTGGCTATGTTTGATGAATAAATTTTTGTGGAGCTCCAGGTACACACATTGGGCATGTTTGTGTTAGCCTGGGACTGTACTGAATTGAAATAGAAAGAAGAAATGTCTTGCTTCTCAAAATATTTCAAAAGTAGGGAAGACTAAGAACTATTCATCATTATTTTTTATTTATTTAGTTAGTTTTGAGACATTCTCTTGCTCTGTTGCCCAGGCTGGAGTGCAGTGGCGCAATCTCGGCTCACTGCAAGCTCCGCCTCCCAGGTTCGCACCATTCTCCTGCTTCAGCCTCCCTCATCATTCTTACTATAAGCAAGCTTTTACTGAGTGTGAGTTGAACCTGATGGTCTTAATAAGTCTTTTGTGCTTTCAATTTTTGCCACTCTATGATCTTGCCTGGTGCTCTGTCTGCTATAAATGCTCATAATATGAACAAAATTAATTTCTGTCACCATCACCTTTCATTTTCACATTCAGTTGTGGTAGATTCTCCCATCACCGAGAATGAATTTTTCCAATTATATGCTGCTAACCTTAATTGCTAGTTTAGCGTGTGTGTGTGTGTGTTTGCTTGTTTTCTAACACATTGTGTCTTGACCTTTAGTTAATCTTTGATCATTGTTTTGGGTATAATATAAACACAATAACAATGTCACTTTAATTATAAACTCTTGACTGTGGCTCTAATTTCATCTGTGAAATAATAGAAAGAAAATATGTGGGTGGCAAGTGTGGGAGTGAATTAGAAAAATCCATTATGTTCAAATCCCAGCAAGCATCTTTTCTGAATAGCTTCCACTCTAAGTGAACGTGAAAAATTGTTCTGACATTATCAGCAGACTAATAAACCCCTGAACCAGTCAGCTTCCTAGAAGTCAAAGACTTTTAAGTAAACACTATTGATGAAGTACCATCTTCTGTGGTAAGTTATGAAGGCTCCTGATACATTCAGTTAATCCTGATTTGAAGTAACTAAGATACACCTTTTCCACTATATAGATAAATAAAATTTATTATGTATTTCACATATATGAATAGAGAAAGTTGAATTTAATCTAAAAATTAAATTAATGGATCAAAAGTCAGTAGAGTATAAGACTGAACACATAAACACATGGGTGTTTGCTTACATCATGAATCACCCATCCAGAAAAAGAATGTACATGATTTTTTAGAGGAAGGTTTTCAAATTTTCAGGATCATCAGTGCTTCACAAATATAAATTACATCATTAAACCCTCAAAAATATTAACAATGAGAGTAAAACATAATATATCATTTTAAAATATTATTATTTTATTATAATACTTAGCCTTCTACCTAAGCTTCAATGGCTTGCTCCATGATCGATGGCTTGGGCTTTAAATCAACAAAGTTTTTTCTTATTCTTTATCTCTAGTAAATTAAAAATCATAAAAGAATTATGATTATCTAGGAATAGCAGAAATTATTTGGTTTGGGGAATAAAACATGCATCAAGGATTTAGTCCTTCCTATAGATTAAGATTAAATCGCACACCAAACTCAGAGGCATAGTACATGCCAAGGCATAGTACGTGGATGTTTTCATGTTTTAACATGGCAAGCTGATGTATGTTGATTTCCTTATATACCCTTGGATTCCATTATCTTTGGAGAATAGTTTGTCAGCTTTTATGTTAGTGTTTAAATATGGTAGTAATAGTGCTCACTAATAATAATAGTCTTAAATTCTATAACGAATAAAAAAATAATTTGCTGGTAGAGAATAATAAAATTAACATTGATTACATTATTTTAAACATTACCAGTCTTAAAACAAACAGACAAAAATATCTGAACAGATGTTTCTCCTAATATGACTGGATAGCACTCGGATTGGTACCTGTACTGAAAAAACTAATAGTTCTGGATAAAATATAAAATATATTACCTTAAAATCATTAGTTATATAATAATAATGTCAGATGATTTCAGGTCAGAGACTTGAGTGGAGAGATGAGTCAGGGAATAAAAGTATTTTCCTGCAGCCAGGTTTCATCTGAGGTCTCCCAGACCCTGTGAACTTGGAGTCAATTATTTAAAGCACTACAGGGAAGGGACAAGGCCCACGCACAGACCACCCACAGTGGGGTATCAAAGGAATCCCTCAAAACCTAAGCCAGAACTCTGAATGTTAAGTGGGAATGTGAAATATACTCCTTGGGTACCACATGGAATAGTAATTCCTTTGTAACTTGCTATCAGTTGGAATGTCAAATATGAAGAAGGGTAATAAACAGACATGTGAAAAACATAACTGATAATTTATATTCATACATTTCTTATAATGCAGCTTTGCAGCCAAAATTCACTACTTGCATGAGGTCAAGAACTCAAAAATTAGGACTCGGAAATCTTGCAAGGTACATTCAGGTGCTTGGCGTGCATGTCATCTCAAAGGAACCCAGTTCTACTAAAGGTCATGAAAAAGCCCTAAAATCAATTTTTAAGGAAAACAACAAAGTTATAGTCAAAATATCTATTTACAGAGAGCAAAAATGCAACATGAGTTGCATAAACAACCAAACCAAACCAAACCAAAAAAAAGAAAGAAAATACACAGCTACTTCATATAATTATATAATTAGACAAAGATAATAAAATAAATATAATTACCTGTTCAAAGCTTAAGATTATATGCAAGGAATCTATGAACAATAAAAATACTTAAAAATAATAAAATAACAATAAAAAGTGTAACATTTGGCTTTCACTGCAGTTTTTACAAAACTAAGCAAGATTATCCGTGTCCTAAGCAAGAATTAATGAACTGGAAGATGGAACAGTGGAATCTTTAGGCCTTGGGAGAAATGAAATTGTGAAGCCTTCGAAGTCATTTTATCACTTTTTAACTTTGATATTGAGTAGAAGAGTGGTCTTTTTATTCTTCAAAAGGTACCTATGAGTTTTCTGACATTTTCCTGAAAGAATTGAATATTTCACAATATAAATGCAATTATTATCTTAATGATCCTGTTATCCTAAATATTATTTTTTTAAAAAATGATCATTCTGTATATAAAATATGATGATGTTATGCTTGTAAATTCATGACTACTAAGGACATTAGAAATTTTTCATGGCATTCCTTTGTTAAAGCTATTATAATTATAGAAGTAATATTTTCTGACATTCTTAGTATCATAGAAGCGTATTTTCACATAGCCCTAATTAAAAACAAGCAAATATACAAACACAAAACCATAACCTTTTTTTTTTTCAAGTTTGCCTTGACATTCACTCCAATTTAGAATGGAAATACATAATCTGCAGTTCCTGCCAATTCTTCTCATTGATTGCTAGAAAATTACGTGAGGAATTTTGTTCATACTAAAGTTACTAAAATTTACTTCAATATTGAATCAAAACTGCATAGCTTTTTAAATCTCAGATGTTCTCTTTGAATGTTAGACGGATTTGCATGCAAGTATTACTTCTCTAGTCATCATTTAAAGTCATAGTTTTTAATTTGGTAAAATAATCTGCCTGGAATCCATAATAAATCTAGGCCAAATGTTAATTTGTACATAAATTCATCAAGATTTCCACACTGATGTAAAAAGAGTATCAATCCTCAAGCACTAAAGTCATGCTATTATCCTTCACAGTAAAATCCATTAATATGTTTTGTTTAAATAAATTTGCTATTGTTTCTGCTTTATTTGGGGGTGTATTTATAATCCATATTGTGACTTGATTTATACAACTCCAAATAAAAAGGTAAATCATCCCTTTCTTAAACAAATATTACAACTTTTAATTATGTCTTTGTGGTTTGAGCTTTTTTGTTTTTGTGGATAATATTTATAAATTTCACAAAGTGCTTGGTCTGGAACATCACTATTGGTTTTTCTAGTGGTTACTGTGTTCCTTTTTAATATAATGTGATTCAATCAGTAACTAAATAAAACCGTTTGATGATACTACATAATGGAAAGCAAAGTATGAGTCATTAGATCACTGACTCAGATGGCAAATATGCATCATTGTACTTCCATTTCACTGCTTGCACAAACTATCATATTTGCAGATTGTCTTGTCTTGTCTGTATGTAGAGATAGATAGACTCACATTCTATAATAAATAAAATCAGATTTCAGTATTTTAGGTTAATTTTATGTTTTAGTCAACAAATTTAGAGCGTTTTTTCCAGAGATAAGCATTAAAATTTCCATGGAAAAAAATAGTAGCCATAAGAACAAACAATGTATTTTACATTCAAAACACTGAAACAATGATAGACACATCACTTGAAAATATACAAGCCTGAATAAACAATTCTCCTAATAGAATGTTTACTCAACATTAAGTGATGAAAGTAATCCTTGCAGCACATAAATTTAATTTCTTAAAAATAGGTAATAGTCATGAAATTATAATTAATACATTCATATTTAGGAAATTATTTAGAAAAAATGTTACATTACTTTTTTTCTCTGAAAAACAAATGAACATGAAAAGTCTTGATTTACTTCTATTAATCACAATGGAGAAAGTAAGTTAAATGTATTAAAAGAAATCCAGTGTGACTAAACTGAAAGCACCACATAGAAGTAGAAAAGACTGGATAATGGAACATAAGTCATGCATTCTGTAATCAAAATTATACAATCTTTACACATTTCTTATTCCAGATGCTAGTTATCTTGATTTCCTTTGTACTAACATATTAAGTTTGCTATAAATTTTATGTATTGGTCACTATTATGAATTGAACTTTTTAAGATTGTTATTTAAACTTATGCCTTTCATATATTTCTATAATATAGAACTATTTTAAGCTAGCCACAACACATTTTGCTACAAATTATTTCATTCTACTTTGGGACATCACTTTGTGAGGCGGTGTAATTCAAATATATTTTATTCTCTTTCAGTATTATTGTATATTCACTCAGCAAAATCATGGAACGATGGCATATGTTTTTATATTCAAGCAGATTTTGAATAGTAGTGAAACTTTGTCAAAAATTTTTTTCTTTGCATTTAAACAAAGATCAGACTTTCAAGTATAAAGTCTTTGTCAAGTATAAGCAGTCCTAAATAATACTCTTCATGTTTACTACTGGAAAAAAAATCCATGAAAGGCCTAAAAATGTGTTTTCTTTTAATTTGCAAGATGTCTAGGCACCTGCCCAAGAGTTGTTTATCTATATTTTGTAGCGATGTAGTGAGGGCAGCCCTTAAAGACCACTTCTACTTTTCTAGGGAGAGATAAGAAAATTTAAGCCACAACCTAGAGAATACCACCTATTTCCTCATACTACTTGTGTTTTCTTTTGTAAATCACTTACATGTATATTGCAAACGGGGCTTCGTATTATAAAATAATTTCTGTGAGTTTAACAAATGTTTTTAAGAGAGGGGACTTGGAAAGTGACAAAATTTCTCAGTTCAAGGAACTTGGAAAGAGACTACCTTAAATCAGGTAGTTTTTAAAAATTGTTTTTATCGTTGTAAAATATATGTAACATAAAATTTACCATTTTGACATTTTTTAAGCGTACAGTTCAGTGGCATTAAGTACATTCACGTTGTTGTATCTTCATTGCATCAACCATCGCCATTATCTATCTCCAGAATTTTTTCATCATTTCAAACTGAAACTTGGTATCCATTAACCAATAACTCCCCATTCCCCTTCCCAACCCCTTGTAACTACTATTCTACTTTCTGTTTCTATGAATTTTAATATTTCAGGTATCTCATGTAAATAGGGTCATACAACATTTGTACTTTTCTGTCTTGCATAGTTGGCATAGTGCCATCAAGTTTTATCCATATTTCAGTATGTATCAGAATTCAGTTCATTTTAAGGCTGAATAATATTCTATTATACATATACCACATTTTGCTTTTTTATTTATTGGTGGACATTTGTGCTGTTTGTTTCACTTGGCTATTGTAAATAATGCTGCTATGAAGATTGGTGTACAAATATCTGTTTGAGTCCTTGCTTTCAATTCTTTGGAGTATATGCCCAGAAGTGAAATTGCTGGTTATATGGTAAGTCTATGTTTAATATTTTGAGGAACAGCCTTACTGGTTTCCACAGTGACTGCACGATTTTACCTTCCCATAGCAATGTATATGAATTTTAATTTTTCCACATACTCCAAAACAGTTGTTATTTTTTAACTGTGTGTTTTTTTCTTTTTTTATAATAGCCATGTTAATGGGTGCAAAGTGGTATCTCATTACGGTTTTGTTTTGTATTTTACTAATAAATAGTAATGTTGAATATCTTTTAATGTCCTTATTGGTCACTTGTGAATACTGTCTTTGAAAAAAAGTCTATTCAAGCCTTTTGCTCATTTTTAAAGCGTTGATTGGTTATTTTTTGATGTTGAATTGTAGAAGTTTTTAAAATATATATACTAGTTATTAATCCCTTATGAGATATGTGATTTAAAAATATTTTTCTTCCATTTTGTGAGTTGTGTTTTTCATTCTTGATAATCGCCTTTGATGCATAAAAGTTATAAATTTCGATGACATCCAACTTACCTGTTTTTTTATTTGTTATCTATGCTTTTAGTACTAGATCCAAAAAGCCACTGTTAAATACAATGCTGTGAATCTTTTGTCTTATGTTTTCTTCTAGAGTTTTATAATATTAGGCCTTACATTTAGATTATGAAACTATTTTTAATTTTTATGTGTGATGTTAGGAAAAGTCCAACTTCATTCTTTTGCATGTGGATATTTAATTTTCCCACCACCATTTGCTTTTGCAGAAATAGAAAAACTCATCGTAATATTCATATGGAATCTCAAGGGACATAATAGCAAAACCACGTTGTAAAAACGGAACAAAGATGGAGATTTGACACTTCTTTATTTCAAAAGTAAGCCACCATATTGAAAACAGTATGGTACTGGCATGAAAGACAAACACATAGAACAATGGAATTAAGGAGAGAGCCCAGAAATCCTCAAATGTGTGCTCAAATGATTTTCAACAAAGTTGCTAAGACAATAGAGAAAGAATAGTCTTTCTAGGGTTGTTCTTTGTTTGTTTTAGTGATGAGAAATTGATGAACAACTAGCTGGGTCGCTAGATGGAATGTTGAATATGATCACATCACACTGAATAAACTATATACAAATTCCTTATTTTAAGTTGGTGACTCAATTTTCTTGATCTTTATTTATTTATTTATTTTTTTGAGACAGAGTCTCTCTCTGTCGCCCAGGCTGGAGTGCTGTGGCGTGATCTGGGCTCACTGCAAGGTCCGCCTCCCGGGTTCACGCCATTCTCCTGCCTCAGCCTCCAGAGTAGCTGGGACTACAGGCGCCCGCCACCACGCCCGGCTAATTTTTCTGTATTTTTAGTAGAGACGGGGTTTCACCGTGTTAGCCAGGATGGTCTCAATCTCCTGACCTCGTGATCCGCCTGCCTCGACCTCCCAAAGTGCTGGGATTACAGGCTTGAGCCACCGCGCCTGGCCTTCTTTATCTTTAAAGTAGTTCTTCTTGATTCAAATTTCTCTTATCACCTCCCAATGTGAATCAGTAAGTTATACGCTGCTTACACATTATTATAAACTCATTTATAAATGTCTCCATCATAATGTGATGTAATATATGTAATGTCTATTTCTCCTTTTTATCTGTAATTTTCTTGATAGCAACTTTGCTTTATTTATTTATTGGTTGAGACAGAGTTTCACTCTTGTTGCCCAGGCTGGAGTGCAATGTCGCAATCTTGGCTCACTGCAACCTCTGCCTCCCAGATTCAAGTGATTCTCCTGCCTCAGCCTCCTGAATAGCTAGGATTACAGGGATGTGCGGCCATGCCCCGCTAATTTTGCATTTTTAGTTGAGACAAGGTTTCTCCATTCTGGTCAGGCTGATCTTGAACACCTGACCTCAGGTGATCTGCCCATCTTGGCCTCCCAAAGTACTGGGATTACAGGCGTGAGCCACCATGCCTGGGCGCAACTTTGCTTTCTTACCAAGTCCTTAAAATTTCTCATATGCAAATAGTCAGTCAGTCTATCAATGAAGCACACACAGATGCACACACACACACACAAGCACACAGATATTGTTTGCATTTTAACCAGTGATCCTTAAACTATTCCAATGAAAATTTTACAAAGTCAATTAAGGAAAAAATAAAACCCAAGTAGGCTTACAGCAGCAATCAATGAAGCCATCTTATCCTTTGGCCCACTTCCTTGCAGCTGGTTGCTACTTACTACTGCAGGATAAGGGTAACGTGGCCTTTGTCACAAGACTCTTTGTTATTTTTCTGTTCTACAGATAAAATCTAAGATATTGTGAGATGATTAGCTTCTATTTAAGCTTTTTCTTTGGGTTGTGCATACCAACAGACACCACCTAGTCTGGAGGGCCCAGTAAGAAGCTGACTCATGGAGGAATGCGGTTACCACATCCTGATGATTTCATCCTTTTTACCCCCACCAATCGATGACCCCAAGTTTTCCAACCCCTTGCCCTCCACAAATCCCCTTAAAATCTCTTACCCAGAACCCCTGGATGAAATACATTTGAGGCTTGAGAATTCCTCCTGTGTCCTCACTGCTCAGTGCCTTGCGATTATTAAACTCTTTATCTGCTGCAACCCAACTGTCAGTGGTCTGTTGCTGTGCTGTAGGCATACAAACCTGGAAGTTCTATAGCAATCCTTTCCCTGTAGAAGCTCAATAGCTATGTTGATAAGGTCCCTGAATTATTCTTGGCATTCAGAAAAAAATAAAAGGCCTGTTTTGTTTTGCTTTGAGACGGAGTTTCGCTTTTGTGGCCCAGGCTGGAGTGCAGTGGTGCAATCTGGGCTCACTGCAGCCTCCACCTCCGAGGTTCAAGCAATTCTCCTGCCTCAGCCTCCCAAGTAGCGGGGACTACAGGCATGAGCTCCACCACACCCAGCTAATTTTTGTATTTTTAGTAGAGACGGGATTTCTCCATGTTGGTCAGGCTAATCTCAAACTCCCCACTTCAGGTGATCCACTGGCCTTGCCCTCCCAAAGTGCTGGAGTTACAAGCATGATCCACCACACCCAGTCAGCTTTTTTTTTTTTTCCATTTATTTATGAAGGGATTTTATTCTGTTCCATTGTTCTGTATGTCTGTGCTCATACCAATACCACACTGTCTTCACTACTGTGGCTTTATGTAAGTTATTTACACCTACCCACCCAGACACACACACACATACACCTGCACATACTTAATGTAAACAATTTGATGAGTTTGGGCATATGCATAAACAATAAAATCATCACTACAATCAAAGTAATAAACACATGTATTACTTCTAAGTTTCCTCATGACCTTCCTTTTATTGTGGTAAGAACACTTACCATGAGATCTAACTCTTAAGAGTTTTTTTAGAGTGCACAATACAGTATTGTTATCCATAGGCACCACCTTGTATAGGAGATGTCTAGAAGTTATTCACCTTGCAAACTGAAACTTTATACCAATCTAACGTAAACCCCCATTTTTCCCTTGCCCTTGCCGCTATAGTCTCCATTTTACTCTCTGCTTCCATGAGTTTGACTATTTTAAATAGTCGTATTACTGGAAGAATTGATTATTTTTCTTTGTGACTAGCTTATTTCCCTTAGAATAATGTCCTCTAGGTTCATTCATGCCGCCACCTATGGTAGGATTTCCTTATTTTCAAAGGCTGAATAATATTCCATTGTATGTACATACTGCAGTGTTTTTTTTTCTTATCAATTTATCTGTCAATAGACATACAGGTTATTTTCATATCTTGGCTATTATGAATAATGTTACAACAAACTTGGGAGTTCAGCTATCTCTTCAAGATCCTCATTTCCATTCTTTTTGATATATGCTAAGAAGTGGGATCGCTGGATCATATGATAGCTCTATTTTTAATTTTTTGAGGTTTCTCTACTGTTTTCCCTAGCGGCTGTACCAATTTACATTCTCACCAGCCTTGTGCAAGAACTCCTTTTTCTCCACATCCTTGTCAACATTTGTTACCTCTTGTTTTCTTGATAATAGTCATCCAAATGTGTCCGGGATTGGTGGGTTCTTGGTCTCACCGACTTCAAGAATGAAGCCGCGGACCCTCGCGGTGAGTGTTACAGCTCTTAAGGTGGCGCGTCTGGAGTTTGTTCCTTCTGTTGTTCGGATGTATTCGGAGTTTCTTCCTTCTGGTGGGTTCCTGGTCTCTCTGGCTCAGGAGTGAAGCTGCAGACCTTCGCGGTGAGTGTTACAGCTCTTAAGGTGGCGCGTCTGGAGTTGTTCGTTCCTTCTGATGTTCGGATGTGTTCAGAGTTTCTTCCTTCTGATGGGTTTGTGGTCTCGCTGGCTCAGGAGTGAAGCCGCAGACCTTCACGGTGAGTGTTACAGTTTTTAAGGTGGCACGTCTGGAGTTGTTCGTTCCTCCTATGTGGGCTCGTGGTCTTCCTGGCTTCAGGAGTGAAGCTGCAGACCTTCGCAGTGAGTGTTACAGCTCATAAAAGCAGTGTGGACCCAAAGAGTGAGCAGTAGAAAGATTTATTGCAAAGAGCAAAAGAACAAAGCTTCCACAGTGTGGAAGGGGACTGAGCGGATTACCACTGCTGGCTTGGGCAGCCTGCTTTTATTCTCTTATCTGGCCCCACCCACATCCTGCTGATTGGTAGAGCCCAGTGGTCTGTTTTGACACGGCGCTGATTGGTGCCTTTACAATCCCTGAGCTAGACACAAAGGTTCTCCACGTCCCCACCAGATTAGCTAGATACTGAGTGTGGACACACAGGTTCTCCAAGGCCCCACCAGAGTAGCTAGATACAGTGTTGATTGGTGCATTCACAAACCCTGAGCTAGACACAGGGTGCTGATTGGTGTGTTTACAAACTTTGAGCTAGATACAGAGTGTCGATTGGTGTATCCACAATCCCTGAGCTAGATATAAAGGTTCTCCAAGGTCCCGCCAGACTCAGGAGCCTAGCTGGTTTCACCCAGTGGATCCCGCACCCGGGCGTCAGGTGGAGCTGCCTGCCAGTACTGGCTTTGCGCCCGCACTCCTCAGCCCTTGGGTGGTCCATGGGACTGGGCGGGTGGAGCAGGGGGCGGTGCTCATCCGGGAGGCTCGGGCCGCACAGGAGCCCACGGAGAGGATGGGAGGCTCAGGCATGGCGGGCTGCAGGTCCCGAGCCCTGCTCCACAGGAAGGCAGCTAAGGCCCGGCGAGAAATCGAGCGCAGCGCCGGTGGGCTGGCACTGCTGGGGGACCCAGTACACCCTCCGCAGCCGCTGGCCCGGGTGCTAAGCCCCTCATTGCCAGGGCCGGCAGGGCCGGCCGGCTGCTCCGAGTGCGGGCCCGCCAAGCCCACGCCCACCCGGAACTCCAGCTGCCCCTCAAGCGCAGTGCGCAGCCCCGGTGCCCGCTCGCGCCTCTCCCTCCACACCTCCCTGCAAGCTGAGGGAGCCGGCTCCGGCCTTGGCCAGCGCAGAAAGGGGCCCCCACAGTGCAGCGGCGGGCTGAAGGGCTCCTCAAGTGCCGCCAAAGTGGGAGTCCAGGCAGAGGAGGCGCCCGAGCAAGGGCTGTGAGGACTTGCCAGCAGTCTGTCACCTCTCACTAACAGGTATGGGGTGATATCTCATGATATCTCATTGCATTAATTTGTTTTTTCTTTCCAACTTGTATTTTAGGTTCAGTGGGTACATGTACAGGTTTGTTGTAGAGTTTTTTTTGTTTTGTTTTTGTTGTTGTTGTTTTGGTTTTTGTATGTGTGTGTGTGTGTTTCTCTCCAAATATCAGCTTTATTCATTGCTCTAGAAAGATAATTCTCGGCCTCTCTGGTATTCATGATGAATTATTGATTATTATACATTTATATGTCTCAGCCCTAGTCCTAGGGCTGTGTAACAGTTTCATTATCAAAATTCCAGATTCTCAAGAGAAAATATCCAGTTTTTGAAAACCAATATCATATAACATGAATAAAAATTCCTGAGACCCATTACTATGGTTATTGTGGCTGGCTGGGTTGATTTGCCATTAAAAAATGATAGGAATTTTAAGTTTGTCCAGAAGCCAAATCTAATTTCTTTATTTCATTTTAAATGTAATTGAAAAGTTTCTAACACAAGGTACATGACATTGAATTGTGGATATCTGGATAAACTGTGGCACAATATTTGTGAACTTCAGATTCCAATTTTAAATTGGATTGAATTTTTCTTAAATGTAGTTTCTGTTTTTAATAAAACAAAATAAATAGCCAATTGCCTTAGATTGCTTTTTAAATGCTATTCAAATCAATTTGAAAAAAAAAATCCACCAAGAAATGGCCCAATTGCAAGGAATTAAGCAGAAAAAGATACTAAAAGTTTTGTTTTCTAATCATCAAATGAACAATGGTGATCAAACAATGAATTATTACACTAATATGATAAATTTCTTTGTTTATATGTAGGTATAAAAGCCCCAGTATTTTTTTTTTTATAAAGCAAGCAAAACTTCTAACATCCTCTTTTGCACAATAGAATACTCTATTTTACAATATTACTTATGTGTGAATTTAGATAGAATGATTGTTTGGGAATGTGGTGGGGGTTTGGTATTGAGATTTATGTAATTGAGTAAGAAGATCACTTTTTTTTTTTTCCTTTTTATGTCACCTCACCAGGAAAAGAAACTATTGAGAAACCAATCTTGTGAAAATGATAATTGATGTCATGGAAAATAAATAGGATGAAAACAGCTTGATAGTTAAAAGCTTTAAGTGATTCCTCAGCTCATCCCTCAGTGGGATGCTTTTCTCATTCAATGACTAGATGAACTCATCTGATGTGCACCACTTAATGCAATTTGAATTAGAAAATGCTTTGATTAGACAGGAGGCAAGATATAAGAGATGAGAAACTATTCTTTTTCCATCCTGCAAGGCTTGAACATACATGAACATTAAGAGGCAAATTGACTTTGTAAAAATTTGAGAAGTGGGTAAATTGCGTAGTCTCTTATAAAGTTAATCTCATTAAGAATGACATTTTAGGTCATCATGTCTTTCTGGAAGCAAACTAACATTTTAAATAGGCTCAGGCTAGTTTAGTTTATTGACACATTTCAAAATACTATATTCTTATCACTATTGTTATGAAAGGATTTCTAACCAAGCATTTAGTGGCGATGAAAGGTAGTAACACAGTACTTTCAGGTAGAGGTTACACTTGGTTATCCTTACAGAAAAACTAAAAATAAATTCAAGTTCTACTTTACACTATTATTACATAAGAAAGCTGAACTATTGAGCTATAGTGAACAACTCTTCCTGCTATTCACCTTGACAATTTGAACATCTATTCATTCATTCACCAACAAATTCAGCAGGATTTATGGAGCAGCTACCGCTTAGCAAATTGACCTTACAGTTGTACTTTGAGATTTTGGTAACAATCAATCTTGTTATGTGACTTCTGTTGAATGGGCACTTGAGAAATTAATATGTATATCTATTTTTCTTGTATTTCCCTCATCATTTATTATTCTTAAAAATATATAAATTATTTTAAAACATCCAGAAGTGTATTTGGTATCTTATTAAATGTGGTGTAATTAAGAAAATGGTAAAGGAAAGATATAAGGATAAAGAATAATTGATATATAAGAATAAGGATGATTGCAAATAAAGCAAAGAAATGAAGCAGAAAATAAAGGGAAAATTTTGCCTTTTTTAAATTAATGGGGAATTATAAATAAGAACTAAAACCATTTGCCTTTTTTTTTTTTTTTTTTTTTTTTTCTGAAAAAAATCATGCTGTGTTAATCAGGTGTTTTTTTTTTAGCTTCAATGTAATTGGCTGACAGGTTCATCTTGCTCACTGCCCAGAAAAGCCAATACATGGAGAACAGCTGGTGTTACAGCAAAAAAGAGTTTAATCATCACAGGGCCAGACAGGTGAGGGGGACAGGAGATAATTTTCAAATCTGCTTCCCCAAGAATTTAGATGCTTGGATTTTTCAAGGATAGGTTGGTAGACAGAGGGGCTAAGGAATGGAGGAATGCTAATTGGTTGGGGCAAGGATTAAATTATAGGGAGTTGAAACAGTCTTCTTGCACTGAGTCAATTCCTGGGTTGGGAGGCACAAGGGCAGTTGAGTCAGTTTCTTAGTATGGGTTATTGGTCTGGGTGGAGCCAGCTAGTGCATCAGAATGAAAGCTCTGAAAACATCTCAGACACCAGTCTTAGGTTTTATAATAGTGATGTTATCTATAGGAGCAACTGGGCAGGTTACAAATCTTATGACCTGTGGCTACATGACTCCTGGATCATAATTCTAACCTTGTGGCCAATCTGTTATTTTTACAAAAGCAGGTTCAGCCCCAAACCAGGGAGATTATTTCTGGGAAGGGACTGTTATCACCTTTGTTTTAAAGTTAAACTATAAATGAAATTCCTCCCACAGCTAGCTTGGCATATGCCAACGAATAAGTAAAGACAGTTAGCTTGTGAGGTTAGAGGAAAGATGGAGTCATCTGTATTAGATTTCTTCTCGCTATCATAATTTTTACAAAAGCAACTTCACCAACATCATATATAAATTGGTTAAGAAATTTTCCAGAAAATTTATTGTAATGCAGAACAGGAACTATAATATATGAGCTTTTTTTTTTTATCTCCGCCGCCCCATGGAACTTTCATTTCATTGGTTGAAAAATTGACACCCACAATAGTGTATAAAAATTCTCTTGGGCCTATGCCCTTACTAATGCTTGATATTGCTGCATTTCTCTTTTTTTCTTTTTCTTTTTTTTTTTTTTTTTTGAGATGGAGTCTCACCCTGTTGCCCAGGTCAGGTGCAATGGCGTGATCTCAGCTCACTGCAACCTCTGCCTCCTGGGTTCAAGCAATTCTCCTGTCTCAGCCTCCCGAGTAGCTGGGATTACAGGCACGCACCACCATGCCCAGCTAATTTTTTGTATCTTTAGTAGAGATGGGGTTTCACCATGTTGGCCAGGCTGGTCTAGAACTCCTGACCTCATGATCCACCTGCCTCAGCCTTCCAAAATGCTGGGATTACAAGCGTGAGCCACTGTGCCCAGCCTATTGCTGTATTTTTCTATTTTTACAAAATGATGAATATTAAATAATATGTCATTTTATACCCTAATTGGCAACATAGGCTTCTTTTTGTGAATTGTTTGTGAACAACTTTATTTTTCTATTAAATGTTATTTTATTTCCTCTTTTCTTGTTTCCTTCCTTCCTCTGTCCTTTCCTTTCTTCTTTTGGTTGTTTGGCTTTATGAGACTTCTGTGTATATTTTGCAGAATAGTCTTTTATTATCTAAATAAATTGTAGGGCCAGGCATGGTGGCTCACGCCTGTAATCCCAGAAGTTTGGGAGGCCGAGGTGGGCAGATCACTTGAGGGCAGGACTTTCAGACCAGCCTGGCCAACATGGTGAAACCCCATTAGCCAGTTGTGGTGGTGTGTGCCTGTAGTCCCAGCTACTCAGGAGACTAAGGCATGAGAATCACTTGAACTCAGGAGGCAGAGGTTGCAGTGAGCCAAGATTGTGTGACTGCACTCCAGCCTGGGCAACAGAGTAAGACCTGTGTCAAAAATATATGTAAATACAAAAAGAAGTTTTATAAATTAAATTTGATTTTATGCTTCCTGGTTATTGCTACTGATATAGAACCTTGCCTCAGAATTCTCAGTTGTCATTTCTATTTCATTTAATGACTGAGGGTAAATGAGAAGAAAAAGAAAAAAAGCTGAAAGGAGTCCTATTATTAGGCAAAAAGTAGTCTTAAGGTGGAACTTTAAAGAATTCAGTGAAAACTACTCAAGTCTCATGCCAAAGCTTTGGAACAAAAAAATACGGGTTTTAAAAAACCGTAATTTCAATCTATTTTATTTTTGTTTATCAAATTTTCAGGCTGCCCTACCCTTGCTCCTTCTTGTGGAATTGGTATGATTTCCCTGTTTATTAACGTTGGGCTTGCAATCTGACTTTCTTTGGGCACTGGAATGTAGTTAAAAGTGACAGCATGTCAGTTTTGTGTAGAGACTAAAGATGGATTATGAATTTCCTTAAGCTTGTGTTCTAACATTCCATTGTGAGAACACCATGTGCCAGAGAGAAACTGCTCCTTCAGCAAAGGCGGCAGAATGATAAGACACCCTACAGCCTGTAGCAGTCCTGCTATGGTTGACACAGAGCCTCATGCATTAAACATAAATATTGTTGTTTTTAGCCATGGATATCTGGGGGTTTGTTATGCAGCATTACTATATAAAAGTTAACTTATACTTAAAGCCAGTGTGGATGAGGCATGATGACAAAAGTGATGGAAGCATTAGGTATCGCTAGAGAGCTAGTTAAAGGAAATGTTATTCAGGGTTTTGTACAGTAGGAAAAGGGTTTTTCCTGTGTTCTGAGTATATTAAGAAGCTATTGAATAATTTACAAAAGATAGTACTTATTAATCATGAAAAAGTGGGATAGGAGGGAGTAAGTGTAAGACTGAGAAGGTATAGCATTATAAGCATTAGGGGTGAAAAGAAATGGGCGCAGTCAAGAAAAATACCTAGAAGTTAGAAATGACATGATTTGATGATAATAGGTGCAATGTATGAATGGGGAAGGGAGAATGTAAAAGGTGATTTCTAGAAATCTATTTCAGTTATAGAATAAATGGCAACATAATTTATTAAGATAAGCAAATCTTGAAAAGGAACACACTTTGGCAAGAAGATTAAGAGTTTAGGCTGGATAATATATTTGAGTTTCCAGTAACATATGTAAAAAAATGTTTTAAATTATTTTATGTACAAATTTGATGTGAGGAGAGAGATGAAGTAGAATTAAATATCTGGAATCATTGATACATAGTTGTATTTTTAAAGACATGGTAATAAATTATTTCATACAGGAGGATAAGTATATTGAGACAAGAAGAGATTTGGAGAAACATTCTAAAGCTTTTCATTATTTAACAATCAAAAGAAGTAAGAGACTGCAAAGAGGATTAAAAAAACTTAAAAGAAGAAAACTTACAAGAGTACAGTATCTCAGAATTCAAAAAATGCATGTTCAAAAAAGGGAGGATTGATAACTGTAATGAATATTGCTGAGAGGTTAAGAAAGATAAGAACTGGCCGGGCGCGGTGGCTCACACCTGTAATCCCAGCACTTTGGGAGGGCGAGGCGGGCGGATCAGGAGGTCAGGAGATCGAGACCATCCTGGCTAACACGATGAAACCTCGTCTCTACTAAAAATACAATTAGCCGGGCGTGGTGGCGGGCGCCTCTAGTTCCAGCTACTCTGGAGGCTGAGGCAGGAGAATGGCGTGAACCCAGAAGGCGGAGCTTGCAGTGAGCCGAGATCGCGCCACTGCACTCCAGCCTGGGCGACAGAGCGAGACTCCATCTCAAAAAAAAAAAAAAAAGAAAGAAAGGTAAGAACTACAATATATTCATTAGATTTGGCCATATTTTATTCACTAAGCAGTGTTTTTACAGCGATTATAGTTGAAGTGGAATTGGAGCCTTTTGAAGAGCAAAGGAGTTCTGCTTTCAAAATAAAGTTGACTAGGTATAGAGGGATCTTCTCAATACAGAAAAGTATATTCTTCATAATGCACATTCTTTGAATTATCACTCATCTCATAAGTAGAGGAGGTCTCCAACAATGCTTCCTCCAAATAATATGCTTGATCTGGGACCAGAGTAGCAAGAAGCCAATTTAGGTATTCTTGTCCTGAGGCTGGGTGCAGATAGCAGCAGGAGAGCTGTGCTGAAGCTGAATCCAAGAACCTTAAGCTGAGCAGCGCCCTGGAGGAGGAGGGGCTTAGTTTGTGTTAACATGCTAGTTCCTGGTGTTAGCTGGCTGCTGGAAGAAACATAAAGAGAAGCAAATTCTTTATGAAATGAAGCTTCCAATATTGCAGCTCAAAGAACCTCCAAATATTAAATCAAATCAATTATTGCGAGCTCAAAGATAACACATTAAAAAGCAAGCCACCTTCAATAAAAGTCAGCAGATAATACAAACAGGTAGTTACCAGATACCTGAAAGTGTAAGAGGGAGATGATGAAGGAAATATTTGAATGCATTTATTACCACTGAGCCGTACATCTTAAAATTATAACAATGGTAAATTTTATATGTATATTTTACCTCAATTTAAACAAATGACAGACTTCAATCCTTCCAAACTGAAGATATAGGAAATATCTAACAAAGAGTATAGAATAACTATGTACAAAATGTTAAAGAAATAAAGAGCTAAATAACAAAGATAAGACAGCAATAAGAATATTTCAGAAATGGACAGGAAGATTAAAAGAAACATCACTTCTAAAAATGAAATTTCTAGAAATCTCCTTAAATTAAAGAGAAAAAAACGAGCAGAAAATGTATCATAAGAAACCATGCAAAATATAGCACTGAGAAATAAGGACATATAAATTATTTAAGTGACAAAGACAGGCAAAGTATTTTCAGTTCTGGAATTACTTTTCATGGTGACTTTTTTGAGGGCCAATAAAAGAAATGAAGTAAGTTCTGATATAGAATCAAAACAGATATATGAATAAGAAAAAGAAAATCCAAGAATTAGCCAAATTAATTTGCAAAACAATAGGAAAAACAAACAAAAAGAAACAAAATTTAAAAACTGAACAAGATGATGCATGATGTAGAAAAATATATAAAATGTATCAACAGTGAATTATGAACACACTAAATTCTCCCAATAAGAGACATAGTCATAATGGATTTTTATTTTAATCTAATTATATCTGAATTATTAAGTCTACAGTTTAGTTCTTGGTGTTGTGTAATTGATGTTGTAGAGGTATAGTTATATATAATAGAGGTTATTGATAATGCAGTTTATGGGTTAGATGAGAAATCACAGCTATTTTTTGTGTTGCTGTACCTAAAAAGGTATATCTGCTGCATATAAATCTGTATGTGTCAAATATATCACAATTACTGTAAGATAATTTTTATAAAAAGAGTTTGTAAGGGGAAAGAGAGTGAAGTGGAGGGGAAAAAGAGAAAATCATATGTATAGAAAACTCATGCCAGAAGCTGGGCTCTGATCATAGCATGAAAAGAGAGTCGGAGTTGGCCGGGCGCGGTGGCTCACGCCTGTAATCCCAGCACTTTGGGAGGCCGAGGCGGGCGGATCACGAGGTCAGGAGATCGAGACCATCCTGGCTAACACGGTGAAACCCCCTCTCTACTAAAAATACAAAAAATTAGCCGGGCGAGGTGGCGGGCGCCTGTAGTCCCAGCTACTCGGGAGGCTGAGGCAGGAGAATGGCGTGAACCCCGGGGGTGCGGAGCCTGCAGTGAGCCAAGATTGCGCCATTGCACTCCAGCCTGGGCGACAGTGAGACTCTGCCTCAAAAAAAAAAAAAAAAAAAAAAGAAAATAGAGTCGGAGTTTAAGAAAGATATGAATTGAATTTAGAAATGTCTACTTTTTAAATTATTTTTAACTTTTATTTTAGGTTTGGGGATACATGTGCAGGTTAGTTATACAGGTAAACTTAAAATAATGCTGTACACATTATTTCCTCACCCAGGTATTAAGTCTAGTACCCAATAGTTATTTTTGCAGCTTCTCTGCCTCCTCCTACTCTCCACCCTCATATAGACTCCAGTATCTATTGTTCCCTTCTTTTTGTTCTTGAGTTCTCATCATTTAGCTCCCACTTATAAGTGAGAACATGTAGTATTTGGTTTCTGTTCTTGAGTTAGTTTGCTAAGGATAATAGCCTCCAGCTCCATCTACATTCTTACAAAAGACATAATATCATTCTTTTTTATGGCTGCATAGTATTCCATGTCTATATGTGTTACACTTTTTTTCATCCAGTCTGTCATTGATGGGCATTTGGGTTGATTCCATGTCTTTGCTATTGTGAATAGTGCTGCAATAAACATTTATGTGCTTGTGTCTTTATAAGAGAATGATATATATTGCTCTGGGCATATAACCAGTAATAGGATTGCTGAATCAAATGGTAGTTCTGTTTTTAGCTCTTTAAGGAATCACCATAAGGCTCTCCACAATGGTTGAACTAATTTACACTTCTACCAACAGTGTATAAGTGTTTCCTTTTCTCTGCAACCTCACTAGCATCTGTTATGTTTTGACTTATTTCTGTAGTTCAGTTCAGTCTTACTTTATGTCAAATAGAAATATTACAGTTGAAAAAAATACCCTATTTTAACTGTTTCTTAAGCCCCCAAAACATAGACATTTAAATGTTTCCAATTTTATGTCAACGATTTTGTAAACAGAAAATTTATACATTTCTATTCATTCATTAGTGTAATATGTAAATATCTCAGTCATAAATTCCAGAATTTATGGCTAAGAGGAATAGGCACAGAATGCCTTTTAAAAGATACTGCCAATCTGAACTAAAAAAAAAAAAAAAAAAGATACCAACTAGGAGACATAGCAACAGCACCTGCTTCCACATAGCTCATTGTAAATTGAGTGTTTTACAGGTTTGATAATGCAATAGCCTAAAATGATATTTTTCATGTGCTTATTACTATAATTCATAGGGAGTTTGAGTGGTTTTTTTTTCTTCCCTTTAAAGACTTTTGTTTTCCTCCTTTTTTTATTACTGTGAATTACTTTTTCCTTTCACTACTATATTTTCATTTACTTATTGACATGAACCCTGATATGGTTTGGGTCTCTGTCCCCATCCAAATCTCATGTCAAATTGTAACTCCAGTGTTGGAGGTGGGGCCTGGTGGGGACAGATTTCCTCTTTGGTGCTGCTCTTGTGCTAGTGAATGAGTTATTTTGAGATCTGGTTGCTTAAAAGTGAGTAGCACCTCTCCTCTCTTCCTCCTGCTCTGGCCATGTGAACACATGTGTGCTTCCCCTTTGCCTTCCCCCATAATTGTATGTTTCAGGAGGTCTTCCTAGCCATGCTTCCTGTACAGACTTTGAAACTATGAACGAATTATACCTCTTTTCTTTATAAATTACCCAGCCTCAGGTAGTTTTTTTTATAGCAGTGTGAAAATGAACTAACACAACTCTTAATGTAGCTAGCCAGTATTTAGCTAAATCATTGACTTCTATTTTAATAAATTGGATATTATCATGACAAAATAAATACATTATGGATGTATGAGAAATTCTTAAATATTTTAGTTTGTTCCATAAAATGTATTTAACACATACATTATAACATATAATGTATATTAAATATTAGTCATTAAAGACAAGATAGAATGGGAATGCCAGTCATTCAAATTCTATAAGAAAAGTGCCATTTCAGAATGAATTTATCTTACAACATAACCTTAAATTTAGAACTCCACAAAATGAATTTCAGGTAAATGAAGAAAACAAATCCGTTCTGTGTTAGTCAAAAACTGAGAATCATTTGTAAATATTTGAGCATCAATTTTAGATGACAGCAATCAAATATGAAAGAAAAAGAAAGCAATTCTTTCTCAAAAGTAAAAAACGATGATTTTTTGTCCAGATTAATGAAATTATAAATTTTTTCCACATATTTTAAAACTTTACTGTTCACCAGTGAACTTAGGATTTTTGTACTATTTTCTCAGATGGAAAAGTCACAAGCCTACCATGTATGGTTGTGAAACTTGTGTACTGCACAGAAATGTTGAAATAAATAAGTGACTTCATACTCCAATCTAGCTCTTGATCTGCTTCCTGAGATAGTTGTCTATAGACTGCCCCTTCCAGAAAGGCTATATCTTATTTATGGTAAAGCATTGTATACGCTATTAGTGGCCAGTAGTGTTAGGAGGAAGAAACTAAAATTAGGTCTTGATGTGTTAGGTTTGGGATACCTTTGAGACGTTCAAGGCAGATTTTAAGAGTAAGCTGAAATTGGTTCTAATTAACTGTTAATGATATAATTAATATAAGACACATGGCTGAGGTCCTTGAATATAATTAGTTTTTTAATAAATTATAACTAATATCGTTATTATAGCCCAATCTAGAATTATGAGGATAATTATAGACCTCTATTTTTTCCTCTCTTACGTATTTACCCGTCTACCTATTATTGCTACTACTTCCTTAAATATGTTTATTTTTTAACTCATCTTCCAAGGTCCATAATATTAATTTATATAATAATTTTCTAGCTGTCGTTATTTATTTTGATTGCCCTACTCTTCAATACACAGCATAAAATATAAATTTCATATGTGGCCTATAAGGATCACTGTGATTTGCTCACAACATATCTATCGCCTTTTAGTTTTCCACTACTAAACTACTTCCCATTCTTGCTATGTGTCATGGTGTTTGCCTTATTCATGCTTCCATACATGTGATTTTCTTTACTCGGAGAAACTTTTCCAACAAGTTGTCCACAGGATTTTTAATACCTCCTAGAAACTTGCAGAAATATCTGGAAAGACATTATCTACTTCTGGTTGTGCATTTAAGCTTGAATTCAGTTTTCACTAGAACTTAATAATTTAGAGACAGTATTCTTTGGGTTACTGATGATAATTTAAATAGGATACAGAAACCAAGCATACTATTAATTGTTGCCTATTCGTGACTGCATATTTACTGTGTTCCATGCATTTTAAAAAGCATAAGCATATATACATATATATGCAATAATATGTGTATATATTTTTAATAATTATATATATAACTTCATATATATATGTATAGTAATGACATGTGTATCAATTTTATCATCATGAAGAGTAGTGGTATGTTTTGGATGTTTGTCCCCTCCATACCTCGTGTTGAGATGTAATCTCCAATGTTGGAGGTGGGTCCTGTGGGAGGTGTTTGAATTCTGGGGGTAGATCCCTCCTGAAATGGCTGGGCGTCATCCTTGAGGTAATGAGTAAGTTCTCAGCTATGAGTTCAAGTGTGATCTGGTTGTTTAAAAGAGCGTGGAACTTCCTTCTCACTATCTTGCTCCCTTTCTTACCATGTGACACATTGGCTCCCCTTTGCCTTCCCCTGTGATTATAAGCTTCCTGAGGCCCTCACCAGAAGTAGATGCTGGCACTGTGCTTCATATACAGCCTGCAGAATTGTGAGCCAATCAACGTTTTTTACTTTTAAATTATCCAGCCTCAGGTATTCCTTTTTAACAGTGCAAATGGACTAACACAGTGGCAATAAGGAAATAATTTCTTTGGAAGGTTAAGTCCTAATAACTTGCCCCAGGCTTTGGATTTAATCTCAAATCTCTGTGACTATAAAACTCATATCCTTTTTCACTGGATGTGTTTTTTAAAACTCAGTTATTTGTTTCTCCATAGCTGATTCTGACCACTTGGGTGTGAAATCAGACAAATTTTTCTGAAAAATTATGTCCCTAAAACTTAAGGAAAAGGGTCCCCTTCTGCCTAAGTCTCTCCATGATGCTAAGTTGTTTCATCAGCTGTCTCTAATTTAAGGCAGAACTTTGTTTTTTTGTTTGTTTGTTTTTTTGTTTTTCTTTTGTTTTTTCCTAAACACAAGCCAGAAACTCATGAAATTGGCAAAAATAAAGAATACACACACAAGTTGACTGGTGATTGGTTGGCTCAAGACTAAGAAATACCGTTACTTTGAAAAATTACTTGATAGGCAGTAGTCACATATGCACATAAGGAGACAAACATGCCCGCACATAAAGAGACAAACATTCCCACACACATGTCAAGTTCCCCAGGCTGACTTTTGTCTTTGGCCTATCATTTCTCTAATAGCTTGCTTACTAGAGTCACAAGTGGAAGTTTCTATCACCCTGCACAGGGCAACCAGCTTAAACACTGCTTTCAAGTTGACATTTTCTTCCCCTTAATGTTTCTTCATTGTGAGTGCAATAAAGTCTAGGCTCTTTAACTTGGATTAATGACCCTTCAAAACTACACTTGAACCCGATCTCACATCTCTCACTGCTCCCCTACTGACTGTTAACTTTCCTTCAAATAAATCTTGAACTTTTCTGTTTGGCTTTACTTAGACAAGTGTCCCCCCTTAAATATATTACCGTTTGTTTTCCTTCAGACTATACCTTCAAGTTCTAGCCTTTCCTGTGTTACTCTCAAATGCACTCTCATTTTCTGTCCCAAATCCATTTCTCTTTAAGCATCACTGTTGTTAAAGGCAGTGATTTTACTTAAATATTTTCTTTCCTACATTTCACTGTAACTGTTACAATATGAAGTGCTAAGCTATTTTTTAAAAAATCTTGACCACATGATGCTTTTTTCAAGTAAACCTGTATATGTATTGATTAGTGTTAAAGCAAAATATTGAGTACATGTAACATAAAATAAGTTGATTCTTATCATAACTGCCATATATATGGTTATTAATTAGAAGTTGCTCATTTATTAATGTAGATATTTAAATTTCTATTTATTTGTTGATATAGATTATCTATAGATAGATTTCTTTTTATTTGTGCCAGATGTTGACTTCTAAGAAAAAATATCTAGTTCAATGTGTGAACATGAATATTTATACTTTACCTCATCTGTAACTATAAATCTCTCTCTAGATAGGTAGCTACATAGATAAACACACAAGTATATATAAATATCATGTTTTTTAAAATATATATTTACTTATGCACACACATATATTCCTATATACTCTGTATGCCAACTGCTGTTGAAATAAATGTAGCTAAAATATTGTGCAACACAAGTGGAAACAGAATAGAAGGACAAAAGCAGAAACAATTAAATATATATATAACAATCAACCAATACTTTCTGAATTTCAGGTTAATCATTTGTAAAATGAAATGAATGCCCATATGTGCATTTGTTTTGAGAAATATGTGATGTATGTGAATTGGTATTGAAAACTTGGAAGCACTATGTAATAAACTAGTAAACATTATGTTATTATACACACACACAAATGTACTCAATCTGGTTTATGATTAAAAACTCCGTTTCCATTTTCAATATTTTTGTGTTATGTCAAGTGTACTCTCATTTTTTCATCAAAAATCCATTACTTTCAAAGTCTTGCTGCATTGAAAGTAGTAATTTTATCTTGGTATTGTTTGTCTACTGTTCACTAACACTATTATAATACTAAGTGCTATGCTATAACGCTGTAGTCCTAACTATTTCATCATAAAGAAATAAAATTTATTATGAATACCCAAGATTGATGATCTTCTGTCATAGAATCAGCCAAAACACACAATAAAATGTGGCTCAGATTGGATTTAAATCTCAATCTATTTCAGTTTACCATTATTGTTTTTCTAATTGAAATTGTTTTAATAAGGGAAATATTTAAATATTATGTTTTTGTTTGTGTTTTTTTTTTTTTTTTTTTTTGAGACAGAGTTTCACTCTTATTGCCCAGGCTGGAGTGCCATGGCGTGATCTCGGCTCACTGCGACCTCCATCATCTGGGTTCAAGCTATTCCTCTGCCTCAGCCTCCATAGTAGCTGGGATTACAGGCACCCACCACCACGCCCAGCTAATTTTTTCTATTTTTAGTAGAGACGGGGTTTCACTATGTTGATCAGGCTGGTCTTGAACTCCTGACCTCAGGTAATCCACCTGCCTCAGCCTCCCAAAATGCTGGGATTACAGGCGTGAGCCACCACGCCTGAATCCTAAATATTATGTTTCTATACAATATGCCTTTTTAATACTTATACTATAGGCTAGACTAATTAAAATCACCCTACATGATAACAATACTAAATGTATCTAAAGAAAATTCAGGTACAGGAACATGACCAACAAGAAGAAATAGTATTTAATGATTTGGATCAGAGAAACTAGTATGCCAGACAATTACAAAAAAAGTCCTTAATTTTAGACAATAGAAAATATTTATTAAGCAATATAAGTTTCTTACAGAATGACTGGGTTGACTGGGGTCCCTGGACCTTGGCTAAAGTTGTCAGAAAACATCACTGAATCATCAAAAGGTAAGGGCAGTTCTCAAATGACCTAACGCAGCTGTCAATGACAGGGCTATATACATAGAGTGTTTATTTTCTATTTTCAGTCAGTGTTATTAGAACTGGACAAATGTATTTGAATATATCTGTAGGTCATTTGAAGAAAAGATGTGATTTTTGTTATTCTTTCCAAGGAACTGGAGAGTTCTTTAAATTGGATTTCCTAGGTATATCAGTCCATTTTCACACTGCTGATAAAGACATACCCCAGACTGGGCAATTTACAAAAGAAAGAGGTTGAATGGACTCACAGTTCCACGTGGCTAGGGAAGTCTCACAATCATGGCAGAAGGCAAGGAGGAGCAAGTCATGCCTTACATGGGTGGCAACAGGCAAAGAGAGTTTGTGCAGGGAAACTCCCTCTTAAAAAACCATCAGATCTTGTGAGATTTATTCACTATCAGGAGAACAGCATGGAAAGACCTGCCCCCATGATTCAGTTGCCTCCCACCAGGTCCCTCCCACAACACATAGGAATTCAAGATGAGATTTGAGTGGGACACAGCCAAACCATATCACTAGGTTTCCTGATTAGTTTCTACAATGATATATTGATACACTTTTTTTTTCATTCCAGGTGAGTAGCATATGAAGTCTGAGTATTTGAGCTAAAAGTTTATAAAGATCATATAACCAACAAATCACAAACTGGTAGACTACTGGCCATGGAATACCTGGATGCTCTCAATGTTAAAAATGAGATTTTATATAAAAGGCAGCATCCTAATAAATTATCCTACAAATATGAAACTACTAACACTGGATCCATGTCTTTCCAAAATTATCATCATCATCATCATCATCATCATCATCATCATCATCAAAGCCATCACAGAATGCTTTCTGTTTGTCATCCACTGTGCCAAACCCAATGCAGACATTGTTTCTTTTAATCTTTACAGCAATCCTATCATGTAGGATACACTATTATCACCTCATAATTGAAGATAAATAATTTTCATAGAGTATACAAGTAGCAGAGGATAAAGCCACATTTCAAACTAATATGATTCTGACCCATCAACTGTCAGCCAAGGGTCGTAACTGGCCTGTTTGGATTCTGTGCCCTGCAGTTTGTCACAGTTTGCTCCAGTCTGTACGTGTTCAGCTTTTCTCATTATTGTTATAGGTTGAAAAACATGGCCCTTTGGACCAATGAGTAGTTAGGTTTATGAAAACCCTTGTTTTATAGGGGGGAAAACCTCCAAAGTGAAGTCAAGCAAAGTTAACTATGTTAGGTTGTAGAAATACCAAAGATGTGTGCTTCTGTCTATTTCAACAACTGACCTTCAGCCCAACACAAAATATTTCTCAATAAAGAATAACTGATTGACGAATTGAAGGAAAGAGTAACAAATGACTACAGGGTATAGTTAATACTGGATTTGTGTTCAAGGTCCTCTATATTTTTGGTCTCCATATTTCACAAAAAATATCAACTGCCATAAATTGTTAGAAAATAGCATTGTTTTATTAATACATAGTGTAAGATGGCCCGGCTCAGTGGATCACTCCTGTAATCACAGCACTTTGAGAGGTCAAGGCGGGTGGATCACTTGAGATCAGGAGTTCGTGACCAGGCTGGCCAACATGGTGAAATCCTGTCTCTACTAAAAATACAAAAATTAGCTGGGCATGATGGCGCTTGCCTGTAGTCCCAGCTACTCGGGAGGCTGAGCCTGGAGAATTGCTTGAACCCGGGAGGCAGAGATTGCAGTGAGCCGAGATCGCACCACTGCACTCCAGCCTGGGCAACAGCAAGACTCCATCTCAAAAAATAAAAATAAAAAAATATGTAGTGTAAGTCCTTTCTTCCAGGACTGTGTTTTTTATCTTATGTAATACTGCAACCATATTCTTAGCTAAATATTATTATTATTCCCACCTGACAGATAAGTAAAATCCTATCAGGATACTGATAGATAAGGAACTTACCTAAAGTCACCTTGTCTAATGAGTAGCTTGATCAGGATGGGTTTAAACCTGATCACTATGATCATGTTTCCAAAATGCTATTTTATTTACCATTATTGAGTTTTTCATTATTCAAGATTTTCTATTTTGATTATGTCATTACATCAGCAAGTTAATTGTTTCAACTTTTGAATTATAGTTCATAAAATACTTTGATATATTTTGTGTGAAAATGCTCTATTTATGAAAATGCTATTATATATGAAGTTTTACAAAAGTAACAGAAATGTCACAATTAATTGAGGAAAACACTATAGTTGGAAATTCAGCAGTTGTTAAGCTACTTGGGATTAAAGTTTATGTAAACTTCTTTTAATCTATGAAAGATATAAATTATAAATTCTTCGGCTTGTATTACTTTTAATGTAAATTGCTTTTGGGTTCTATTATTTTATATTGGCATAAGTCTAAAATGGGTACACATTAAATCATTTAAAATTATGTTTTAAAAGTATGAGTGTGTTTCTCATAAAACAAATGTGAACTTTAAAAAAATCAGAATCAGAAATATTTGTTTAGAGAAAAATATATGGCTAGTTTTCTAAATAAAGTGTTCACCACATTTTAATCATATTGAATATAAATTTCTATCATGAACAGAGAAAATGTTCTATTTACACGAAAGCAACAATGAAACAAAAAAAGAAAAAGAAGGACCTTCAAAATACAGTAAAAGGTTAATTAAATTTGGGACATAGCAGACAATAGATAGAGTTAAAACACATAAAACGCTTACATTTATGTATTAGTAGTTGCACGTTGGACAAATATATATATCAAGGAAAACCACTGTCACTTTGCACAAAAACAGAGTAAAAAGCTATAAATAATTATATTTTAAGGTTGCCATTGACATTCATTTATACTGAAATGTTAATGAAATGTTTGAAATACATTTTTGGTATTTTATAGTAAATAACTCTCAAGACTATAATCTTTTCAGATATATGTAATGCTTATAATACAAGCTCTTATTATTCATATAGAAATAGCTAAAGTTGCAGTTCTCACACTGATTTCCTCAATAATTTTGTCAAATATCTGTTTTCTCTGAAGTCTAATTTCCTCCTCTGAAAATTGTAGGTTACTTTGTCAACATTTCAGATACTTATGATGATTTAATAAGAAAATATGTTTAAATCTCATCCCCAGGTACATAAAGGCTTAACAAGTATAAATATGTTTGTATATATTATTGTAAAGATAAATAGAGACTACCTCTTCTATTTTAAAAATAAGCATATATCTAGTCAGTCATTCTTAAATATACAATTCATATGTTGTTCTTTAGGTGTTTTAATCTTCATGGAAATCATATATTTGTGTCCAAATAATAATCATCTTAGGTTTAAATGCCATTTCTCAGTTCACCTTTTTCCCCCGGAATAAGTTGATGCTTATATAGACAAAATTTGGACAAATATAATTATATATTATTCATTAAAATTTAGAGAAACTTTCTGTGTGTATTCAGGGCTATTAAGCAAAGCTGGTAAGAGATTTGTGAACATAATTTAAATACGGTTAAGTAGATGAAGTTACTATAAGAATTATGCATCAGATATTCAGAGGCTAGACCAAAAAACTACTAGGAAGAAAAAAAAAAAACTAGAAAATAAAGGAGCAGCTAACAAGTAAGCCAAAGTAAAGAGAATTTGACAAAATAGAAGAAAAGTAAAATGAGAAGAATTCCAGTACTATAGGAAAAGCTAAATCTCAGATAAAGAGTAAGAATGAAAAATATGTAGAGATATAGATATATACACATACATATATATTTGCGTTTATACACATATATGTCTAAGCATATTTACACTTATATACACATATATGTTAGACAGAGTTTTGCTCTTGTTGCCCAGGCTGGAGTGCAATGGCATGATCTCAGTTCACTGCAACCTCCACTTCCCGGGTTCAAGTGATTCTCTTCCCTCAGCCTCTCAAGTAGCTGGGATTACAGGTGCGCACCCCCATGCCCGGCTAATTTTGTGTTTTTAGTAGAGGCAGGGTTTCTCCATTTGGCCAGGCTGGTCTCGAACTCCTGACCTCAGGTGATCCACCTGCCTTGGCCTCCCAAAATGCTGGGATTACAGGTGTGAGCCACCATGCCCAGCAGATCCCATTATATTTTATACCCAACTTTTGCCAACTCTGCCCCCATATGCTTGACTTCAATATGTCATTATTCCCACAGATATTCCTTATGGAACTGGTGATAAGCACCACAAACCTCCCCTCCCAACATCCATTTACATGTCTCCTTTCCCATTTAAATAAAATAATATGTATGTATATATATTTGGGTTTGGTGAATCCATGAACTTACGTCTCAGTGTCAGCCGAGATTCATCCAGAAGCCTCACGCAAAAATGATATTGCAATATTCACCTTGTGACTCCTCCATCAAAATGTCTTATCTTGCCTTTTCTCCTCCCTCTTTCTCACTTATTGCTTTTATTTCTCATCCTTATCTTCCTTCTCTTATTTCTCCGCTTCCTATCTCTCCTCCTATTCCTCATTCTTCTTTTTTAAAGTAGATCATTTCTTCATTTAAACTAATATCATGGTACCAAGTTTTCCTCTGAATTTGCTCACTGCAGAGTATTGGTGATAAAGTTATGATTATTGGCCATTTGTTAAGTAACATCATAGGATTGAGTTTAGTCTGTAGTTGAAAATAATAGGTCAAAGTAAGAAATTATTAAATTCGTTCAGGATCTAATTAGTTTCAAATTGCATATAGAGATAGAAATGTTTATATGAGTATTAACATGTTAATTAATAATGTTAGCAAATTTTAGCAACAAAAATATGTACAAGAGTAGATTATGGACTTGCTTGAATAATTTATAGGCAGTCTATGTCAGTTTTCCTTAATCTCCACATTTCAAAGGCATTAAGCACTCAATTCTAGATATCCAAAAGAGACAAGTTCATTTTGTTATTCTGGAAAAATAAGAAAATGGAAATGAGCAATTATTTTCCCCTGCTCCCAGAGTAGAAGAAGCTTTTATTTTCTGAGCATTTGTTTATCCTGAGTACTGTCAATAAACATTACAAATATGTATCTCCATCTCAGAGAGTGGGTCTTGGGAATATAAACTTCAATAAATCCCCTTTTAGTTGTCTTTTTTTTCTTTCCTTTGCTGTACTTTTTAATAAAAATCCTTCATGTCATATTATTAATATTTCACATACATCCTTGTAGGCATGTCTACGATATTATGCTCACTTTTTATTTTTATTTTTTGCTTACATAACCACAGGGACATTGTCACTGTTACAATTACCAATGTCTTTAGTATTATTTAATACAACTCTATATGATCAGATTTTAGCATTCTTCTCAAAAATGTATTTTTAAGTTCAGTTTGTTTCCTGTGTAATTTTGACAATCAATTGATCTACAGCCTTGTTCAAAAACATTTATAATCTGAGATAATTTTATATGTTGTAAGAAAATATTAAACATTTTGCCTTTTAGGAGCCCAAAGATGTACAGTCAGTTGTCATTCTTGCCCTTCCCTGCTGCTAAGGGTCCCTCAGAATCCAATTATACGTAATCTTCTAAATATATATATGGTATGATCTATTCTCTGTGAATCCACTTTCCAATAGTATTGTGTTATGAAGGATTAAAATGCTGACTCGTTGGATTCTACTATAGCCTTTATAGGTAATATTGGAGAAGTACCATAGCTAAATAGACATATAAAAGTTAGAGTGACACTGCCACTTTTAATTTCAATAGAATTTGTTGTTAAATGACTTTGTGGAAGATACATTAATTTTTTCCATACTGTTTACTGCACCTTTTCTTTTAACAGCAGTGTACTAAATTAAATTATGGCTATATGTAGCAAAAGGACACTAATCCAAAAAATTTTGATTTAACTTTCATTATATCTAAAGGCATTTGCATATAGAGAGCAAAGATGTTACATCTGCAAATAAAAGTATAGTTTATATTATTTACCTAGTACTTTGTAGTTACAAAGGAGATATATTTTAAATTATTACTTAAGGATTAAGATGTTTATAATGGCACTTCAAATTCTATAGTATTTACAAATATTTTAACTGTATTTTGGGTAAAATATTTAACTTTTATTTAGTGGCTATTGGATTTCATTAAGATCACTAATGGTCTTACAAACATGTTTTCCAAATATAGATAGTATTTTTCATTTCTAACATATCTGTTACCACCCCTTCCCATTTATCTTAAGTCTCTCTATTTTCATCACCTTTCAATAAAACAGTCATCATGGGCAATATATATCTATATCTATCTATCTATCTATCTATCTATCTATCTATCTATCTATCTATAGAGAGAGACTATTTTTACCTCTTTATGTTAAAGTTCATTATTATTAGTAGTACTCCAGAGGAAAAAAAAAGTGGGCCTTTCAGATGACAAAATTAATTTCTAAACATTGAAATAATTTAATATGGGCCAGGCACGGTGGCTTACGCCTGTAATCCCAGCACTTTGGGAGGCCGAGGTGGGTGGACTGCCTGAGCTCGAGTTCAAGATCAGCCTGGGCAACATAGCGAAACCCTGTCTCTAGAAAAAATTAGTGAGGCATGATGGCATGGGCCTTTGGTCCCACTATTTGGGAGGCTGAGGTAGGGCTTGAGCCTAGGAGGTGAAGGTTTCAGTGAGTGGAGACAGAGTAAGATTCCAACCCCCACCCCCCAAATAAAAAGAAAAAAAAAACAGAAACAATGTAGTAATGAATTTTAGTCTGAAGGTGTTGATTATGACAATCCCTTACTCCCCCCCAAAAAACAATGCTTTATTTGGATATACTGAAAGTTAATGCATCCTCACTGAAACATTTGCCTTTGTTTTAATTCTTATTGTAAAATCTTTATGTGTGCACAACGCAAAATGATCTGTTGGCCCCTTGTTGATCTTTGAGGTCACACTCACTTATTGATGCTAAAGTAATCAATAGCATCCTTGAAATAAGAGGACATGCATTTTTGGGGAAAAAAAGATAAATTACTCTGTGTTCTATAATATGAGGTCTTTGTTAAGCAAATTAAAAATTTAAATACATATGTATTCCACCAAGTCAGCTGTCATATTTATAAACAAAATATTAGAAATAAGATATTTTAGAGGATATTTAGTTACCCATGCAATTCAATTCAAATCTTTTGTGGAATAGCAATACTTAAAGTATTAACCCAGGATGATCTTGCCTTAGAGTTTCTGCAATTTCACTGTCTCTACACTGAGAAATATAGGTGAAATAGTGTATCCCTTGTGAAAGGTGATGTGGCTAGTTTCTATTGTATTAAGCAAGCCAACTTTTTATACCTACACAGATATCATAAGAAGATTATACCCAAGCCAAGACAATGATATTTAGGGTTTTTTTTCTAAGAAAAACATATACAGGGTGAACCCAAATACCCCAATTTTATCTAAGGTGGCTTGACACAAGAATCTGCCCAGTAGAGGAGAATCTATTACATTTTGAAAACCACATTTGGTCTGAATTAAGAACTTTAGTAATCCTAAGCTTTGAAAAATATTACAAATACCTTAGAGGTAAATTTAAATAAATATAACACCAAATCATAAAATAAAATTTAAAACATAACCAAAATACACACAGACACACATATTGACATTGATAGTTAACTTGTGTGGAACATAAGGAAGGTGCCATTTAAGAACTAATTTTCAGATAGTGAGGTGTCAGAATGAGAGATTTCCAAAGTCTTTGTTGCTGGCACAGGATTACTTAGTTCCAGTCATGCCCACCGCTGTCTGGTACTTGCCTAGGAAGCAGGTGCTTTTTATAGGCTCTACAGATGAAATCCATAATCAGGTTTGCTGATTGGTTGTGATTCATTACAATTTCTCATCATGAAAGGAAATCAAACTGAAATCAAAGAACAATGGCTGACAATTCTCTAATAGCTAGTCATCCTCAGAAATCTTTTTGATTGTTATTTTCTCACTTTCTAAAACTTTAAATTTTATAATATTGCAAAGACCATTTAGAATAAACTCAAGTCTTTTAACAATACAATCATTTTATTTTTATAGGTAAAACTTCTACTTTATGGCCATTAGCCAGCACTGTCTATAAACTAATCCTGATTAGAACACATTCATTGTATAAAAATGAGATTGTATGTCTTCAAACGATTTGAAAACTGAATAATATTGCTATGGTTTGAAGTTTTCATTGCCCCAAAGTTTGTATGTTGAAATCTAAAGCTTGAAGGTGGTGATATTAGGAGGCAGGGCCTTTGGGAAGCAATGAGGTCACGAGGGCAGAGACTTTAAGAATGGGTTCAGTGCCTTTATAAAAGAGGCCCAAGAGAGACCCCTGGCCTTTTCCTCCATGAGGGGACACAGTGAGAAGTTGTTGCCTATGAACCAGAAAATAGGCCCTCAAGAGGCACTGTACCTGCTTGTATCTTATTGTTGGACATCCCAGCTCTAGAGTTGTGAGAAATAAATTTCTATTGTTCATATGTCTTCTAGTCTATGATATTTAATGATGGCAACCTAAGACAAATAGTATGCAATTATCAAAATTGGTAGAACATACTAGTAGAGCATACAATAATCTATTTTTGCCATGAGAAGTAGCAATGCCAGCTTTGAAATCCTCCATCCTCTAACCTGCTTAGTTGATATAAACACTGTCAGATTTATTCTTTCATAATAAATCACATTTGCCTGTTTACATCATTTTTTCCATGATAAAATCCTTGAGGGAAGTGATTTTATGTTGCTTGCATTCGTGTTCATAGCATTTAACTCCATTTCTGACAGTTGGCTTTCAACAGATACTTGCTATAGGTTTAATAAATTGTGAATTATAAAAGACTTCTGATAAACAGTGTGAAGCTCATATATGTCATTTACCACTTTCATTTACAATCAATGATTTTATTTTAGATTGACTCACTTTTTGTGCAGAAATGGAGCCCCTGACAAATAAATTTTCAAAGGACAATATGGAAAAGAACTATTTAAGAAAATGAACACCATGTAGGATATAAAAGGAACAACTATAAGCTTCTTAAGAAAACCCTCAAAATGATAACCACCTCAGAAGAAGTGACAGGTGAAGAGAAAGGACATTGCATGTTGAATGCCATCCAAGTCTGAAAGTGCTGGATAGTAGCTTAAGTTGTGTTATGTTCTCCAGAATGACCAGTTCTAACAAGTTTTTATATATCCATGTCCTTTTGATTACAGAATGGCGCTGCTGAGGAAATATTGATTAATGATCGAGTGTTTGCTAGACTTATTGATGTTTGTATTTCTCTTTCTTTAACCTATTAATGTCAATACTCCTGCTGCTAATTTATGTTATTAGTTTGGCATGAATGTTGGTGCTATTTCAGTTCTATAGAATATCAATGGTGCTACATCATCGATGTCAGATCTCTTGGCATTTGAACTGATTTTCTTGACAATTTCTTTACGCCTAGTTTCCTCTATAGATGTCTAAATTAATAGGTATTTGTCTGTGTATTTATCGCTCTATCTATCTCTTTAACTCATCCTGGCCCTCCAAGTTAGGTGTGATTCAGCCCCTAGTCTGGGCTTAAAATACAGAAAGCAGAGACACATGGGCAAGACATTTTAATTAAGTCAAGCTTGATATTACCCATTTACCTGCTTTAACCTTGATCTCTGACTCATAGCTGTGACTTTTGAAAGTGGGAGTTTAATCCTGGTAGCTCAGTCTCCTAATGATAAAATAATGGAGTTTTATAATAAAAGTCTTTGCTGTTTAGAAGAAAAATCTTTCCTAAGTTACTTCTCTCTATCTAATGAATTTGTCCTTGAACTAATTTTTTTCCTGTTTTTGTGCCTGGCCTTATTTTCAGGTGTCTTCTTTCTCATTAAATCACTTGGTAAGTTTCCTTTTTTTATGCTACTTGTCTTCTGAGAGAAGTTGTTTTCATTTCTTAAAGACATGGTAACTTCAATGAGGGGGCAATTTGGCCAAGGTCTGTTCTTGTTTACTTCATTTAAATAGACTACGATTCTGACATCATTAATTCTGTTGATATAATTAGACCAGTAAAACTATTTGCAATAAATGCTTAGCAAATAAATAAATAACCAAGCCTTGAGACAATTACAGCAAGCAATACAGTTGTTATTAGAGCCTATCCCATGATTCCAAACATGAATATTACCTTAAAACAAAAATATTGTGTGTATTTTTTCTTTTTTTTACAAAATATCATCTGGAATTTTGCCTCTGGCTTTTATAAATATAGAAATAGTCAAACCAATATAATGTGTTTCCTTTTCATTAAAGCTGAGTAAAAACCTTTTAAAACAGGTAGCATTTTACTTTGATTTCCACTACCAGGAAGAAAGAATAGTCTAAAATAACAAAATAAAGTTCTTGAAATATATTCTTACCAATTTTTTCCTCAAAATAATGCTTTCAGGGAATCCAGAGCTTGTTTAAATTTTACTATTAGCAGTCTTTTAGAGACTGCTTTATCTTCCCTCTAATCTCTCTCCTTTAAAGATGTTATTACTTCTTTGTGGTTTTTACCGCACTACTTTACGTTGAATTGGCATGTAGTTGGCAATTTTTATACCTAAGAGCATTAAGAAGGGAAGTTAAACATTCAAAGAAATGAGAAAAGATAGTGCAAGGAAATCTGGACATGATTTATTGGTTAGAAACTTAAGAACATAGAGTCACGTGCATTAAGGACCTGTGGAGTAATATATTATCATGATATTTGTATTTGCATGTATAAGGGTTGCCCACCTTGCATGTCATCCACTGAAGTCATGATGGATGACTTTACAACTTTTAACTTCGGCATGGTTTTCCTTTGAATAGGTGAAGTTGAGGTAATTTGTAACTGATCCTAATGTAATTCTTAGATGCAGTAGATATAACATACAACATTTATCAGAAGGCACAGTTAAGGTTGTGTTTTTGGGTGAAGGATGGATGCTATAAAGTATAAGGATTTTATTTCTGAGAGGATGAAAGAGAATGAAGGAAAGAAAAAATATATAAAAGGAAACTGAGGACAGTGAGTGGTGATGAATTGGTTGGGTAAGAAAACTGATAATGTCAAGAAAATCAAACAGAATTTGGAGAAGAAACATAAACATAGTTTTTGAAGTTGCAAACTACTCATCAAGAGATGTTTATATCATAAATATGTTTACCTATTTACATTCCTCCCACTGGTACTTACGGGTAAGGGCAAATCAAACTAGAATTCATCTCTATCCACAGTCGGGCGGTGTTTAAAAAGAAATGGAAAACACAAGAATAGGTTAGTCATTGTGAGAATGGACTTTAAAAAATTTTTTTTCTTTATTTTACTTTAAGTTCTGGGATACATGTGCAGGTTTGTTACATAGGTATACATGTGCCATAGTGGTTTGCTGAACCCATCAGCCTGTCATCTACATTAGTTATTTCTCCTAATGTTATCCCTCCCCTTGCCCCCAACCCCAGAAAGGCCCCAGTGTGTGATATTCCCCTCCCTGTGCCCATATGTTCTCAATGTTCAACTCCCACTTATGAGTGAGAACATGTGGTATTTGGTTTTCTGTTATTGCGTTAGTTTGCTTAGAATGATGGTTTCCAGCTTCATCCATGTACCTGGAAAGGACATGAACTCATTCTTTTTTATGGCTCCCTAGTATTCCATGGTGTATATGTACCACATTTTCTTTATCCATTCTAACATTGATGGGCATTTGGGTTGGTTCCAAGTCTTTGCTATTGTGAACAGTGCTGCAATAAACATATGTGTGCATGTGTCTTTATAGTAGAATGATTTATAATCCTTTGGGTATATACCCAGTAATGGGAATGCTGGGTCAAATGCTATTTCTAGTTCTAGATCCTTGAGGAATTGCCACACTGTCTTCCACAATGGTTGAACTAATTTACACTCCAACCAACAGTGTAAAATTGTTTCTATTTCTCCACATCCTCTCCAGCACCTGCTGTTTCCTGACTTTTTAATGATGGCCATTTTAACTGGTGTGAGATGGTATCTCATTGTGGTTTTGATTTGCATTTCTCTAATGACCAGTGATGATGAGCTTTTTTTCATATGTTTTTTGGCAGCATAAATGTCTTCTTTTGAAAAGTGCCTGTTCATATCCTTCACCCACTTTTTGATGGGGTTGTTTTTTTTTTCTTGTAAAGTTATTTAAGTTCTTTGTAGATTCTGGATCATACAAGGCATGTGAAGGATCTCTTCAGGGAGAACTACAAACCACTGCTCAAAGAAATAAGAGAGGACACAAACAAATGGAAAAACATTCCATGCTCATGGATAGGAAGATCAATATCATGAAATGGCCACACTGCCCAAAGTAACTTACAGATTCAATGCTATCTCCATCAAGCTACCATTGAAACAGAAAAAAAAACTACTTTAAATTTTATGTGGAACCAAAAAATAGCCCGTATAGCCAAGACAAATCTTAAGCAAAAAGAACAAAGCTGGAGGCATCACACTACCTGACTTCAAACTATACTATAAGGCTACAGTAACCAAAACAGCATGGTTCTGGTACCAATACAGATATATACACTGGTGGAGCAGAACAGAGGCCTCAGAAATAATGCCACACGTCTACAACCATCTGATTTTTGACAAACCTGACAAAAACAAGCCATGGGGAAAGTATTGCCTATTTAATAAATGGTGTTGAGAAAACTCACTAGCCATATGCAGAAAATTAAAACTGGACCCCTTCCTTACACTTTACACAAAAATTACCTAAAAACAAAAATTATTTTACACCTGAAAACAAAAATTAACTCAACATGGATTAAATATTTATATATAAGACCTAAAACCATAAAAACCCTAAAAGAAAATCTAGGCAGTACCATTCAGGACATAGGCATAGGCAAAGACTTCATGACTAAAACACCAAAAGCAACTGTAACAAAAGCCAACATTGACAAATGGAATCTAATTAAAGAGCTTCTGCATAGCAAGCAACAATAACAACAACAAAACTCTCATCAGAGTGAACAGGCAACCTCCAAAATGGGAAAGAATGGGCTCGTTATAAAAACAAATTCAGTTTCCTGTTGTTCTCCTGATTCCTTGTACTGTCTTGCCCTTCTGCATTTCTGACCTCTCAACCTTGAACTTCCCAGCCTTCAGAACTGTAAGAAATAAATTTATTTTCTTTGTAAATTACCTAATATGTGGTGATCTCTTATAGCACCACAAAATGAATAAAAATACAGCAGGTATTTTGGCCAAATACTTAAAGCCACTTTCACTAAGTATCTAACCAACAGCAAAGTTAACTTTTAAAAAATACACAATTTTGTCTATATATTTTTCCTGAGGTAATGAGTAAAAAGTAAGAATGTAATTTATTAATCTGCTTTTAAAAATTTAAATAAAGTCTCTAAGTGTTTTTGACATATTTATCATCACAGTATTTCTGTTGTTTTGGTATTTAAAACAATTGTTTTAGAGATGTAGCTAGCGAGACTAAAGAAAGATGTAATTACGCAATGAGAAATGAATAAAGTTAAAGAAGTGGAGGTAGTAAGCTTAGACTTTTTAACTATAAACTTTGCTCATGCAAAGAAGCAGATATTACTTTAAAGTTCAGAAATTTGTACATCAATGAATCAGTCAGAGTAAATGGTTAAAGTAAAATTCATTATAAAATATGGAGATAAGTTACTCAATTTTTTTTTATTTTTTTGTTTGAGATGGAGTCTCACTCTGTCGCCCAGGCTGGAGTGCAGTGGCGCGATCTCTGCTCAGTGCAAGCTCCAACTCCCAGGTTCACGCATTTCTCCCACCTCAGCCGCCCGAGTAGCTGGGACTACAGGCGCGTGCCACCATGCCCGGCTAATTTTGTTTTTGTATTTTTAGTAAAGACAGAGTTTCACCGTGTTAGCCAGGTTGGTCTTGACCTTCTGACCTCGTGATCCCCCGGCTGCAGCGTCCCAAAGTGCCGGGATTACAGACGTGAGCCACTGCACCGGGCCATTACTCAAAAATTTTTAACAGGAAGGAAAGAAGTTTTAAAATGTCAATCTAAATGACCAGAGATTCTCCAAAGATAGTGAGTTTATGCGATAGCATCCAGGAGATTTACAAATCTGGGAGATGCAAGCAACTGGGGCCATAGGCATCTCCAAAGGGTTGTTTTGAGACAGAGGACATTGGTTAGTGTCTTATCACAGGAGGTGATGCTAGTCTGTTAGTGGAGACAGTAAGTCAGGCAAGTGTTCTTGTGCATCTGGCTAGTTGTCCTCGTGACTCACGTAGCAAGCTGCAGTTTGGAAAGTCCTTAGCAAACGTTTTTGGTACAGGTGTATGTGCACAAAAACCCTTTAGAAAGTCTTGGTAATAGTTTTTATCATAGGATATGAGCACGAGGGCTCTCCCTTCTTAAATTCCTGGCTTTATTTATTTAGTTTTTATTTTTGTTTCGAGCTTCATACAAGTTGTTTCATTTTGATTCTGACAACTTTTGCAATCTTAATTTTGGGAATTAATAGTAATCTAATTTTAAATGTTTCTTGATATTAACAAGTTTAGAAAAATTTTTAAATTATTTCTGGTACTCTGAAGCAAACAGTGCCACACAATTAATGCTGTTTATAGATTGATTTGAACTAAAAGCTTCCAAACTACTTTTTTACTAGAGGTTTTTTCTTTTGGCATTTCTTCTACTTAGGTTTATATTCTGCAATAGTGAATTAAATTAGCACTTCCTTTATCATGGTAATCTAATAGTGTGTCATGCAATGGTGCAGGTCTTTGAACAACACTCAGTAGGAGAAGTAATTAACTGCTGAAATGTCAACATGTAGAATCTAGGCAGGGACATACTAGCTTGACCTAGAAACAGCAGGAAGAGAATAAGTTGGCTCCAGTCCCAGCAAGCAGGAGTGAATCCAGCAGTGTAAGAGAAAGAGGTGTGAAAGGACACTTAGATATTCAGACATAATTTTGTGAATTTCCTATCTTGTCATGCTTGTGGTAATCCCGTCTAAAGAATGTTCTTTACTGATTCTGGAAATATTTATCCGTATCAGTGTTATCGTTTTTATTTAAATTAAAATCTATTCCAAACTTGCCAGCTTTGTTGAGGTCTAATATATTTTGTTATTGTGTATTCATTTAAGAATACTTGTGTCTGTAGTCATTGTTAAAGCTTTTGTCTTTTACCTTTTCTACTACAGTTAAAAGTTTATATTCATATGCCACTGTTATAGTATTACTCTGAATTTTATTATATTATTTATATGATAAAATATAAACTAAAATTTTATACTGTGTTTGAGAATTTCAAATGTTTTTATCATTAGTTAGGATCCTTTTATTTCAACTTGAAAAATTTCCTTAAGCATCTTGTAAGGCTGATCTAGTGGTCATAAACTTCCTCAGTTTTTATTTTGGTAACATTTTTATCTTACTTTCATTTCTGAAAGAAAAATTTTCTCAGCATAATATTTTTGGTTGGCAGTTTTTTTTTTTCTTTCTGGACTTTGAGTATATTATTTCACTATCTCCTGGCTTGCAAGGTTTCTGAAAAACCCTTTGATAATCTGATGGTAGTTTCCTTGTGTGTAATGAGTCACTTTTCTCTTACTGTTTTCAAAGTTTTCTCTTTGTCTTTGACTTATGAATATTTGATAATAATATGTCTGGATGAAGATTTCTTTATTTTTAATCTATTTGGTGTTCTTTGGCTTCATGGATCAGGATGTTTATTTCTTTGAAAATATTCCTGTCATTATTTTTTAAAATAAACTCTGTTCTACTTTTCCTCTGCTCCTTCAGGGGTTTGCATATATGTATGCTGATTTGCTTGATGGTACCCCATAAACTCCACAGCCTTTATTTACTCTTTATTCTTTTTACTTTTTGTTTTTCCAACAGAAAAATTTCAAATGACCTATTTTCTAACTTGCTGATTATTTCTTCTGCCTGATAGAGATCTTTATCGAAGTTCCGTAAGGAATTTTTCAGTTCAGTCATTGTGTTCCTCAGCTCCAAAATATTCTGTTTGGTTCTTTTTTGTGGTTTCTACATTTTTGTTGAACTTATAATATCCTTCAGGCATTACTTTCCTGATATTGTTTCGTTGTCTATCTGTGCACTCTTGCAGCTCACTGAGCTTCTTTAAGACAATTACTGGGCTTGATGCCTTGATTAGTGGCCGTGTGGGCCTAGTATTTGGGTCTTTCCTGAATCTGCAGAGGCAAGCCTGGAAACGTGGTCCACTACGGTCGGTCAGAATCTCAGGTGCACAAAGCTCAGTCTGGTGCCAGGGTCCAATGGGGTGGGCCAAGAAAGTGGATTTGTAGGGGTATACTTGAAGCCCAGGGCTATGAAGCCAGCCTGGCTCTCAAATGTGTCTCAAGCCTGCTGCTATAGTGCTTGAGATGGAGCCTGGGGCCATAGGGGCCAGCCTAGCACCAAGGTTCATGGAAGCAGATCTGATGCTGGGGTCTGCAGAGCAGTCCAGTGCTCCCTTCACTCTCCTTCCCTCATGCAAAGATGATCTCTCTCTGCATTGCAGTGTTACACTTTGGGGAAGGGTGACACAGGTAATGTGAAACTCTTTTTTTACCCTCTTAAATATCTTTTTTCTTATCTCTATCCTCCACCTAAGTGCAGTAATCTCTCACCTGTGTTTCTTAGTTCTTTTGAAGGTATTATTGGGCACGGATGGTTGTTCAAATTGATGCTTCCTTGAGGGGATGAGCACTGGAGCCTGCTATTCCAGCATTTTTCTGATGTCACTCTCCAGGAGCTTTCAGTGCTATTGTTAAAATGTCTAGCCAACTGAGAAAATTGTCATTTTCCGTATTTAGTTATTAAGTGAAATAACATTATAGTTGTCATTTATCAGGGAAATAAATGGTCAAAGTTTGTTTGTTTTTTTAATTTAGAATGTGACAAGAAAGGAGTCTGAACATATTTATTTGTGGTGTTTTTATAATACTTTAAAAGATTCAGATTGTTTCACATGATCGTAAAGAAATACTAATTTCAATCAATTGCACAAATATCCACTAGCCTATGCTGACTAATGATTGAAGTTAAGTAGTAAAGAATGTCTGACTGAATGCATTTGACTACGTCTGTACTTCCTGTTAAGAGGATAGGTGATAAAACATTTTTATTGTATAGTGAATTTGGGGTATTTTATTTACAAGGTTTTTTTTTTTTTTTAAATCATGTGGATACTCTAACAGGATAAAATAATCCAAATCAAGGAGCAAGATTTTGATCTCAGGATATCAAAAACAACAACACGTTAGGGTCTAGTAATTTCCTGAGTGAATAAAAATCCAATTTTTCATTTGTTTTTGAAATAAGAGACATAGGAAGACGCTATAGAAAGCAAGGCCAAATGCAAATGATTGTAACATGTCCAGCTCCATTATATCATCAGTATATTATGAGTTAAGAAGTGCACTTGGTGAACAAGAAGCAGCCCTTTTCTTTGATACTCTCTGTATTTCAATGTAAATGAGATATCTCATTTACTTTTTTACTTGACAAGCCTTTCTCTCCTTTTCTGAGTAAAGTAATGTGAGGCATGATCTAAAGAGGACATCAGTATAACTTTACAGCTGTGTGAGCTCAGGGTATTAATCAATGCAGAGGCACAGAGAAAAGAACATGTGTTTAATAGCTTTGATTTTTTCTTTTCATTTTCAAAGGCATTATGTTTCTTAAGTATGAAAGGAAAGGCATTGAGATACACAACTGTGGTATCCTAATGTGAATAGCTTTTATTCTGGTTCTTTAACACATGTACTGCTCCTCTCCTCCCTTCTTATTTGCTTATGTAACTGGATGAAAATGTACTTTTCAACATTTTTTATAATGACTTTTGGAAATGAGTGGGAAAAATAATTTATGTCTGATATGGAGTCAGAAATACGGTAATGATTACTATTCAGGGTCAAGCCCGCTCATTTCCATCCTTTAAAAAGACAAGCTACATATGTAGCCAGCGTAATAATAGTCTGCAGAAAATTGCACGTTCATCTATGTCACTCAAATGGAAAGGTAAGGAGAAATTTCAGTGAATTCCCAGTGTAATAAGTACTTCTTCCCCCGGCCGCTCCCCTTCCTCCACATGGATAAGACAAGACACAATGTTGTTAAAGCAGCAGTTATCACCAGTTCCTCAGCAATTTGTATGTGATGGATGTCAACTTCCAGAAGCAGGGATGTGTGCTGCAGTAAAACAATTTTCATTGCTTGCAACTGTTGGTAACTACTATGCAAATCTATTTTGCAGAAGATATACAAATAGCATTACTGTCATTGTCAGCTACCTACCAATAGCCATCACCCTCTTCTTTTTCAAGAGTATCCTCCTCTCTCCTCTGGGTTCAATGTTATAAATACTAACTTTCTTAGTTTTTCTTAGAACTAGGGATGGCCATTTCATTTGGTTTTAGTCAGTGATATCCAGGGAAAAAGCTATGGTAAGAGTTCTTGGGAAAGTTTGTTCTTCATAAAAGGAGCAGATGAAAATGTGGCAACTTACATCATTTCCCCCTCCCTTTTGCTAAGAATGGGTGTTGTAATGCCTGGAAGTTCAGCAGCCAACTTGCGATTATGGAGTGACAAATATAACATGGAATTCAACACTCTAAGGATAATAAGATCACTTAACTTTCGCTGAAAACTAATATGTTAGTGTAATAAACAATTTGACTGCAATTTTGATATTTGGCTACTGATAGCTTTCAAGTCCCTCCATTACTTCTCCCTTTTCAATCTGCATGTGAGAAATCTGATAAAAAATCCCAAGTGCTGACTACTTTGGCACCAAAGAGCAGTTCAAAGTACACAAGCCATATTCTCTCTATGCTTGGGGAACTCTTATCCAAGCTTGAGCCCCTAATCCACAAAAAGAGACAATGCAGTCTCGTAACTTCTTCTCCCAAGCCATTTTCAGATGTGCTTAGTGGCTTGCTCTGCTGCACCTAGAAAGCCTCATAAGCACTTTTTCATACCCTCTTTGTGTATGTGTGGTGTCATCAGATCAATATCTTATCCAAATTTTGAGTAGAGTACCCATTTTGTTCCTGTGGGGAGACTTCAGTCATTGACATTATGAACAGAATACCTGGGTAATGATCACCACTACTGAGGGTCTTTGTTCTTTTGCTCTAGCTTACTAATTTACTCTGCTGCCTACTGGCCAGCTTGCTGTTCTGTGTTGCTGTCTGCTGGTGAACTTGAGCTGTGAGTTGTTGTCTGCTGGAAATCTTGCTCTTGCTGTTTTGTGCTGCATTTGCTGGATTCTACTGAGCTTCTGTTATAGATTTGACTATATCAGAAATTTCAATAACTGATGTTTAGGAACAGAGTATGTGTTTGAGATCCACTTTAAAGTGGCTTTGTGTCCTATGTCTCTGCCTGAACATATCTGTTTATCTCAGGCTGAATTGTTTGTCTTAATTCCAGCAAAACCAAGGATAGATTCTAGGCTCAGGAAAACAATTGTCAGCCTATGGTGATGGGTTCTGTGTCTCAACCAGGTGTTGGCTCCCAATGTATACAGCAATAAGGGGAAAGTCTAATATCTTGTGTGATATAAAGCCACATTGGGTGGTGTCACGTGAAGTAAGAATACACCATGTGGCCTGTTAAGGTACATCCTCCTAAAACCAGGTGGCTCACTTGGATCTTACAAAATAACTTTGCTGCTGTTTCCCCTATACCTCTGTTACTAAATGATCCTGACCTACAGGACTTTAGGGAGAAGTAATTAATGCACTCCAGTGTATAACCAAGACGTTAATTTAAACCCAACATAAGCCTGGGATATTTAAACTCTGTAAAGAAACCATTGTCATGAAGCAGGTCCAAAATCCCGATGGCACTGATTTGAGATACTCTAAAGAGAGAAACTTAGAGATACGACTATAGAGGAGACACCACTCAAAGAATATACAGACACCAATGAAGCATAGAAAAACCAAACCGCTTGGATACAGGAGGAGGAAACAACACATAAAACAAAGATCCACAATTCAAATATTTGCTAAAAGAATTTATGAAAAAAATAAGTGGGTGCTGATTGACTTTGCAGGTTTAAAATTAACTTTAACATCTGCCAAAGTGTAGCAATTGGCAAACTTTCATAGACTTGGTTGACACTAGGTCTCAAATTAGAGTTAAACTTGAGTATTCCACTAAATTTAAACTAGGTACCTGCTATGCTCTTAGAAGAGTTAGTAAACATACAAGAGAGGACAAAATCAGATATGCTTTACAACTTAACCATCAGAACAATTGCTGATATCGCTTGGCTGCATCCCCACCCTAGTCTCAGCTTGAATTGTAGCTCCCATAATTCCCATGCATTGTGGTGGGGATCCACTGGGAGATAATTGAATCATGGGGGCAGTTTCCCCCAAAATGTTCTCATGGTAGTGAAGAAATCTCATGAGATCTGATGGTTTTATAAGAGATTTCCCCTTTTGCTTAGCTGTCACTCTCTATTGCCTGCTGCCATGTAAGATGGGTCTTTTGCCTTCCACCATGACTGTGAGGCCTCCTCAGCCACGTAGAACTGTGAGTCCATTAAACTTCTTTTTCTTTATGAATTACCCAGTCTTGGGTATGTTGACTTGCAGCATGAGAATAGACTAATACAATTGCCTTGCCTAAATTCTCCATAGTCATAGAACCTGTTTCCCTATAATATCCTATAATAGTCATAAATAGATTAATAATTTGAAATTAAATTACACTTCTGGCACTTATAACTAGCTTGACAGAAAGGACACCTACGGCCTTTCCCCTTTGATTAGATGGTAAATACAGCTCAATATAAGTTAAAAATATGTCTCCAAGGATTCAAACTCATTATACAAGATCTATGCAGAGAAGAGGTAATTTTGCACACTGCTTTTCCATCTGCCGATCAAATTTGGCTTGTTCTTCAACATGGAAAGAAAGACTTGTGTTTCATAATGCATTGCCACAACCTTAATGCTGTACCCCTCCCATTAAGGCCCTCATGCCCAATATTATTTAAATTACTGACTCTATCCAATCGGCCAGTGATACTTTGCAGTTATGGACTTGGCTAATACATTCTGTTCAGTGTCTATTTCTGTTCAGCCCCTCAGCTGTCCTTTTCCTTCAACTTCTAAAAGACTCAATACACCTTTACCCTGCTACCCGTGGGTTATCTCAATTCCTGCCATCACACATAATCTTTGCACCAAGATCTTAATTACATTCAATTTTCTCCTAGAGCACAGGTATGACTTTACATTGATTACATTCTCCTCCAAGGAGATTCATTTGATACACTCATTAAGAATATACAGATACTTACAAATGACTTCAAATAAAGGGGATTGGCCATTGTCACATACATACTACAAACAATAAATGGCCTTGCTACTTCAGTTTAATTCTTGAAAATTGTTTGCTCAAGCAAGGGTCACTGCATCTGTGACACTGTCAACAAACAGCTATTGATCCTGTCGGTACCCACAACATTAAAGAAAAACCAACACCTTTTAGGCCTGTTTGGGTTCTGGAAGTAGCACATTCCTTGTTTACAAATTTTACTTAAGCCTATAATGCTGTTACTCAAAAATCAGCCCATCTTCAATGGGGCCCCCAATGAAAAAAGTCTCTATAATCTGACCAAATTGCAATACAATAAATACTCCCCATTAATGCCTCCAGATATTCCTTAGGAGTAGAGGCTTTAGCAACCTCCTGTTATTTCCCTTATAGTTTTTCAATCACTCATGATGGTAAAAAATGCCCATGAACTTCTGGTGCAAGAAACTGTCTTGCTCAGCTCTACACTACATGTCATTATATTGATTGCTGGCCAAACACTGGACTCTTCTGGAACTAGAGGCTCTCATGGGTACTATCCATGACCCTTGGTACACAACTTTTCATTATGCCTTGGGCCATGAAGGCAGCATCCTCATCCACAGCCACTAAGACCTCCTTGTTAAAATGGAAATGATACTTACAAAATAGAGCCATGCCTGAACCCTTTGGCATAACACATCTGCAGGAGAATATGGCCTGCCCATTCCTCAGTCTCTTGCCAGATGCCATAATACTGAAGGCTGTCACCGCCTCCTGGACATACCAAATACCTAGTGAGCTTCTTGGAATCAACTGAGTGAACAGAAAAATAAGTGTTAATAATTTTTGGACAATATTTCAATAATCACATGTGATGGGGCTTCCTGAAGAGTTAGCAATTTTCATCTCTTAACTAGAGCATGATTCAAGTGTGAATAAATGACGAACAATGTGAGTAGTCGTCATTTTAACACTGGATACCATGGCCAACAATCCACACAGTTTTAGGCTTTTAGGACATTGCCAATGGTCTGGCCATCTGATCTATCCAACAGTAGCAACAATGATTACTTATCCAAGCTTGACCCCTTTGGGATAAAGAACTTCTGGAAATAACTTAACTCATATTTATCCCAGATATAAATCAAAGTCATGTACATCTCTATACATACTAAATAAACAAAACCTCACCAAGATTGGGTATTGATATTGACTAAGACACACATTTCACTTAAAAAATATACAATGCTAGTCTTAAGACACTCAAGGGAATTTACATCTTTTAGTGGACTCACACTACTTGTCTCAAAGAGTGCTATAGTGGCTTAATTAAATGAGATAAAAATTCAGTTAAATAAAACATGACACATTTCCGTTTTCTGTCAGACATAAAGAGTGAATTGCATTAAAAACTCCAACTTTTTGGAGGCCGAGGAGGGCGGCTCACCTTGAGGTCAGGAGTTCGAGACCACCCTGGCCAACATGGTGAAACCCCGTCTCTACTAAAAATACAAAAATTAGCCAGGCATGTTGGCAGGCGCCTGTAATCCCAGCTACTAGGTGGGCTGAAGCAAGAGAATCACTTGAACCTGGGAGGTGGAGGTTGCAGTGAGCCAAAATCACGCCATTGCACTCCAGCCTGAGGGACAAGAGTGAAACTTTGTCTCAAAAAAAAAAAAAAAAAAAAAAAAGAAAAAGAAAAAGAAAAAAAAACCCTCCAAATTTATTTTCTGTTTGCAAGCTGAGGGCTTGCAAGCTCTACCACTTGCCCCTTCCCTTCTACCCCACATCTTGGGCAAGTTGATAAGAAAAGTAAGTGTTCCCTTTTAGGGGGGCTGGTAGGAAATTTAAACTAGGCACACATAGGTTATGTGTGCATAGGCTATGTAAACCATAGCCTATGTGTGCATAGAAACACTTAACCCAAGTTATACCTCCTAACCACAGCAAAGTCTAAGCCATCTCTTTTTCCTGCTCCATCAATCCCTTATTTGTCCTGTTGTGGAGTCCACCCTATTTTCCCCAGAAAGCAACATTTTGTGAGTAATAAGCATTTCTTACTTTCTTAGTGCATGTGTACCATCATCAGCCTTGGCACCTGAAATAAATTGGAGCAGTGGTGTCCTTTCTGCTTCTGTAGGTGTCTGCAACAGGTTGATTGTATTCTAATTCTCATAGAAGTCCTATGAGTTACATACTCTTATTGTATCTATTACTGACAGGAAGAAAATAAAGAAAAAAGATTAAGTAAGTTGTCCAAGGTCCTATGGCAATTTTATGATCAAGATGGGAAGTAAACCAAGAGGTCTGACCCTAGAGCTGTGCATTCAAGCTCTAACTAACTGCTTCTCAAAGTTATACCTGAGTGGAAAGACAGAAAGCCAGCTGCCTAGTATATCTATTTTAATATTTATCTGTTTTTTAATAGCAGGACTCTCTTCAGTTTGCCTAAGCAAGACAAATGAATGACAAGAAGTTCTGGTACTGTGAAGGCAGGGAACATTATTAAAATAACACTGAACTATCGTGGGGCATACAAGGAGGAGAATTACAAACTAAGCAGTAGATGTTAGATTGTCTTTCAGGAATACTGTCATTAACATAACTCAGCTCCCAAATCCTGGATCCATAATTATAACCACTAGGAAGACACTTTTATAGGATCAGTTTGAATCAGAAATCCTGGACTTAATCAGCTGTGAGCTGTGGTCACATTGTCCCACCATGGCAGTTGTGATTATACACATGTGGATGGTGGATGTGTGGATAGTTTGGGGATGGTGGAACTAAGAAGTGCAGTTTCTTAAAGATGTTTATAGGGTAAATAAAACAGTAAGTATGCTCCAAATATGTTATAACTCATGGGCCTTTAATATCTAATTGTTGTTATGAAAGAGTTACTAAGAAGTGACATCAAGAACTAATTTACTTTCTCCAGATTTCCCAATAGTAAGGCTTTAGGCATAATAAATAACATGTGTAGAGCCTTACATAATAAATTTAATTTGATCCATTAATTAAGCTAGTATTACCTAATTAACAAATGAAGAAATTGAAACTCCCAAAGAGCAAACAGTTGTGTTAGTCAGGGGTCCCCAGAGAAATAGAACCAACAGAATGTGTGTGTGTGTGTGTGTGAGTGTGTGTGCGTATTATACATATGCAAACATACTCATAGCAAAACTAGGAGGAAATACTCATTAAAACTACAGTCTTTATTTCCCTAACTGGTCAAGAGCTTACGACTGATATACATAACTCTCTTCTCCCACCACCCAGTATATTACCTTTGCCTTCAGCAAGCACCTCAGCTGTTCTTCACCCTCTTGGATGACCCAAACCTTTATTCCTGAGGAGTCTGGGCCATTAGTAATCCTGCCTCAATTGGGTTGTTGTAGTCTTTTTTATTTACCCTAATCATAAGGCACAGTAATACTATGAGCAGCCCTAAGGCTCTTATGTATGCTAGATATATTTTCCTTACCTCTATAGCACAGAAGTCATCTAATTCCCCCTCTGTAGTCAGAACCAATCACCCCAGCCAACTCTGTAACTCCCTTCTGAGCCTGTTGACTCAGAGGTAGGGGGACTCCAAAGTGGCTGGGTGGTAGACCTAACTTCCAGTTCAATGAAATTGTTGTTGTGTCCCTGATGGAAGCATTCCTTCCTCTGAAACTAAAACCTCTAGGTCAGCAAAGCACTTAAGGTTACTATTTAGGTAACTGTTGCACCACTAGGAGTAACAGTAAATGGTGCTGCTCCCACTACCAGTACTTTTTATTTAATTTTTTTTTTCAGATGGAGTTTCACTCTTGTTGCCCAGGCTGGAGTGCAATGGTACAACCTTGGCTCTCTGCAACCTCCACCTTCTGGGTTCAAGTGATTCTCCTGCCTCAGCCTCTGTAGTAGCTGGGATTACAGGCACCCACCACCATGACCAGCTAGTTTTTTGTATTTTTAGTGGAGATGGGGTTTCAACATGTTGACCAGAATGGTCTGAAGCCCATGACATCAGGTGATCCACCTGCTTTGCCTCACGAAGTGCTGGGATTACAGTCATAAGCCACCACGCCCAGCCTCCATTTCCAGTCCTTGATACTTAGATCTGTAAGTCCTTGCCATCAGGGGACTAGCATCATATAATGAATGCTGATTCCTAGCACATACAGCATATTGGAAATCCTTGCCCAGCCCTGCAAGTTATTGCCACCTAGTTGGTGCTGTATCTGAGTCTTCAAAAGTCCATTCTCCTGTTTTATCTAGCCAGCTGCTTCAGGATGATGGGGAACATGGTAAGACTAGTAAATTTCATCAGGATAAGCTGATTACCACACTTCTTTTACTGGTAGATGCATTTCTTGTTCAGAAGCAATGCTGTATGAAATACCATAATGTTAAATAGGTCATTCTGTTAGTCAACAGATGATAGCTTTTGTAAAAGCGTTACATACAGAGAAGACAAATCTGTATCCAGAGTAAGTGTCTATTCCAGAAAGAACAAAACACTGCCCCCCCCTTTTTTTTTTTTTTTTGATGGAAGTGGTAAAATGTAATCAACTTGCTACCAGGTAGCTGGCTGATTGTCCTGAGGAATGCTTCCATATGGGGGCCTCAGGCTCAGTGTTAGTCTCTCTTGCTAGCAGATTGGCTTGGTTAGTGGGAGTTTATGTTGCTGATCTCATGCATAAACTTCATCCTTGCCAGTATGGCCATTTTGTTAATGAGCCCATTGGGAGATAACAGGGGTGGCTAAGGAAAGAGACTCATATTCACAGGATGGATCAGCCTATCCATTTAATCGTTGAAATCTTACACTGCTAAAGAAGCATTCCTTGGTGAGCATTCACATGGGATGCAAATTATCTCCATGGGATTTTATTTTTATTTTTTTTTAGTTTCTCTGTGTGTGTGTGTGTGTGTGTGTGTGTGTGTGTATTTGTGTTTTCCAGCGAGGTCTACTCACAAACCTCTTTCTTAAATTTCTTTGTCACTCATTTTCCAATCACGTTTTCTCCAAGTTCTGAACCCCATCCAGCCAACCACTGTTCAAAGCCTGTGAATCATTATATAACAAGTTGAACTTCTGGCCTTTTTTCCTTCCAAGCCAAGTTAACAACTAGGTGCACTGCTAAAAATTCTGACCACTGGTAGTGTTTTTCTTTACTAATATCCTTCAAGTATGCTCCAGAGAGGAATTATAGTACTGCCACCGTCCACTTTTGAGTGCTGCCTGCATATCATTCAGAAATCTCTGTAAACTAGGCCTGAGTTTCCTTTTCTTCCATTAGCTGATTGTAGGGACCTCTCGTGAGGCCAAAGGTAGAGGCTGGGATAGAGAAGGCAGTATAACAGGAGGGGGAACTGTGGGTATTTGGGCAATTTCTTTATTTAAATTACTTGTGTATTCAGTACCTCTGTGGGTCAGATCACGTATATACCACTTACATTTGATGATGAAGTGTTATTGTGCATACCCAACTTTATGGCTTAGTGGATCAGGTAATTGTTAGCTTATAATAAAGAGATCAAGTCACATGGCAACTTTAACTTGGTGGCCCACAGTTAAATGTTTGTTCTCTATAAGACTCAGTAGCAAGCCAAGAGCTGTCACAGAAAACGACAGCAGTTTCTGCAGAAGATCCCATACTTTGCCCTAGAATCCTAATGTTTACTGCTTTGATTTTGCTCTCCATTGTGGTAACTATGCCAATCTTTCCCTTAGCAGTTAAGTATCACCCCTTGGCCCTTGCCATCCTGGGATCCAATCATTCCCGTTGCTTTTAGGTTTCCCAGTAGGAATGACTGACATTCCTACTATGAGGTCTGGCCTATGAAAAAGAGTGATCACAGAGCTCATCATTGATGCCAGGACTCCCCTCACAAATTTATTCCTCACAATCTTCTGGACTCCCTGTGTGGATGAGTACTTCTAAAACAACAAACGACAAATTCACTGTAACAGTCCAATCCCCCTAACTCATTGAATCTCTTTCTGCACATGAATCCAAGGCATGTCTGTCATTTCTGGCTCACTCATGATGGTCCATCTTTCGGTCCACGTTTCAGGCAACCAACCCACCAAATGATTACAGCTCTTTCTAAGGCCCCAGGCTGCAACATTACATTCAGAAGCTCTTCTTATTGAGCCTATGTCAATAAATACAGCCTGATCCAACTTTATTTTTCCTTTCACCGTTATCTCACATCCTTAGTTGCTTTGTCATGCATGTTTTCCAGATTTCTATCTGTATTCATTAGCAAACTCAAGTAATTCTTTTGGAGTGTGACACATCTCCTCATGGATCATAATTATACCTCACTTTTTTAAAGGCCTGCTGGATTGTGAGACTAATTATAGATCCAGAAGAAAAGAGGGGTGGTGATGGTGGGTCCTGAGAAGAATCAACATTGTTTTACATGGCACCTTAATCAGTGGAGGCCATTACGGTTTCGTCATGCAATGCAGTGTTAATCCCCTCAGATGGATGTGGAAAGGCTGATACCACTGTGAGTGGAGCAGCAGATATCTCTGGGAGTAGGGATGCCACTGCCCCTGAGATACGGAGAACACTTATGCTGAGTGTGGGGAGATCTCTTACACTGCTAAAGAAAACTTACAAGAATTGAGGGGCTCAATACCTCCAGCTTCATCAGGATCTTTTCACACTTCCCCATTCCAATTTACATCACCCCGTTCTTTCCCAATAAATGCTCTTACCTTAACAGTGGCACCCTGAGGCTGAGATTTAAACTTGCATTTTAATTCAGCCAGTTTCAGGATGAGATTGGTCATTTGGTTTTTAGTAATTTTCACACTGCTGCTACAGGAGATAAGGGTGTCCTCTCTTTTAGAGAAAAATAGAAGACATTAGGTCATGTATGCAGTGCTTGAGCTGGAAATTCAAATCCCTAAGCTAATCTTTTTCTTTTTTAAATTTTATTTTTAAGGTATAAATAATAATTGTGTTTATGGGGTACACTGTGATGTTTAATATATGTTTACATCGTGAAATCATTAACTCAACCTACTTAACAAATCCATCACTTCATATACTTATTATTTTTTGGATATTTTCTGTCACTACTTTGTCCAGCAACATTAGAAGCTACCAACATATGCCTTTATATTTATTAATTTGCCTACATGTTGGAAGTATCATATACAGAGTCACTTAACTACTTGCTTCATATAAGTGATTGGTAGGGAGTATCCAATGCAGATATTTTGCATAACTCTATGAACAGTTCACACCACAAATTATTAGTACACTCTTTATTAATAGAAATAGAGTCATTAGCATCCTCAAACCTAATCAGATTAGAGATTTAATTCCAGAAACCTCTTAAAAAAACTAGAAAACTCGTTCTTAAAATTCTATTCCTCTAGAACCACTTTCTGTAACAAAATCTATATTAGGTTTTCTGGAGGAATGGAACAAACAGGGTGGATAGATACATATAAGATAATATTTATTATGGAAATTGGATTATGAAGGTCAAGAGTTCCATGATATGTCTGCAAAGTGGAGAACCAGGAAAGCCAGTGATGTAATTCAGTGTGAGTCCAAAAACCTGGGAATTCATGAAACCAAAGATGTAAACCCCAGTCTGAGAGCAGGACAAGATGAGATGAAATGCCTTAGTTCAAGCAGAGAGTCAGGAAAAAATGGAGTCAATTTCTCCTTCCTTAGCCTTTTGTTCTATTTAGGTCCTAAATAGAACCTAAAGGGATTTGGTGCTGTCCACCTATATTAGAGAGGTGAAACTACTTTACTGAGTCCACTAATTCAAACATTAATCTCATCTGGAAACATCCTCACAGATACACACAGAAATAATCTTCACTCTAGGCACAGCACACTGTGACCTGTCAAGTTGATACTGTCAACTGATGAATCAAGAGGTTCATAAATTTGGAAAGGAGAGCTTTACTTATCATAAAGTGTTGCAGCCTGCAGGGTGGCCATTCTGACAGCCTGGGAAGTGTAGCCTCAGGCCAGAAACCATAAAAAGGCCTTTCAAGGGAGAAGCAAGAGAACAGGAATTTATGCTGAGTGAGGTGGCTGAATATACATATTTAATAAGCTATAGGAGGAGTCATGAATATGTATAAAAGGAGAAACACGAGTATTCACATTTAAGCGTCATGGGTCACATGTTCAAAAAATGGTGTTGTTTGAATTATCTGAGGGTGGAAATTTCAGCACTCTGATGACAAATGGTGAAGCAGAGGACATGAAAACCTTCACTTCACATCCTTCCAGAGTTCGACAGAACCTTTCTGGAGATGATTGTCAGTTCTTGGGAAGGGATGCATTGGAAACTGAAAAGAGGGAGGGAGGGTGAAGTTGTGGTCTCATATGTTTAGCTAAAGGTGATAAAGGAATGAGTTGTTTATTTCTTGTTTGCTATTTGCTAGTGTTGGTTTCTGCTTACTCCCGAGGAAAGAATTCTAGTTAAAAGTTAATAAGGAAGGGGCATACTGAGGCATGTCTAACCTCTTGTATAGCCATGGCCAGGAACTCAAGAATCAGGAGGTTTCTTTGGAGTCTCCTTGGCAAGAGGGTGTCCGTTCAGTCAGCGCGAGGGCTAAGGATTTATTCTTTTCTCAACACTTAAAATTAACAGTAGCAACGCATATTTTTTTCCCATAGAATTGCTTATTTTTACCTTTTGCAATCAGAATATCAAAAGAAATTTACATTAAACTTACAGTATGTTTATTTGTTCTTTCAATAGGTGAATTTGCCCATCAACATTTGTTTCTGACAATCAGAAATCCATTTCAAATATTCAGCATGAAAAAACTATGTATTAAATATTTTCTATGGTAATTGACAAATTTCCTCTTTTATTTTAAGTCATGCTTTAAAAATTCAATTGTATAATATTGGAAATCATATAAGTTTAAAGCTACTACTAGTAACCATAATTTGAATACAAATAACATAATAATAAAACTGACTGCTAAATAATAAAAAATAACTGTATATTATATATGACAATACATAAATGTCAGAATGGAGATTGAAATTCATGTTTGTTTGACTTCAAATTCTGGTTACTCTTCCCTGTATATTGAAGCTTACCGAAATGAAGTCTGAAGAGTTTCAGAAATTTTCAGAAGTAATGAATTAATGTTGATGGTTTCTTAAATTTGATCCAAAGCATTAAATTAACCCTACAAATTTATCAAAAGTATTAAGTAATGATACAGTGAAAAATCATCCAGTGCCATCACAGAGTTAAATAATAAAAATATAAAGGGCACAAATCAACCAACTACTTTCCCCTTGTTTAATTTAAGCCATCAGTGAGGTGTGGTTAACAAAGGTAATACAATCTTAGGATGCATAATAGAAGTTAATTGCCTAGATAATGGAAAATAATATCCTCATTGGACTGTGTTGGTCAGAACACACATAGAATAATGAAATCAATTTTGTATTCTCTAGGACTTTACTTGGACCCATATTAGGACAACTAACAGCTTGGCTTATAGGTAGTTTTTATGCATCTTTCTTCTACCATAGACTGTGAATTACATGCATGCAAGGATCATGACTTATCTAATATATCATTTGCACTTAGCAGAAAATGTGGCCATTAATATCTGCTTAGTAAAGCATTACATTCATTAAGTCACCCGTCTTATCTCCTTGGACTCTTGCCATAATATTATAACTAGTTTATTTGCCTCTTTCTTCTCTTCACTGAGTTCCATTCTCTACATAATTGCTCAAGCAATAAAGTAACCTCTCCAAGGTCAAAGGACTAGTAAGTGACAGACATTAGATTTAACCTAGGTAGACTAACTTTAGAGCTTTTAAAATGTTCAGAATCTGATTTGTTAATAAAATCTTCTCTCAAACATAAAAAGTCACAAAACAAACAAAAGAGTATTTGGAGAGTGTTTTGGTTGGAATGTTTGTCCCCTCCAAAGCTCATGTTGAAACTTTATTCCCAATGTGGCAGTATTGAGATGCAGGGCCTTTAAGAGGTAATCAAGTCATAAGGGACTAAGAGATTAATCAATTAATGGATTAATGAATTGATAGATTATCATAGGGATAGGACTAGTGGCTTTGTAATAAGAAGAAGAGAGACATAAGCTGAAATGCTCAGTGTGTGATGTCCTGTGCAGCCTTGGCACTCTGCATAGTCCCCATGACTAAGAAGGTTCTCACTAAATGTGGCCCCTTGACCTCAGATTTCTGAGCCTCCATGATTGTAAGAAAAAAATTTATTTTCTTTATAAGTGACCCAGTTTCAGATATTTTGTTAGAAGCAATAAAACAACAGACTAGACAGAGAGGATTAATTTTTCTTGCTTAATGGCATTCTCCACACATTAATGTGTAATGAGTTGAACGTTTTAAGAGAGACTTTGACAACTAGAAATAAGAAAGTGAAGAAGTAACCAGGAACATGAGCTGGCTGAAGAAAGTTCTATAAAAGGAAACCTGAAAGAATGAGAAAGTTTTATCTTAACAAAACCTTGTTTGAGGATATATATGTTTACCATCTTTAGAGTATTAACACCTATCATGAGATTTAAAAAAAGTATTCTGTACTATTCCAGGTTTTCTCTGTCATAAAATAGGTACTTAATAACTACTTGATTGCTTAATTAAGCAATAACTACTTGATTCCTTAATTAAGCAATAATTAAGTAACAACGAGTTGATACAGGCAACACAGAAGTCAAGAACAATGTAATAAAACAAAGTTCTTCAAAATTATCAGATCATTCCAACAATGCAGGCTATGAAACAAACCACAAGAATTGAATGGAGATACTGATTGTCTACAAGTAGAAAAAGTTAGATTATTTGCCTATCTTGTTTAGCAAAATGAACACCAGTCTGGGACAAAAATGTAACAATTTAAGCCTTTTCGTTAAAAGTAAATATGCTGCTATTCTAAAAAGTCTCTATAAGCCCATATGGTTGTTATTCACAATTGTAGGCATTATACATTATGTAATTTATAACAATGCTCCAAGTTAAGCTGTCACCATCTCGTCACTAGTGAACATTTTACAAGGTTGCATATCTTACCTATAGTTTGCAAATGACATAAGATCTTTGTAGATTTAAATTTATATAAAAATTAACTGTACAAAATTTATGCTTTACTGACTGTAATGCTTATTGTGTTAATATCATTTTTATAGTAGAGAGAAAAGACAACAGATTATCATTATCATCATAATTATCATCAAACTTTCTTTAGCATTATGTTTTATAGAGTAACTTGTCATAAAAAGCAGGTAACTACTCATGAGTTTTTGTTCTTGTTTTTGTCCTTTGTTAGGGGTTTTGACAAGGAACTCATAATGCTCTATGAGTCTAAATTCCCTCATAAATAATGTGAAAAATACCTAACTTGCATATTTTGTGGAGAATTAATAATATTAAATATAAATCATCCAGCAAAGCAGATAACATATGGTGTAAATATATAATACCTATTGTTTGTATTATGGCACAGAAAAATATCAAGTATTTATAATGGAATGGAAAAACATAAAGCAAGTGCTACAATTCTAATTTTTATAAACTGAGTTTCAGCATTATACGTGAAAACCATAAGATCACAAAAACAATAAGTTGCAATGGGTGGGGACAGGCATATCAAAAATGTCAGAAAAAGACCTTCAACATTTGCTCCTCCATAAAAGCAATTTAAAAAAGGCAGAAATTGTCAAAAACAACTTTTTATTTCAGAATTCTGGAAATTAACTAAAGGCTTGCAATAATCTTATGAACATTTATTAAAATGAAGGGCTAAATCTTAAAAAAAAAAAACAACAGCAATGAGCTTTGTGGTGCTTTAACCTTCCCCATTTTCATTCTTGTATTCTCAGCTCTATGTGAGCATTTAAAGTAAGCTTTCTTGGAAATAATATATCTGGGAAAATCAGTAGCATTGCACTGAAGGTTAGATTAGTTTTGGAGATCTCTAATAGGTCTACTTTCCCAAATTGACCATGTTTTCCTATTTGACAATTCCTTGAAACAACTGCATTCATAGAGAGGGCTTCTCCTAATTTGACTTGAGTTAGAGCTAAGTTGGTGAGGAAAGATTTATTCCTAAGGTATTCGTTGAAAACAACTAGCAAAAATTGTTTAACATTACAGCTAGCTGAGGTAGCAATACCAGCTGGGGCAAACAAAAGACTGCACAAAAATACTAAAGGAAAATCTAGGGAATAAAATGCCCATGGGAGCTTTGAAAAACTCCAGTATATCTTTGGAGATATAGAAGGACATGTGCATATGTAGAGATCTTCACATGTTTAGTAAAGGTCTGAAAGCATATTAATCTCTCACTTCTGGCTAAACTCAATGCTAAGTGAAGCTAAAAGGTGGAGGCTCATAAAAAGTCATAAAGTTCTCAGTATTAAAGACATGACCCAACGAATACAATTTTGTGTCATTCAGCAAAGACTAGGAGAACTATAGTTCAAGGCAACTAAGAAAATATATGTGTAATCATTAAGTGAACATTAAGTTAAACAAGTAAACAGACAAGTATACATACATAACAGATAATATACAGGCTTACCAGAATTAGCCCAGGAATAAGCCAACATCATCAGCAGCAACAACAATTAAAGAAAAACAAAACAGTAAACAACAAATTCTGGGGGGAGTAGTGAATTTTATTTCCAGATTTGCAATGGTATATTGTTACAAAAGTTCAATTTTCAACAAAAAGTATTTAAAACACGGAAAGAAAAATGAAAGAATGGCCCATAAGCAAGGGGAGGAAAGCAGTTAATAGAACCTCTACTCAGAAAGCTCAGACATAGACTTATAGACAAAACTTTACATGGGCTATTATAAATATATTCAGAGAAGTAATGAATGCTATGTCTAAAGAAAAAAGAGGAAGTAACCAACAATGTATCACTAAATAGAGAACGTCAATAAAGCGATAGATTATAAATAACTAATAAGAAGGAAAGTAACAGAAATAAAATTTCCTAGAGGAGACAGCCTGGGAAAATGGCAGAGAGAAGGCAGGACTAACTTGCAGCTTCCACTTGGACAGACAGAGCAGTATGTGGAGACACAACATGAACTTTTGCTCCAAGAACTGCCACAGAAACATACCAGGAAAGCCAAGAGATCCGCAGACCTTTGGAAGGAGGCAGACTGCCACTGCAGGCTTTGTGGAACAGCAGAGGCACTGTGAGTTGGCTGGCTTTCTCAGCTGTGAGGCTTGTAGCCTGGGGCAAGTTCTCAGCCCTGCTCACCCACTGCCTGGAAATAAACTCCGTGCTTTGGCGGGGGACACGGTGGAAATGAGACTTACAAACCGAAGAAAACTAAGGAACATGGAATTTAAATGTAATTTAGATTATGGGTTTTATCCACAGACATATAAACACAGTAATATAAAAATAGTTCAAATTCAAATAAAGTTTAGCTAGGAGTATTGTTTCAAAGTTAATTTTTAGTTTGATAATTGTACTATGGTTATGTAAGATTTTGCATTTAGTGGAAGTTGAACAAAAATATACAGGAACTCACTGTACTATTTTTTGCAACTCTGGTCTATGCTTAAAATTATTGCAAAATGTAAGGTTTTAAAAAATTTATTAGAGGAGCTCAATGGCAGATTTAAGAAGTAAGAATAAACAACTATTGACCTTGAAGATCAACCAGTTGATATGTTCCTGTTTTATTTGCAGAAAAAAAAAATAAAAGATGGAAGAAAATTAAATAGAGCCTCAGAGACTAATGGGACACCAGGAATCATGTCAGCCTGTGCATAGTGGGGGTCCCAGAAAGAGAGGAGAAAAAGAATAAGGAAGAAATAATATTTTAAGAAATAATGACCAAAAGCTTTCCAAGTTTGACAAAGAACATTAACCTATACTTCCAAGAAGTACAACACACTTCAAGTAGGATAAATTTAAAGATATAGTGAAATTATGAAAAACCAAAGAGAGAGAACCTTGAAAGTAGCAAGATAGAAATAATTCATTACATTACAGGTGATCTTCAATAATAACAACAGCTGATTTTTTTTTAAATTTCAACTTTTATTCTAGACTTAGGGGTACATATGTTGCAAGTTTGTTACATGGGGATATTGTGTGATGCTGAGATTTGAGGTATTATAGATTCTGTCACCAAGGTAGTGAGCATGGCTCCCAATAGTTTTCCAAACTTTTTCCCACTCTCTCCCTGTCTCCTCTAGTAGTTCCCAGTGTCTATTTTGCCATCTTTATGTTCATAAGTACTCAGTGTTTAGCTGCCATTTATAAGTGATAATGTGTGGTATTGGGGTTTCTGCTCCTGTATTAATTTGCTTAGGATAGTGGCTTCTGGCTGCATCCATGTTGCTGCAAAAGGCATGATTTTATTCTTTTTAATGGTGGCATAGTATTTCATGGTGTACGTGTACCACACTTTCTTTATCCATTCCACCATTAATGTGCACCTAGGTTGATTCCATGTGTTTGCTACTGTGAATAATTCAGCTGACTTCTAATTAGAAATTATGGAGGCCAGAAGACATTGGATACCATATTCAAAGTGCTGAAAGGAAGAGACTGTCAACTAAGAATGATAGATTTGTAAAATTATTCCTTAAAACTGAAAGGAATATTACAACATTTTAACATAATAAAAAAACCAGAAAGATTTAAATGCTAGCTTGCCTAATAAAAGTAAAATAGTAACAAAAATCTTTTGGGCTTAAATGAGAGTACATTAGACAGTAAATTGCATCCATATGAAGAAATAAACATAACTACATAAGTAAATATAAAAGACAATAAAATGTACTTCTATTTATAACTCTTTTTATATCTTACTTTCTTAAAAACATTGGCATAAATTACATGATAAAACTGTTAAGGTGCTTATAATATTTAAAGATATAATTTGTACAACAGTAGAGGCACAAATGAGAAAGAAATAAGAGAATTACATTAAAGCAATTGGTCTGTAGACTATGGAAATTATGTTCGTATTAGTCCAAAAAATGTAGCAATGAGGGAATCCCAGAAAGAAAGGAGAAAGACAAAAAAGACATCAATATATTAAAAACTAATAGCAAAATATTATACATCAGTCCTACATAATCAGTAATTATATTAACTATAAATGATTTAAACATTATTTCAAAAGGTAATGGCTGGTGGAACGCATTAGAAAGTCATGATTCAACCATATTCTATGGAAAAAAACACATACTTTATATTTAAATGATCAAATAATTTGAAAGTGAAAGGATGGATACAGATTCCATGCAGACAGTAATCAAAAAGGACCAAGAATGGTTATACAAATATCAAACTAAATAGATTGTGTATTTACAAAGAAGTTGCTAGAGGTAAAGAAGACCTTTTAAATGCTGAAAGAGCCAAACCACCAGAAATACATGACAATTATCATATATGTGTATCTAACAACTGACTAAAAGGAGAAACAGACAATTCAACAATAAATAGTTGGAGACTTTGTATCCTATGTGCATAATTGTTAGAATTAAAAGACAGAAGTTTGAGAAAGAAATAGGAAACTTAAACAACCCAACAAACCAACTAGACCTAATAGACATCTATAGAACACTGTATTTAACAACAATAACATAACATATGTTTTCAATTGTACAAGGTACATTTTCCATGATAGAACATATATTTGCCATAATATAAAGTTTAATAAATTTAAAATCATACAATGAATGTTCTCTGACAACAACAGAATGAAATTAGAAATCAATAACAAAAATTAAGAAAATTAAATATAAGGAAATTAACATATTCAACTAAAATATTTGGCAGAAAAAATATTACAAAAGAAATTACTTCCAATTTCCTTTTCTAATTTTAATTTCTTTGAGAAAAATGTAAACAAAAGCATAACATACCAAAATTTATAGGATGCAGCCAAAAACGTGCATAAAAGAAAATCGATCACTCTAATTGTCTATACTAAAATGGTCTTATTTTAATAGATATGTTTGGATTTGTGTCCTTGCCCAAGTCTCATGTCAAATTGGAATCCCCAGTGTTGAAGGTGAAACCTGGCAGGAGGTGATTGGATCAGGGGGCAGATTTTCTTCTTGCTACTCTCATAAAAGTGAATGAGCTATTGTGAGATCTGGTTGTTTAAAAGTGTGTGGCACTGCCCCCACCCCATCCTCCTGCTCCAGCCATGTAAGATGTGCCTCCTTCCTCTTTGCCTTCTTCCATGATTACAAGTTTCCTGAGGCCTCCCCAGTTATGCTTCCAGTATAGCCTGCAGAGCCATGAGCCAAGTAAACCTCTTTTCTTGATAAATTACCCAGTCTCAGGTAGTTCTTTAGAGCAATGTGAGAATGGACTAATACAGAAAATTGGTACCCAGGTGATATTATTTGGCTGTGTCCCTACCCAAATCTCATCTTGAATTCCCACATGTTGTGAGAGGGACCAAGTGGGAAGTAATTGAATCATAGGGACAGGTCTTTCCTGTGCTGTTCTAGTGACAGTGAGTAAGTCTCATGAGATCTGATGGTTATTATAAGGGGAAGTTTTCCTGCACAAGCTCTCTTTTCTTGCTGGCATCCATGTAAGATGTGACTTGCTCCTCCTTGCTTTCCACCATGATTGTGAGGCTTCCTCAGCCACAAGAAACTGTAAGTTCAATTAAACCTGTTTCTTTTGTAAATTGCCCAGTCTTGGATATGTCTTTATCAGCAGCGTGAAAACAGACTAATATACTAGGAGTGGGACATTGCTATAAAGATACTTGAAAATGTGGAAGGGACTTGGGAACTAGGTAATGGTAAGAGGTTAGTACAGCGTGAAAGGCTCAAAAGAAGACAAGAAGATGAGGGAGCAGTAACACTTTTAATAATTAGTTGCATTTTATTTTCTTCGTTGCATTTTTTATTCTTCCTGTTCCATCATACGCACCTTACTTCTTTAGAACAAACTCCAAAATGAACTTACGCATTCCAGTTGTTTTCTCAGGTTCTACGTTTCTACAAAACACAAACTAAGGCAGATATAAATATGAGTAATTGGGAAATCTGTCACAATCAAGCAGTCTCCTCAAAATACTTTGTTGGCAACATGGTAAGAACATATATTTCTAACTTGCATTTACCTCCATTTTTTTCCAATACTTATTTTACTTTCAGTTTCTGTGGGTCTAAATTATTGCTTCATATATCTTCATATATACCATGTTGGAAGTGGCTGAAAACTGAGGTATCTTACCATTTTTCCCTCACTAGCCATGCCTATTAAAAATATGCACTGATGACAGAACTGTCAGTGCCCTTTAAATTATGTCATATATAGATTTCCTTACTAATCTATAAGTTGGAGAGGGCATCTCCTAATGATGAAGCCCATCTGGGTGTCTGTATTAACTATAAAAAGAAAATAGAAGAGAAAAAAACACATTTTGTTCTGAGAAAACTATTTGTTTTGGGAACTCATATATTTTGAAAATGATGCATTTATACTCAAAGTAAGTCAAGCTAACTCTACAATAATTGCTGTTTTGACTTTAGAAATTGAGTGCATTATGAACACTTTCATTGAAAGGTGAATACAAGGGTACCCAGAGGGCTTTTTAATGGAGCTACAATTAGATGAAACTATATTATTCTTTACCATGCTGTGTTTCCCATTAGTTGATGATCAAAAGAAAAATTCCAGAAAAGATCAGTAGGATGCAAGATTGATTACAGACTGATTCAGTAGTGTAATCACTAGCTAGTGCAATCTCAGTATGAATGGAGTCCCGGGAGAGTCAGTTGCTATGTGATAGCACTAGAGAGGGGAGAAATCAAATGACTTCTAGAATGTAGATTGGTTTAGGTTGCATTACACAGGAAAGGATTATATCTCATACTGTCATCCATCCTGGCATCTGAGAACAGTGCATCTAAAACATCTAATTTCCACAGAAGGTATACATCAACTTTGCTGCATAGCCTGATTCAGCAACTCCTGAGAAGAAAGGGAAACTGTACCGCTGCTATGTGAAAACAGCTGCAATTAATTATAGCATGTTTTTGGTGCTTCTTGCCAAGGACATAAAACTAATTTTTCATTATTATTCAATTTATATCTATTATGTTTATCATTTTCTCTCGACACCATAAATCTAAAACAGAGTTTCCTGTCTACAGCAGTCATTGCAATAACTATTGAAGGGCATTGGGAATAATAGAAGAAATAATGAAAAGGGATACTTAAGACTTAGGATCTAGTTCTAGTTCTGTCAAAATCTGGCTGTGTGAAAGTAAATTATTTAACTTACCTGTGCCTCGATAAACTCATCTAAAAATGTAATAATCATAATTGAAATTCCTAAAAAAAGAGCTATGAATTTTGCAGTTTTTGAATTTTACTTCAAATTTTATCTAGAGCTATGATTCTTCAAACTATTACAAATACATAAGTTTCTGATGAAATGTAGGTAGTTTTCAGCACTGCTGAGACAAAGTAACTGTACTTGAATAATTTATATTTGTATCTTAAATCTCTTTTGTCCATTGATTAAAATAACTCAAATAGTTTAATATAAGGAACAGAGTAATAAAATGCCTTCCAAAATAATATCATTGCTACATCAAATCAAAGCATATCATTGGAACATCAAATCAAAGCATTTCATTGGAACATCAAATCAAATCTGTGTTGGTCAATATTAGGCAATAATGAAGTAAAGTATATATCTAGCCCTTTCATTTGACAAGATCCAGAGGAAAATACTGTTCATAAAAAACCTAGTATTTCTTAATTATCCTGGGCATTATCTCAGATTCAGAGGAGAACCCAGAAGGTGGCTAGGAAGAGCATATTGATGGTGCATTGCAAGGTCTTTCTTGGATACACAGAAAACAAATTGAACCTGGCAAATTGTCTAGCAGGGGAGATGGTTTCAGTCTAACTAAAAAAGACTGTTTATAGCAACTAGCAAATGGCAATCAGTGTTATTCTAGATTCCCCCATTGAATTGCTGCTTCTAAGGAGGAATTTAGACTGGTTTACATATTTTTATATCTAGGCTCCAAACTCATTGTAGTTCTGCTATATATCGCCAATGGCTTATATTACAAATCTGAGTGTTTTATATTTTCCCAGCTCCTCTATTTCATTAATTTTAATAAACATGCTCTGGGTCACTTGAAATTATTATTATTTTTATTTAAATTTTTATCACAACCAAATCTACAGTCTTTAAGAGGATAAAAAGGGAGAAGTATGAGCACTTCAGTATCCATTAATTTTACAAATTAGGTACAATGGATAAATTCCTTGAGAAACACAGGGTTGTAAAACCAATTTCAGTACAATTAGATAAATCTAATAGTAATATATTTATTACAGATATTGAAATCATTCTTAAAATATCCAACAAGGGGATTTCCAGTATCCATGGATTCAGCTGATGAATTTTCCCAAAGATTTAAAGAAGAAATGAAACCACTTCCTCAGAATGACTTTCCGAACATAGAATAGGGACATTTTTTTAACAAATTAAGAAGGTCAGCATTATTGTGAGGCTAAATATGGACAAAAATGTTACAAAAACAAAAAAAAATCAGAACAATTTTTATCAAGAACATAGCTACAAAAGTTCACAACAAAATACTAGCAAATCAAATTTAACAATAGATAAGAGAAAACATTTATCACAACTGATTGATTTTTATCCTGATAATTCAAGGATGTTTCATTATTGAAGATCAATTAATGTAACTAATCCTATTGAGTGGTCAAAAAAAATATAACATGAGATATTTAAATAGATGCAAAAAAGCATTTGACAAAATTCAACATCTATTCATGAAAAAAATTCTCGGAAAATTAGTTGAGGGAACATTCATTACCTGATAAAGTATATCTACAAAATCCTACATCTAACATAATTTTAATGATGAAACTGAATAATTCCTCCTAAAATCAATAACAAAGGACATACACTTTCAACACCTGTATTCGTTATATTACTGGATGTCCTATTTAGTGCAATGCAGCAAGAGAAAGAAAGAAATATACAGAGTGGAAAGGAAAAAAAAAAGCTTTTTACAGGTGACAACTATCTACATTACATTTCTTTTTAATTATGTGTAAAGTTTCAAAACTAGTAACTCAGTTCATCCGGGTCTTGAGATCCAGGGTTAATATGACAAAAATCAATTTGATTTATATTCTGTCAATAAACAATTAGCAATAAAAACAGTTTTTCTTATAGCATCAATAAAAAATAAAATGTTTGAAATAAATCTAACACTTGTAAAATATTGGTAGCTAAAAGCTCCCACACTGAAAAAAGTAATTCAATGATAACATAGAGAAGTATGCCATGTTTGTGAATTAGAAAACTCAAAATTATTAGAAATCAACTCTTACCAAATTAATTTAAGATACATAAAGTTGTACAACACTTTTTTACCACGACTGACTGTTAGTGCATAAAAATTCAAAATAGTTCTAAAGAAAAACCAAAATATAGTTCCCAGTTTTGAGATAATAAATATTTTATTATACACTTACAGGTTCTGACTTTAAATTTTTTAAATGTCAAAAAATATACTTTTTCCTGTTTTAATCATAACCAGAAGGTTCAGAAGAGTATTAGCTTATGTCCAGACTGTCTCTGTGTTTGATGATGTAAAAGTCTAAATTAAGATTCACCTCAAATCTCTCCTTCATCTTAAAGCCTTCCAATAGTTGCTTCTTTCTGCTCAAAACACTAATACAGGCCTGTTCTATTTTCTTCATCAGTATTTTGTTTTATTCTAGGGTCATATTTTGATAGCAATATAGTCAAAAAATATAAAAACTCAAGTTTTTTTTCATTGAATGAATGAGAACTTGGCAAAGATGGAATAGAGAAAGTTATAGCACTAACTTTTCATATCTGTATTCCCTGTCTTTTTGACTAGAATTGGAATTCTTGGGCAGTGAAAATTGTATAGTCATTCATTTTAAGCATGGTGCCTTGGAATTAGGACAAACTCAATATATATAATAGTATCTATTTTCTGTACCAATTAGCTATTATTGTTTCTGATAATGTTGACATATAAATTATTTCAAGATTTTTTAATTGTTTTAACACATAAGAATGATACATATTTAAGGAGTACAATGTTTTTTATCAATATATGTATACATGAACCATATTCATCCAATTAGATTATGATAGTTATGACTATATATAATGAGATCTTACATAGCAGAAATGATGCTAAGAACATGCATTAATAAATCCATCAAACCTAACATGGGTAAGGATTGTGTTTATACACATTTTATAGAATACTTGATGGAGTGCCTTACCAAATAGTTGTTTATTTTCCTCATGTTCTGTAATAGATGTTTGGAAATAAGCATTTTAGTACTGGTGGGACAGAAATATGAAGATATAAAGAAACCAAGCTCTTTTGAATTTTCACTTGGACATTTGTAACATCTTAAAAATAAATTCTATCCTTATGGTCTTAAGATGGCTACTCTATCACCATTCACCAAATCTGTTTTCTAGCCTGAATGAAATGACGTAGCATAGAAAAACAACATGACCTATAATGAGGAGAACGAAACTTAACTTCTGTTATAACGTATTGAAGGGATTATCCATGGTTGAAAAGGGAAACTATGAAGCTGATCATTGGGTCCATTCTATCTTATGCTGCATCAAGGGTTCTGATCATAATGAAGAAGAGAAGTATAATTTTTGGGGAAACAAATAGCAGAATTTTCCACAAATGTTTAATCAGCATCAAGAATTTAAAGGCATGACTTTGTGGTGTTGGTTAACTATTACTTAATGATCAGCCAAAATGAGAGGTGTTAATTTTATGTATTTTACTCTTTTAAAAAACTGAAGTAGCATGGGTAACTTGCATATGGGCATTTAACTAGTAATTGGCAGAATTTAGATTTAAATCCAGTCTTCTGAATCTCAATTCTCAGTTATTATGCTCAAACTTCCATTTTATTTTATTTTGTTTTATTTTAGACTTTTATTATTTTGTCACCTTATAATAAAAAACTGAAAAAAAAATAGAGTTGAATTATGAAGAAACTTTCTGGCTTTCGTTAACAGAATTTTTTTTTTTCAGGAAAGCACAAACTTTTAGAAATAAGCTTGACACTAATTTAATACAAATGTGGGACCTCAAATGATGCCCCGTAGAATAGCCTCCCAAAGGCAACATTAAATCTTCATCCATTAGATTCAACTTCAGTGTTCTGCAAAAAATTTGTCCCTAAAATAGATTCCAATAAACAAGACTGATTTAGTTAGCAAGGACAATGTAACACTGATGCTACCACCATCCTTCAAAAGTATGCACAATTGCACATTATCATTTTCCTGTACCTAGCTTTCAACATAAGTCTTAAGATCCTGTATGTCAGCATAATGTGAGTACTGCATCACTAGTCTAGCTACAAATTTTCTTCACAGGAAAATAAATAGTGTTTATCTTTACTGTTATTTCTGACCCTTCTGGCTCAACCTCTGTATTGTATTTTATTATAAAGAAGATTCAGACCTTGAAAGGGGTTAGGTTTGTATTTGATAACAGCAAACTATGCTTGTGTTTCCTTTTCCTCCTTAAACCATGATTTCAAGTCAACATATTATTTTCTTTTACGAGTACATGGTAAGCCAGTTATTATTTCTTGTGGTTTGCATAAATTTAATTGGTAGTAATTACTTAAATTTCCTCATTTCTTCATAGTTCTTACGTAGAATTTTGTTCTGTATTACAACCTTGTTTGTTTATTGGTAAATTTAACATCTCACTCTTGTTTAAATTCTCCTTAGAGGGTGTAGTTCTGTGATTTTATTCTCCTTAGAGAATTTAATTCTGTGATTTTTGTCAATAGTCCTAATAAATCATTTCTACATTTATTCTCTTTCACTGATTTAATTCAGATATTTTAAATTGTATGCCTGTTTGCCTCTTGAATGTATGTAATGATTTAGTAGAAACAATGTAAATCCAGAGCTATGAAACCTGGGTTAATATTGCCATGCCATTTAGTAGTCAGTATCCTTAGGACAAATAACTTAAGATTTTAGTATTATAATTCTTTCTTTGAAACATGGTGAGACTAATGTTAGTCCTATCTACTATATATGAATGCTTCAAAATCAAATGTGTGTAAAACCATATAGTATTAAAAACCTTGCTATATATACATTGTTTTAGAAGTTATATCTTTTATCTAACACTATCTAATATTTATCTAATACACCCTACGATACAAGATCATTCCTGAAGATCATATGCCATTCTGAAAAAGAAAATTTTAGGACTTTTTCATGTAATATTTGCAGATATAATTGATGGTGATGAATTTTTGTTGACTATTATTTCAATTTAGGCAGCCTAGTACCTTAGAAAATTAATTTGTCTTTTATTGTCCTTCATGAAAATTTTGTCAAAATATATTGCAATCATATTAAATATAGTTACTGAGATTAAAAACTAATTATTCTTGAGGAGCTTCTTGGAGGAGATGGAATAATCACAACAGTGAGGCAATTGTCATAATGAAATGATAGAGAAAACACAATAGGAATAAAGGTGGGAGATGATTGATGATTAAGTTAATGCCAAGATAGTGTGAAATTAAAAAAATAAAGAAGCAACTATAATCAGGGTTGACTAAACAGAAAATTTCTTTTATCATGGCAATAAAGCTTATTTTGGACATTTTCTTAAGAAAATGGCAGTATGTTTTCACTTGATGGATTATTGGAAGTGATTACATTAATCACCCCTCAGAACTGTTTGTGATACTGTGTCCATGCCAAAGTTGAGGCATACAAAATAAATTGGTATGACAAATTTGGAGCAGTTACAAAGAAGAATCATAAACATTATAAATTTAAAGATAAGCGCTAAGACAAAGCATCAAAAGGTTAAGTATGGCCATATTGAAATATTTTTGAATATGTAGCTGGACTAAGTCCCTTTAATTAGTAGAAAACATCAAAGCACCTTAAAGCTTGATACATATCAAAATGGTTATTCTATGCATTGCTTTTCATAGTACTTGACTCCTTTTGTCTTATAGCTTAATTAAATAATCTCTTCCTTTAAAAATGGTTGACATCCCTGTTTTCCTTCATACAAGAATTTGAGAACAATTGTTCTTCTCATGTCTACTTTGAAAAATGGGCCAAAGAGCTCATAAGATAAAAGTTAAATAAGCCCCTGGTAGGTCTGGAAAAATAGTTGGTAGTTTTAAAGCCGTGATGTTAGCACACATCTTTTGAGGATAAAACAGCGCTTCATAAATTATTCTTACAACTCCACAGAAAAAATAAACAAAATGAATCATATAGAATTCTGTAACATATGCAGACTTTGATACTTTTATTGGAATTTAAATTTTATTAGTCATTTGGTGATATAGTCTTCCTAAAATAGAGTATTATGCACCTATGCTCTTTAATGGACTTAGAATTTTTTTCCCTCTAGCATGAATTCCAAGCACTAAGCAAGGAATATAAAGAGCGGGGGTTTGTAACCTCCCTAATTTTTGATAGTTTTATTTGCGTTATTCTATATTGCTTATATTTCTGAAACGCTGGCTGATGTATCACATTCAAGTTAGTGTCCTCTTTTTGAAATGCCCTCACTTAATTGATCTCCCAGTTAAACTCCTGTTTATCATCTAAAACACTTACAAGGATGTCTCCTGTCTTCGTCATTTCCTGATATTCTTCAGATGAAATTAACCAGTCCTCCTCCTGGGTTACTCTTAAACTTTGTTCAGGCTTAAAAGCAAGAATTACTAAATATGTTTAGAGATTCTCAACACTTCAGTAATTGCCCCTCTATCATCCATGTCAGCATTAATTCATCTTGTTACCAATCCTGAATACAGTAGATAAAATTCTAATGATGCCCTCATTCATGCTCTGAGTGGTTTCACCTCTTGACTAACCTTTGCCACTTTCCCTATAACCACAAGCCTTTAGTAAATTCAGTGATGAGGTTTACCTATACAATTTCCCAAGGAGCTGAGAATTTATCCAATTTTATCTGGATATTTTTTCTTTCATTCATTCTCTCTCTTTCTCTTTTCAAACACATACTCACTTATCCTTTTCCCTTATTGCCTTAATTTTATTTACCTCTCAAACTCTTATCTTACATTTTATTAGTCATACATTGGAAATACCAGAAAGATCAGACTAGGTTAGCTGTTTCAATTTCTTCATAGTTCGTCTTTGGATTATGTAGCTTACCCTGGGATATCAGTAGGAGAAGACACAGGTGGCTTTCAGTGGTAGTTAAATGTTTTAGTCAAAGTGTAGCATTTTATTTTCTTCACATTTCATTAGTTAAATTAAGTCACCTGATCTCACCAATCTGTAAGGGGTTGGGGAGGGTAGACATTTATGTGCCTGGAAGAAAAGAACTGTGTATCGGAGAGCACTAGTAGCATCTAATATATATGTTCTTTCTTATTTTGTTCATAGGCTTTTATATCTGCCTTACTATTAGGTTTCTGATTATTATTTTACTTCATAATTGTTATTCAGTCATTTCCTTTACTAGCTCTTCAGTATTTTACATATTTAATTATCTTTTTATTAAGTGTTTTTATCCTCTACAGAATTCCATTTTTCTGGCCAACTCTTTTCTCTATGCTCCTTTTCAGCTTCTTCACTCATACTTTCTCTTGTATCCAGTCTTTTAATATGCATGATTCTCAAGGTACTGTTCTTATGCCTCTTTTTTCCTATGAAATGCCATTTACTTACATGGTTTTACTATTCATGTATACATTGATGACTCTTATTTTTACATGTTTTTCTATTCTTTTGGCTTTTCATCTCACACTTCTTGGATTAAGTAATTTTTTACATGCATGCATACCAAGAACGCATACTCACTATACCACAAATTCAAACTTAACTCAATACATTTACCCAGACTCAGTCTTTCTTCAGTGTCTTCTTTTTAAAAATTATTATCTTACTGCTAATGGAGAGATGAATCTATTAAGAGGCCATAATGTAATTCCTCTTTCACAGTTTCCTCTCTAGTAATCAATAAAACATTCATTGAAGAGGCAGTTATTTATCTCCGACTGTGAGACATAAAATTAAGCTACATGTAAGTACCTAAATGTGTAATTGTGTGAGTCTGTTTTGGATGGCTACAAAGGAATACTTGGGGCTGCGTAATTTATTTAAAAAGAGGTTTATTAGGCTTCTGGTTCTGCAGGCTTTACAAGAGGCATGATGCCAGCATCTGTTTCTGGTAAGGGCTTCAGGGAGCTTCCAAATCATAGCAGAAGGGAAAGGGGAGCCATCATCATATGGTGAGAGAAAGGAAATGAGAGAAAGAGAAAGAGGTGCCAGGTTTTTTTTAACAATCAGTCCTTACATGAACTAAGGGTGAGAATTCACTCATTACCATGATCAAGGCATGAAGCCATTCATGAAGGGTCACCACATGATCCCAACATCTTCCATTAGGCCCACCTCCAACATTTGGGATCAAATTTCAACATGAGTTTTGGAGAGGACTAACATTAATATAAGAAATTTTGTTCTTGAGTTGTCCATAATCAGCTTTAAAAGTAGATGGGTTAGGTGGGGTGCAGTGGCTCATGTCTGTAATCCCAGCACTTTGGGAGGCTGAGGCAGGCAGATCACTTGAGATCAGGAGTTCCAGACCAGCTTGGCCAATATGATGAAACCCCATATCTACTAAAAATACAAAAATTAGCTAGGCGTTGTGGCAGGTGCCTGTAATCCCAGCTACTTGGGAGGCTGAGGCAGGAGAATTGCTTGAACCCAGTAGGTGAAGGTTACAGTGAGCCGAGATCACACCACTGCACCCCAGCTTGGGTGACAGAGCAAGACACTGTCTGAAAATAAATAAATAAATAAATAAATAAATAAATAAATAAATATAAATAGGTTAAACAATTATAACATTGAAAAATGCAACATATTGTGAGATGTTCTACAAATAAACCATAGTTTCTGATGAGAAATCAGAGGTAAGAAAGTTTATTGATTCTAAGTCCCAAATAATTTTAGAAAATAGTGTAATTTTGCATTAGTTTCCTAGGCTGCTAAACAAGATACCACGTTGGCTTAAGACTAGTTGGCTTAAATAATAGCCATTTCATTTCTCACCGTTCTGGAGGCTAGAAGTCCAAGATCAAGGTACCATCGGGTTTGTTTTTCTTTGTGAGTCTTCTTTCTTAGCCTTTCAGATGGCCACCTTCTTGGTGAGTATGCACAAAGTCTTTCCTCTGTGCATGTATGTCTTTGGAGTCTGTGTGTCCACATGCCTTCCTCTTATAAGGACACCAGTCCTATGAACCTCATTTTAACTTAACAGCTCTTTAATGGCTCTGTCTCCAAACACTGTTGCATTCTGAAGGACAGTGGTTCAGTGCTTCAACATATGAATTCTAAGGGCGTGTGTGGGCACATTGTAACCCAAAACTTTATTTTGGCTATTGTAGATTTTAAACCTTTTAAGTCATCTTTATATGTTCTTGCTTCACCTTCCAAAGTGGTTTTCCCACAGTAGTCATAATAAGTAATTATTGATTGAAATAATGCTTATATATCAGGAATTAAATAAGAAATCATCTTACCTGGCTGTCTACATTGACAGTATTAATTTTGTAGAGCCTTTATTTTACTCAAGTATCTTAAAAGAGAACTTTGCCTTACCACGAACATTTCCAATTGTTGTGAATCCCTTCAATATATATGCATGTGTAGCAAAAATGATCAAGTCTGAATTTATTGTCTTAGCTTTCAGGCAGATCCTGAATGAATATCTGAGTAATCTTTTGTAGAGCATTGTAATCAACAAGATGCTTTTTAAGACTGAAATCCTGGAATAGTGGCGATCTTATTTTCAAAACCATGTAGCTTTCAATTTTAAAACATACAGAGGCTTAATTTTTTTTATTTCTGACATATTTTATGTTGGTATATTAAATAATATATAAATTTTTGAGATTTTATTATTTTGGAGTAGAGAATTATCATTAGTATTTAACTTAATGGTTATGGATAAATATTTCAGTTTTTAAGCCAATGTGTTTTAAAGATATTTTCCTTAAGTAAACTAAAATATAAATATTGCTTGTGGGTAAATTTAATCATATATGGTATCAAGTTATAAAGCCACATTAAAAATTTCTTCATCATTAAATAAAATAAGCAGGAAATATGTATCAAATAGCTCCAAGTGCACTTAAATGGAGTTAATATTTATTAATAGCAAACAGATAATATATGTGAAATATTCTTTCATGAGCTTTACAAATATTACATATTTAAATCCCCAGCAACAACATGAAGTATATGGTATTATTGTTACTATTGTTGTTATACAACATATTTTTATAATGTGGAAACTGAGGTCCTTATAGGTGAACTGTTTTGCCTAAAGATAGATAGTTTACAAGCTCAAAAGCTAAGACTTAGTTCTAAAGTTTATTCTTAATCACTAAACACCCTTTTACTGCAAATACAAACCTGTTATCACCAAACTTACTGTCTGGTTCACAAAACAGGGTGTGGGAAACAGTTTAACTAAAGAAAATTTTTAGAATTTTGTCATGTGGTATCATATTGGACATGTTACACCTTGAACCAGGAAACTATAAACCCCAGGCCAGTCTTTTCTCAAAAAAATTTAATTAAATGGATGGTTCTAAAAAGGCATTCTGATTAGAATCCATAATAATGCGGTGCATGTGTGGCCCAAAGGATTTTCCTGTTTAGCTCATCCTCTTCTTCAAAGCAGAAAGCACAGTGATCTCTTGGCTCATACAGGGAAAGGCTCTCTCTCTGCATGTACATACTCTTCCTGTGCAGTTGACCCCAAGGTCTTGATTCTGGGAGGGTGGAGAAGGGATCTTTATGTCTATGAAAACAGTACTTTTCTTGATTTGGCATCTTCTGCCAATGTGATACGTCCATGCCCTTATCTTCCAACATTCCCCCTAATTATTTCTGAAAACTTTACACACACACACACACACACACACACACACACACACACACAAAGGATATTTATTTAAAAAGTATTTTCAACTGCAAAATTCACCTTTTCATTCATTAACTACTTCAGCTCTGATCTCTTGCTTTGTTGTCTACTGCTGTCATCCAATGTCTACAAGTATCGTGCAGGTATTGTGTAAAAGTATTGTGCAGGTCCACCACCTCAATGCTGCTGTTTGTTGCCACTCCCACAGGGGCTACAGTGATAAACTCACAGCTGCAGCTTTAGTACCATCTCTCACTGATGTTAATGATGTCCCACTGTGCAGAAACTGCTTCTTCTGAATTGTCAACATTGCATATGTTACCCTGGTGTGGATTTAGTTAAGACACTTTCTATGTTCTCTAATGAAGCAAGAGGGAGCCACCTGAACTCTCTGTGGTGATTCACCCTGTTTGTTATACCTGATGCTAGACAGCGCTGTTTTGCACTTCCCATGTATCACAGAGATTTTTGTAAGGTCAGAATTTACTTTTTACAGACACATTCCCCTATGAAGAAGTACAAATCCATGATGTCTAGGCTAGAGGTCAGCCTTATTTAAAATTATCTTTCCTCCCTCATCCTGCCTGAGGTATTGTTTTTAAAGCAGGCATAGCTTCCTTCTAATCTTCTTTTTTTTCTGGAGAGCTCCTTGCTAGAGAATTTCTCATATCTCATGCAAATTACATCCTCAGAGATTTGTTCCATCAGTCCTGCACACATGGCCTGAGACGACTGAATTCTAGGTAAAAACAGCTTTGAGAAAAAAATGCAATCCTCATAATTAATCTCTTGGACTATGGGATGAGCCATACTTGTTATTGAAACATTCATGATGAAGCTACTTGACATTGCACTTCCCCTTTCTGGTCATACCTAAACGCCATAAAGATGTTCCCTATTGGTTTATATTATATGCTGACTTTCCTTTCTTTACCAGTTGTTTCGTGTATCCAGATTTTAGATCAGAGACAATATTTTAAAGTTCTAATGGGGTAAATGTATATCATGTTCTTTTTGTTTGTTTCTTATAGCAGCCACCACTATGGAGATGACACAGAAAATGCCATATAAATGCTTAATTGTTTACATACCAAAAGCCATTTCATAGTTGGCTTATCAACATTTTGTTAAGTTTTTCTAAATGATAGCAAAATATGGTATCAAATTATTATTTAACTAAGTCAAAAAATTTACAATGTTGTTTTGTATTTCACGTCATATTTTCTTAAAAATAATACATTGCATGCTATTTTACCAAAAATCAACATTTTAAGAAATGCAAGAAAAGAGTATGAAAAGAATTTCTTCCCAGGCTAGTGTAATTGTTAAGTAGAGAGTGATTTATACTTAAACCATAATTCAAACAAAATTTAGCTTGACATTTCATAAAACCGCTCAAAATTAAAATTGTGTGCAGGGTAAAGTGGCTGATTTTTTGGGGGGGATAGCTTTAAATCTGTCACTTTCTATCCTTCCCCTCCTAATTCACATCTTCCTTCCTTCTTGCTTGCTGTGCCTTCATTCATCACAGACACCACAGCTATAACAGCAGCACTATTCTTCACTCTTAAATCATGGGCTGTCTCTGGCACTGTCACGGCCAGTGTTTGAAACAGGAAAAAGAAAACCCAGAATAGTAGTTGCAATAGCACAAGCATCATAAATGTTCCCCAGGACTCCCATCATACAATCCATTTGTGCCAAGTTTAGGTACAGATCTCCTGACACTACTGACTAGCAAATCATACAGGAGCTGTAATTGTATAGTAGATGACAGTCACTTGGCACATCTTGCTGTTCAGGAGGGAGAGGAATTTAGGGTCTATGGCTTCTTAAAAGTAAATAAATTGGTGAAATATTCTTTGAAATAGACCATCCAAACAAGTTCCCTTTGGAAAAATTGGTTAGAAAAATATTTTAATTATGTCAAAATTTAAGACTTTGAATATGACACATGATTTTTGCACACACACAAAAAATAGTCATTCCTGGTCACCATTCCTGAGTATCTGGAAGAACTAAGCAAAAGCAGACAAATGGTGGAGCTCAGTCTCTCGCTAATAATCTAAGCATTCATTTTCTCGTGATTTCTTTTTCTTACTTATCAAATACTGATTTGATGACAACCCTAAGCATAAATGCATTTAATCAGTATTTGATGAATGAATGGAAAGAGTCACGTGTATAAATGGTATAAAATGACAAATTTTTCTAAATCTTCTGGAGGCTTAAATTTTATTAGAAAGAATGAGATATATTCATAATATACACATAAACAGCTTTATAATAAAGTAGAAGTTTACACATCCAAAGTATGGTAAACTTATTCACTTATTGCAATATAGTGAAATAAAAACAGTGACCAAAACTTTATAATGTCTATATATACACTAGACATTGTAAAATCATTTTAAAGTTGTCAGTGTCCTCCTTTGATCTGTAAAGTTGTAGATTTTTATTTTTTTACTTATTGCAACAAAGAAGTGAACACATCATTGAATACTGAGTTATCTCAATACTAGGGTTATAGAAAAGATTGATAGGATTTGGCCTTTGTAAGTGATTGGGGGAACATTCAAGGAAGCAGAGCTTTGCTCTACATTATGTGCTGCCAGAATATGAAGATAATTCTATGATTGAGCATCTTAAAGACTTTCTGTGAAAGGTGAGAGGAATAAAGTCTAAAGCTATACTTGGTGAGCAGCAGGCACTCATGTTAGCCAGAATAGCAGAAGTATGTATGGTCATTTTTGTGGTGTAGTCAGTGTTCATTTGTTTTGCTTTCTAAGTTCAGAAATTATTAGTGAATGGACATGGTTGCATCTTGATTTATTATGATCATAGAGAGACTTAGTCTGATAGTATTTTGTGAAACTCTTTATGTTCAACAAGACAATGCTCTAGCCAGCTGTGAGTGACTAGCCAGCTCTTAGCAACACCTGACAGAACTATGCCAACACTCGGACTGTCAGACACTGCTTTTCTCTTTTTCAAACTGCATCAATGTCCTGGCAATTTACAAACCTATTCATAGAAGTCAAAAAGAAGTAAGACAAGCATGATGGTGAATGACAAAAGCAGAAACAAATGAGTATTTACTATTGACTCCACGTACATAAAGCGGATAAGCAGACAATTCAAACACGTGGTATTAAGAGCTGGGATAGTCATTATTTTTGAGGAATGCTGTGGTCTGGGAAGTGACATGGAGCGAGTTCTGTTTATGCTAATATTGATTTATTTCTTGACCCAGGTATTGGATACACAGGTATATGTTTTTTCATTTTGTAACAATTCTTTGAGCTATGTACTTAGCATTTTCTCCCCTTTCTGTATGTATGTTATTCTTCACAGAAATGTTATAAACTAAAATAAAAATTAAAAAATAAACTCAAGTGAATGTAATAACTCATAGATGAAAGCTGAGTATTTAAGACAACTTTTGCCTGGAGGATTTTTGCATGAGATTTATTTAAATTTCCACATTGAGATAGGGTGAGTGGGAGATACAACCCTGAACCCACTACTATCTGGCACAGTTTGGAGCCCCATTTCCATATTCCTAGAGCTGGGAACTGACAGGGATAAACGTGTGCTGTCCCCTCTGATAGCCACTAGCCACACGTGTCTATTGAGCACTTGAAATTTGGCTAGTCTGAATTAAGATGTGTAGTAAGTGGACGATACCCACTGGGTTTGAAAATTCAACAAAATAATGTAAAAAAATTGTTAATACTTTTATAGTGATTATGTGTTAAAATAATATTTTAGAAATATTATGTTAAAATGAATTAGTAAAATCCTCACCTGTTTCCATTTTTAATGTAAATACTACAAAATTTAAAATTATATGGTAGCTTATGTTTGTGGTTCAGGTTATATTTCTTTTGAGCACCCTCAATGTAAGAATGAAATAACACTTCCCTAGGTATTGAATTAGATACTGCTTAGGTAACTTGGGATAGAGGGAAGAGGGTGAGGGTGTCATTCCAGTAACTAAGGCACATAATTGATACACCAGCATTGGCTGTACTTATATTGTCTCTGAAACTAAAGCACAGAAGAAGACATCAGGCAGAAGAAAAAGGATATTATATGATACAGTATCAGAAGGCTCCAAGAATATACCAGGGCAGGGCAGATGAACAAACTGACCATAGTCATAAGCAGTGTTCTAAGAGAATGCTTAGGAAGCCTCCAAACACTATATATCAAGGAAAGATTTCCTTATTGCATTTTCCTTTGTCCCCTCATATTGTGTAATCTCAGATCTTTCTAGAGGGAGCCAGTGGCAATGAGACCCACCAAAACAGCAAGGAGAATCTTTGCTTTGGAGCAAGAGCAGCTCTACCACTAGTGTTTCCTCTTTCTTTATCTTTATTTTTATTTTTTTTTAGGGGGATGGTAAGACAAAGAATGTTTAATGGCAGTGATGAATCTGTATCATCTAATAACCTGTGTGGCTGGCAGAGAGGATGTATAGGAGACACCAGTGATATAATTACAAGCATGCTGCATCCCGGCTTTGTTACAAACTCTTCCACACAATAATAGTATTTCTCTCTCCTTTTTTGATGAAGCTGACGACATATCCCTATTCGTGTATTTGTAGAAATGAATCGGTGAGAAACTAAAGTCCGCACATGACAGGAGGAGCCAGAATCTCAAGTCATGGTGATGGTTGAACTATATTATGACTGACAAATAGGAGACATTTTCCTCTAGGACAGGCAACTGTCTGCCCCCAGAGGCAAGCAGAAGTTAGCCAAGAAATTAGCCAGCAACAGCAGCTGTTGCAGTAGAACAAGCTACTGAGGATCCAGGAAATGCGGGCACAAAGAAAATAAGAAAAAACAAGTAAAGCACATGCGCTAGGCTACAGGATTCTGTAAAATGCAGAATGGTTATGATAAGTTAATAAAAATGAATAATTTTGTTGATTAATTATCACATTAATTACTTTTTGCCTGAATTTCTTGTATCCTGGGTTTCTCAGATTCTGCAGGCTATTATAATTGGTTAAATTTCACTCTGTATCTGAACTGCTGAGTTCAAAGACTTGCTCTGTTCTAAATTTCATCGTCTGTAAGCGGGAATGATGAGAAAAATATCAGAAAATCTATCACCAATTTGTCTTGAGGTTTAAAAATGCTTATACTAATTAAGGTTCAGTCTTCCTAGGGTTATTATAAAGATCATGCATCCTACCATCATTATCATCATCATCATCAACATCATTTAATCATCCTCTTAATTATCATTTTACTGAGTCCAGCGTTGTTTTCATCCTTGCAGACTTTTCTTCATACTTATACAAAAGTAATCATTTAAAAAGGCAGAGTGGACATTGCATTCCTGTTTAAAATTATCCAGGGAACCCTAATTGACCAGGAAATATAAAAACCTGTTCTTGTGGTTTATCAGGCCCTTCATGATCTATCTTGTGGACATCTCTTCAGATTCATATCCTACTTCTTACAACATGTATCTTTCAATTTCATTATAGCAAGCCAGCTGCTGTCCACTGACCCCAATGTATTTCATTTCTTTGTAGAGGGTGAGAAGTGGAGATCTAGTTTCATGTTTCTAAATATGAATTTCCAATTTTCCCAGCATCACTTATTTAAAAGACTATAGGTTCCCTAAAAAGTGTTCTTGCTACCCTTTATAAAAATCAATTGGCTATAGATATGTAGATTAATTTCTGGTTCTCTATTCTGTTCCATTGGCCTATGTGTCTGTTTTTATACCAGCACCATACTGTTTTGGTTACTACAGCTTTGTGACATATGTTGAAGTCTGGTAGTGTGATGCCTCAAGCTTTGTTCTTTTTTTGCTCAGAATTGCTTTGGTGGTTGGGGACCCTTTGTAGTGCAATACAAATTTTAGGATTCTTAATCCTATTTCTGTGAGGAATGCCATTGGTATTTTTTACCAGGATTATGTTGAATTTGTAGATTATTTTGGGAAGTAGGCTTGCTTTAACAATATTTATTAAGTCTTCTGACCTATGAGCATGGGGTGCCATTCCATTTGTTTGCATCCTCTTCAATTTCTTTCATCAGTGCTTTGTAGTTTTGCTTGTAGAGGTCTTTCATCTCCTCTTTTTTTTTGATACAGGGCTTTGCTCCCAGGCCGGAGTGCAATGATGAGATTTCAACTCACTGCGAGCTCTACCTCCCAGGCTCAAGTAATCCTTCCATCTCAGCCTCTCAATTAGCTGCCACCATAGGCTCATGCCACCACATCTGGCTAGTGTGTGTGTGTGTGTGTGTGTGTGTGTGTGTGTGTGTGTGTGTGTATTTTTTGTAGAGATGGGATTTAATCTCGTTGCCCAGGCTGGTCTCAAACTCTTGGGTCTCTTAAAGTGCTTGGATTACAGTAAGGAGCCATGGTACTTGGCCTTTATCTTTTAAATGTATGTTGTAAAAGGGATTGCCATTTTGATTTTTTTCCACTAGTTTCTTATACATGTAAAGAAACATTACTGATTTTTGCATATTAATTTTGTGTCCTGCAACTACACTGAATTCACTTATTGGTTCTAGAAGATTTTTGGTAGAGTCTTCAGGTTTTTTCCATATATAATATCATGTCATTTGCAAACAGAGACAATTTCACTTCCTCTTTTCCTCTTTGGATTTGCTATTTCTTTCTCTTGCCTAATTGTTCTTTCTATAACTTACAGTACTATGCTAAATAAGGGTGGTGAAAGTGGGCATTCATTTTTTTTTCTCAGTTCTTAAGGGAAAAGCTTTTAGATTTTCCCAACTCAGTATGATGTTAGCTATGGGTTTGGGTCCACGATAATATGGGCCAACAATAATATATGGCCTTTATTATGTTAAGGTACTTTCCTTCTATACTTTATTTATTAAGGGTTTTTATCATGAAAACATGTTGAATTTTTTCAAATGCTTTTTCTGCATCTATTGAAATGATCATATGCTTTTTATTCCTCATTCTGTTGATGTGATGTGTGATATTTATTGATTTACATATGCTGAACCATACTTGTATTTCTGAGATAAATCCCACTTGGTCACACTATATTATCTTTGTGATGTGTTTTTGGATTCAGTTTTCTAGTATTTGTTGAGGATTTTTGTGTCTATGTCTGTCAGGGATATTGGACTGTAGTTTTCTTTTTTCACTGTGTCCTTGTTTGGTTTTGGTATCAGTAGTATGCTGGCTTTGTAGAATGAGTTAGAAATAATACCCTCTGCTTCAGTTTTTTAGAATAGTTTGAGAAAAATCAGTATTAGTTTCCCTTTAAGGATTCAGTGAAGTTCAGTGGTGAAGCCATCTAGTCCTTGACTTTTCTTTGTTGGAAAGCTTTGTCTTACTTTTTTAATCTCATTACTTGTTACTGGCCTGTTCAGGTCTTCAGTATATCAAAGAGACATCTGCATGGCAATATTTATTGCAGCACTATTCATAGTAGCCAAGATATAGAATCAACTCACAGGTCCAACAACAGATGAATGAATTTTAAAATGTCATATGTATATATGTATATATATACAGTTGAATACTATTTGGCCATATAAAATAATAAGATCTTGTCATTCCTAGTAGGTTGGATAGACTGGCGGACATTATGTTAAGTGAAATAAACCAGGAATGGAATGTTAATCACCAGATGTTCTTGCCCATATTTGGAAGCTTAAAAAAAAGGTTGATCTCATAGAAATAAAACATAAAGTAGAGGATACTAGAGGCTGAGAAGGATGGGAAAGGGGAAGAATAGAGAGAGATTTGTTAAACTATACAAGTCACAGTTGGACAGGAGGAATAAGTTCTAGTGTTCTACATCACCGTAGAATGATTATAGTTAACTCTCATACATTATATAGTTTCAAACAGCTAGAAGGAGGATACTGAATGTTCCTAACACAGAAAATGATATATGAATAAGCTGATGGATATACTAATTACGATGATTGATCACTATATATCATTATATGTATGGAAACACCACAATATACCCCATAAATATGTAAAATTATTATGTGCCAATCAAAACCAAAATAAAAAATAAAAATAAGATAAAATAAAATTACATATATAGAAAAAAGAGAAAAGGAGGTAGGAGTCAACTAGAAAGGGAGAGGACTCACATCATTTTCAAGCATCTGAAGCTGGTTAGGAAAGGAGAGAGGGCAGCACAATGATAAAAAAATTGTCAAAGAACATAAAAGGGAGTTTGCACAGAAAAGAGAAAAGTGAGTACAAGAGAATAATTTTTTTTTTCATGGAAGGGGATATTATTGCAGGTAAGCACTGTGATAAGCTAAAGTTATAATGCAGGGTAAACTGCTAGGAATAATAGTGTGTGATTTCTACAGCCAATTACTGAAAGGGAAATATAATCATTGATATATTTATATTACAGGTTAAATTATACTATGAAAAATAAAATATAGGAAAGGGATTTGCTTAAAATGCAAATGCTCTATTCATATGAGAAAGGGTGTGTGAGAGATGAGCTCAGAGCAACACTAATTCCCATCTCCGAGCTTCCCACCCCCAATGAATCAAGTGGCGCTCTGCAGAAGCTCTGAAGAAGGAAGACAGGTTTTTGTTAAATACCAGATGTGGAAAGTGGAAGAATCAAGAAGTTGAAGACAGAACAAAGGCTCAGGCTGCGATTCACAGAGGGAGCATAGTGACCTAGAAAAATAAATTAGGCAGGAACCATTATCTTTACTAAATATGCCTTGGGGTAGATAATTGCTTCACAATGATGGCCCCTTCCCTGGAAAAAGCCCTAAAATGAAGTAGAAAATCTTTACTGGGCCATTTCTACAAAGTATGTGCCTACTCATCTGATGATAGATAATGATCCTGACACAGACAACTGATCTGAAATGGACAAACAAAATTCTCTCTCCCAACAATTCTAAAATATGGAGGCAGAGAAACAGACAAATTGTCAATTTTTCATTCTGTTACTAAATGTTATCTTGATGCTAAAATGTTAGAATAAACTCTAGTTCCTTTTTTCAGAAACCTTGGTTATTCCAGTATTTCTTTAACTCCCAATGACATAAAAAATATTTTTCTATTACACTCATTTTTTTCCTTAAGCAATTCAACCTTGGTTTCTGCTGATAAATCCAAAAAACAAGAAGCAAACAAACAAGAATTTCAGAGTAACAAACTATTCAATGCTAGAAGGAAATAAAAGCTGCTTGAAATTTTTTAATTAAAGCTTTACTTTCAATCAGATTTTTCTGTCTCATAGATGTAAAATGTGATTTCGGTTATTTTTAAAATTAATTTCAAATGTTAAATTTGGAAGTATGAACAATGTATGACCAATGTCTACAAACATGGGAATTTCTGAAAAGCTTAATGTGATATCATCAGATTATCAATAATTCAGGCAACAACAGGTTAGTCTTAATAGCCTTCCTTCCTTCCTTCCCCCGACCTTCTTTCTCTTTCTTTTGTTTAATTTTTAGAGATAAAGTCTCACACTGTCACCCAGGCTGGAGTGCAGTGGCACAGTCATAGCTCACTGCAGTCTCAAATTCCTGGGCTCAAATGATCTTGTCACCTCAATCTCCCAAGTAGCTGGGTGTACAGACATGTGCCAACACTCCCAGCTAATTTTTAAATTTTTTGTAGAGGTGTTGTCTTGCTCTGTTGCCCAGGCTGGTCTCAAGCTCCTGGCCCCAAGTAGTCCTTCTGTCTCTGCCTCCCAAAGTGCTGAGATCACAGGGGTGAGCCACTGCACCTGGCCTAATTAAATTTTCCTTTTTTATTATATTTATGACACATTATTAGACTTCTTCACCCTTTGAACATTTCCATCTGAATAGCTTCCATCCTTCCACAACCACAGAGTAAACCAAAGAGGCTTTTAACAAAATAAATTAGTTTCGTTGGTTAGATCACTCTAATCTAAAATACACATACACGATGAATATTTGTTTCCTACAAGTATTTTCAGTAAAGTGAATGATTGCATTTATTGCTATTGTACAACTCAACTGAGAGATGCTAATTATTTGTAATTTTATTCTAGGAGATGTGTACCCTTCCCAATGACATGTGTAATTTTATGTAGGTTAAAGGACCTTCTATTTATACTCTCTTCGCCTGTTTCCACTCCTTGTCTTAATAAAGTCAGTAACTAACATACTCATAGGCTAATTGACATCAGCTTTAACACAAAATGAATGCATTCTATGCATAGAATTATAGAAATTCTAAGAAAGGGCATATAAATATTTGCATATACTAAGGAAGTATAATGTAATTAAATGTTTAGATTTTCCTTTAATAATGACATCTATTAAGTGAAATTCGAACATATTAAGTACCTACATATTTTGGGTGACGTTTTAATGGAAGAGATCTTCCAGCAATAGCCTGTAAGAAATCAATGTTTGTAATTTTTGAGAAAGTTTTATGGTACTAATGGGAAAAATATTTCTAACTGGCATTTCAAAAAATAACCCAAAATATGTGATCCCCAATTAATGTTCCAATATATACATTAACACTGTTCTTTTTATGTGCTAGTGCTTAATGATTATTCTAACTGAAATGTATAGATGGAAGGGTAAAATAATATAAAATACCTATATCTAATTCATTATTTAGAATGTAAGAACATTAAACTGTACTAAAAATGGTTTTTGCTATCAGAACGGTGCTTAATATTGAATATAAGAAAACATGGTGACTTGATATATATATACATATACACACACATACATATATAATGTACTGAAATATAAAACAAATATATACAATTTATAAAATGTTAATGACTGTAACTTTAATTTGTATGTTCTCTTTAAACTTTCTTCAACCATCTGATGCATTCTTATAAGGCTATATTTACATAATATCAATACAAATAATTTAACAGTTAAAGTAGTCAACTATTACATTTATATAAATTTACATGATAGCAAATAACTGGTGTCAACTTATTTCACTGAATTAGGCTGTTGAAGTGCTGTAATCATATCATAAGTATTTAATTAGATCAAACACAGACTACAGTCGTTATGAAAATTAAGCAAAAATAATTTCCTTTGTATGTGTGAGAGAAAGAGCAATATGTTTAGATTTATATCTCACCTCTGACACTGGCGTACTTCTATTTCATTTGCATTGCTCTATTTGCTTCAGCAGAACATATAGAACAGTATATATACATATACATATACATATACATATACATATACATATACATATACAGCAGAACACATATACAACGGGTCAATTATGTAGTATAGTACATAGAATATTCCAAACTATATGAGGGTACGAAATGGGGTTTAAATATACTTCTGTGTTGAAGGATTTTGACCCTATATTTCCATGTTAGCAAACCACAACATACCAGAGAGAGTTGCCCCTGGGACCAATAGAGCAATCCTTAGCTGTCAGATGCTGCAAGCCCACTGACCAAATTTTCTTTACCAAACTGCTAAGACTTATGGATCTAAGTTTTGAAGTCTGTGTGTTACATTATCACATATTCAGCAGCTTCCTCAAAATTGAGTTCAGAAACAGGAAGCATGTCTGACCTCATTTAGCAGTCTTTCTGACACTGAAATGGTGATGAGCTGACAGCACAGGAAACAAATCATATTTTGGTGTTGGACAGAAACAACACTCAGTGAAGACATTCTGGTTACACTTAACATTTTTCAGTTCCCTTTATCTCTGAGCATTTTGAATGCTACATATTCTCATGAAGGACAAGTAATAAAAATTGTAAGAAAATTTTATTTTTTTTTTCAAATTGTAGAGACTCAATAGGGCAGAGCAATGAAGAAAAAAGAAAGCCTGCGGCTAATTATTCCAAAATTACATTTGCAGTGCAAAATTCAATGTTCCTTAACATAGTAGCCAGGCATCTGATGGAAAGGAAAAAAAATTTTGCCTTGTAAGCTTCAGCATTTGATGACCAGTGAAAAGACAAAGTAGGTTAACAGCTCAGGCTTCTCTGAATGACTAATGACAATGTCAGATATATTTTAGAAGAAGATATTAATGTTGTTAAAGCATCTAGAGGCTCATGAACCCTTTCACTGAAAATATACAAAGAAAGGCAATAGTTAAGGTCACCATTCACTGTGCACACCAAACAGCGTAATGACATGGATGATTGGCAACTTCAAACATTTTATCAAGCAGGAAAAATTGAATTAGTGAGAACAAGAATACCGTGAAGCATCAAAAACCAAGAGGAATAATTTTAAAATGCTAGACTAGCACATTTTGAACATCAAATCCTTCACCTTTTTACCCAGACATATAGGAATGGTGAATTCATCACAAATACACTGTGCATTAGTTTCTTTTAAAACTGGTTAGTGTTTGATTCTGCTACGTAACATTTCTAACTGATTAGACTCCTTAAATATGCACAATCCTACAAGTTTCCTGCTGTCTACAATTGGATAGTGGAGCCACAAGACTGTTGGGGATAATGATCTAATACACTGAAGAGGGGACATACAATAAAAATTTGAGGGAAGAAACAAAAAAAAAAATTAACCAGCATAACAATCAGCTATGGTAGAAGAGAATCTTTGACAAGGGCTGATGAATAGGACAAAGGAGAGTATCATCTCCTGTTGTATTATTTCTTTTTTTTTTTTTTGACATGGAGTCTCACTCTGTCGCCTAGGCTGGAGTGCAGTGGCACCATCTCGGCTCGCTGCAAGCTCCGCCTCCTGGGTTCACGCCATTCTCCTGCCTCAGTCTCCCGCGTAGATGGGACTACAGGCGCCCGCCACCACGCCCGGCTAATTTTTTGTATTTTTAGTAGAGACGGCGTTTCACGGTGTTAGCCAGGATGGTCTCGATCTCCTGACCTCGTGATCCGCCCGCCTCGATCTCCCAAAGTGCTGGGATTACAGGCGTGAGCCGCCGCGCCCGGCCTCCTGTTGTATTATTTCTTTTAAGGTATAGGTAATTTTTGCATAAACGAAATATTCCTTATTATTGCACGTTTAGAACTATACTTATAAACAGTCTTAACTGCTTTAAGAATTAACAATTTTAAGGAATTTATTATAGAATGCATTAATTAATTTTAAGCAGCTATTTTACATACATTCTGTTTAAATTATTTTGTTCAAGAAATGAATAAGAAATTGATAAATATTAAAGAAAAAATTATATTGAATTTTTTCTTCTATTTCTATATTAGCAATTTAAACATTTTCATCTCAGTTGCTTTGTATTCATTTTGTTCACATATATTATTTGAATTTGTAGTGTAGATAAATTACTATAACTTTAGGGTTTCCATTTCTTTAATTTTACTATAACACACTTTTGTAAATTTATTATAAAAAATAGTATATTACGTCTTCTTTCTTTTCACTTTTTTCATTATTCCCTGAAAAGCAATTTTAATACTGTTACTATGTAGTGTGTACTGTTTTGAACTCTAATATAATATTTAGCCCATATCTATCTTCATTTCTGTTATATGTAATCCATTTTAATGTTGCTTTCATTCTGATAGCATAAATGCTCATAGGTCAAGCATGCTCATACTTCATACTTTACCAACAATCTTCTTTCCGTTCAATGGATAATCATCACTTTAAGAATTCATGATTCTGGGAAAAAAGTGGTCTTTCAAGAAAATACACCCAGTTTAAAACTGTAAAAATTAAGATCCCAAATATTTGTAGATACATGGATTTAATCCAGTAAGGTACATTTAAAAATTATGTATATGTATATATGGCTCTTAACTTACTAATTTTTATATTATTGTTATCTCTTTTCTTTTGTAACATGGCAAACCTTTAAATACTTTGTAATAAGTATATTTTAATATTAATTAGATGTCATATGTTCCTGAGATTTTACTCTTATCCAAGTTATACACGTAGCCAGTACTAGTAGTCCCATAATTATCTTATTTGGGACTTATTTGGGACATAAATTATCTTAATTGACAAACTCATAATAAATACTCATATATTACATAAACAGTGTTGTTAATTTCTAAGTAGCAGGATTACTTGGTTTTCTCTTGATTAGAATAATCTAGACTATGCTACGCTATGCTAATGAACAATATCAAGCAAAGCAAATGGTTATCTATTGCTCTTGTACATTCTGCTCTGGATCTGTGCAATTCTTGAGAGCAATTATTCCATGCAGAGACTTAACAATCCGAGCTGAGTAACTTCAGTGTTTCCTTCTTGGGTATTCTCCACTATCTCCTTGGCAAGAGAGGCAAAAACCTGGGTAACTGATCTTACTGCCTCAGTTCAGAGTTATCTGCATTACATCTGCTCACATTTTTTTGGTACAGAATTTGCCAAAATTTTATGCAATTTCAAGCAAGGCTGAAATACAGATTTTTTTTTGTTCTTTTACCTATTTTGAAAAACTCTGTCTTTTAATTTGAATACTGAGTTTAATAACACTAATAAAATTGCAGGAATTTTTGGATTTAGATCTTTCAGTTTGTGTAGTAGTTTTTTAAGAAATTAGTTTATTTCATTTTTCAAATTATTTGAATATCTTTTAAAGTAAACTTTATTTATTGGCCTTTTAATTGTACCTATTTACATTAGTTTTAATCTAGAGATTACTATACACATTTTTAACTTTTCTCAGTTTTCTTAGAATATAAGTGAACTTGAAACTATAAAGGTCCATTTACCATCCCTGCCCCAATCCAAATTCTTCTTTATGGTTAGGATATGATGTAAAATATCAATGAAAATATTATATTCATTGTTCTATATCAACATAGATATTATAATGAAATCCAGAGGAAAATATATTTTTAATTTACCAGCTCTTTCCCGGAGCTGATACTACTTATTCCTTCATGAATATCAAAGTTTCGCACCATCATCATTTTCCTTCAACCTGAAAAACAGTTTTCAGTATTTTTTATACTGCAGATCTCCTGGCCACAAATTCTTATTTTCATTTACCTGAAAATGCTTTTATTTATTTCCATTCTTAAAGGATATTTTTTCTGCCAGACATAAAATAATGAGATTAGAATTTATTTCTTTCAATACTTTAAGTATATTTCCTCACCATTTTCTGGCCTCTATTGTTACTGATGAGAAATCGGTTCTCGTTAGAATAGTGCTTCTCCAGTATATAATGTAATCTTTCTTTGGAGAAGTTCAAGACTTTTAATTAGTCTTTGCTTTCCAGTATTTTTAGTATAATGGACCTGAGCATGGTTTCCTTCACATTTATATTTCTTGATATTTTCTAACATTCTTGAATATATAGACTTATGTTTTTTAACATTTTGAATATTTGGGGTCAACATTTCTTTTCTGACCCATTCTGTTTCTCTCTTCCTGTGGAACTCAAATTACACACATATTGGAATTTTTGATATTGTTCTATAGCTTGCTGCTGCTCCATTTGTTTTCAATCTTTTATCCTTTGTTTTTATTGAACGGTCATCAAGTTTGCTGATTATTTCTTCTGACATTTCCATTCTGCTATTAAGCCTATCCAGTATTGTTTATACTTAAGCTATATTATAACTTTCAGTTTTAGAATTTTCATATACTTTTATGTTTTCAAGTATTTTTGTCCACGTTTCCCATCTTCTCACTGATTACAAGAGCATTTTTCTTTATCTCATTGAGAATCATTATACAGCTGTTTTGAATTCCATTTTGTGATAATTCTAAAATATAAAGATTGATTTCCATTATTCTATTTTCTCTTGAAAATGAGTTACGTTTGCCTGGCTCTTCACATGTTAAGTAATAATTTGCTTGTATCCTGAATGTTACATTGTGGAAACTTTAGATTATACTCTATTTCTCTCCCTGGATTGTTGACATTTTTGTTTTAACAGGCAATTAACTTGGTTGTACATAAACTGAAAAATTTATGTTTTCTACAGAAACTTGTATATTTGTTCAGTCATTTATTTATTTTAGATGGGTTGTTTTCAGTCTGCAAAGATGGCACTAGGGTCAGTCAGATATTTGTATAACGTTTCTACACAGAGGTTTTTCTTCCTCTCCTCTCTGTTTTCTAGAGTTCTCACCATACATTCTGATGGAAGTGGTTGCCCTAATTTCTGTTCTATTCCTCTTCATTTCAAAAAGACTGTGAGTCAGCAAAGTTGTGGCTACACAACAAAGGACAACTGCAGAATGTCCACAGGCATAGCAAAAGAAAATGAAACATAGAAAGAAATTGGGGAGAGTATACCACATGCTGATCCTTTCACGTTTCTGCCTTTTTCTAGAATCTATCTCCTTTTGATTACATTCCAAAGCCTGTAGGTAGTTTGTTATATTTTTCTAGCATTTATACTATAGTTATCTACAAGAGTGTTGGCCTACTAAGAACTTACTGAGCCATTCTGAAAGTAGAAACCAGTGTAGACCTCTATGTTTACAGAAGGGAATAAAAATTGGAAATTGATGAATAATGGTGTTATTGTCTTTCAAAACCTTGTTCAGTTTACCCTAAGCCACTCTAATGGAAGTGCTGGGGTAGAAGTTTCTTTTTAAAATAAATTGCAAAATGAAGTATTTTTTTCCACTTAACATTTGGTGAACTGCACTAAAATAGATCTTAAATAGACCTGTGTTATATTAATACTCTAAAAAGACAATGAAACATAAGTTTTATTTAAAAACTCACAGATATTTCTTAAATTTGCTAATTGAATTCATTAAGTACGAGTATATAAAATGTTAGATCAATACCACACTTTAGTGTGGCAATTAATGTACTAAAATGTGAGAAACTTTAATATATAACTGCTTGAGAGCTCATTTCAACATTTTTTACTACAGAATTAGACAGAAAAAATTCCTTCTGGTAGTAAGCCAGAAACTCAAAAGAAGCATAGCTTTTTCTTGGAATGATGTAGTACAAATGACTTCCTTAAGACACAATAATTCTCAGATACAAAACACTGAATATAACTGATGAAAGGGATAACCACAATTTTCTTTTATTTTCCAAAAATATAAAGAAATAGTTTTGTGCAAATGAAATCAACCATGATGTAACATCTGTGGGATGATAGTTAAATGGGTTATTTAACTTGCTATTAAAAATGAAATGTATATGGTTTAATATAGCAAATACCTTCAACCTGGCCTACATTTGCCCTGCTGACTACATATACTAATATCTGACTATCTTTAGTCTGGAATTCAATTCACTAAAAATATCTAAAGCAAATCAAATTGAGAGACAAAGTGCAATGACATGTTGCCAATATAAAATTAATGAACCTAAGTTAGGTTTTTGAGTATGCTAAACATATCCATAGGGCAAAGAATAGTTTAACAAAGATTAAATCTGCATTTTAAAAATAAACGTAAACTTTATGTTACTTTTTAATCATTTCCCACACCTCAGAGTTTCCCAAGGCTATGTATTTTGATTAATTGCTTTGCAGTATAAAATTATTATAGTGATAAACTTTCTATTCACAAAAGGGAATTTTAGAGTAAACAGTCATGAACCTGAGAACTAAATGTAATAATTAAGAGACATCTTTACACTTTGGGGATTTACATCTACTAATACATTATTTCTGAAAATGGCTTAATCAATCTTATAGTCTTTATCTATGTTATTTGGTCTTAGTTTATACCTCTTAGTTCATGGGATGTAAATTCAGTTATTGTAAGAAATTTATTATTATTATTATTATTTTTTAGATGGAGTCTTGTTCTGTCAACTAGGCTGGAGTGTAGTGGTGCAATCTCGGCTCACTGCAACCTCCACCTTCTGGGTTCAAGAGATTCTCCCACCTCAGCCTCCCGAGTAGCTGGGATTACAGGCACACGCCCTCACACCTGGCTAATTTTTTTGAATTTATGTTACAGATGGGGTTTCACCATGTTGGCCAGGCTGGTCTCGAACTCCTGGCCTCAAGTGATCCACCTGCCTCAGCCTCCCAAAGTGCTGGGATTACAGGCTTGAGCCACCGTGCCCAGCCATTGTAAGAAATTTATTCTAAGACATTTATGAGACCTACTGAAAACAATTATTAGGTTGATGCAAAAGTATTTGCGGTTTTTGCATTACTTTTAATGGCAAAGACCACAACAACTTTTGCACTAACCATATCTCACACATACATACATACACACACACACACACATACACACACAAGAGAACACATTCATACACATGTACGTAGTGGCAGAACGATTCTAAAATGGCAATCAATGATTCTTATCTTCCAGTATTTCAAAAAAAGAACCATGGAAGTCCAGGCCACAGCAGGTCAGTGCTTCTAGTGCCTACGTTGAAAAGGTCTTCAAAATCATTGCAACCTAAGATCTAGAATTCCTCCTCATATTTCCTTCATCATTGTAGTTGGCAGAATAGTGTCCTCATCCTCAGAACATTTGATATGTTATCTTACATGGCAAATGGGACTTTGCAAATGTGATCAAGTTAACGACTTTGAGACGGGGAGATTATCTCATTTTATCTGGGTAAGCCCAAGGTAATCACAAGAGTCTTTATAAGAGGAAGGTAGTGAGATCAGAGATCGTAGTATATGTGATAATGGGACCAAGAAGTCGGAGTGGTATTAAGAAGAGTCCATGAGCCATAGAATGCAGACACCATTTAGATGCTGAAAAAGGCAAGGAAACAATTCTCCCCTGAAACCTCCAGAAGGAATGCAGCCTTACCAACACCTTGATTTTAGACTTTGACATCCTAAACACTAAAAAAAAAAAAAAAGTGTTATTTTTAACTGATAAGTTAATGGCAATTTATTACAGCAGCAATAAAAA